>NC_090943.1:138574263-139174263 GCF_040807025.1 Struthio camelus | reverse complement strand
CACTAAAGTTTCAAAGAAGTGTCAGGAAAGCCAAATAGAGTTACTTGGTATTTCAAGTGGCTCTAGGGTCCCCCTGTCTTCAGAGACACCATAGTCATACTGAAGTCAATGACTTATAAGAATTAGGTCTAACCTGCAGCCCCATTTGTTGAAATATGTGAGACAGCACAAGCAACCAAAAGAGTTTGACATAAAGTCAAATTTTTGTGTTTGAGCATCTCTAATCTTAGTTCAGTTCAGAAAGTAGAATATTTGAAGAATGGAATATTGAGGTTGTTAGTATAAACAAGAAAGATTATTCAGTCTGCCTTTATGTCTTACTCAAAGAGTTTAGTTAAATTAATTTCAGATCAGAATTCATTAAACAAGACTCCAGTGTACATACAGGTTTTGATCAGATAACTTTACTATGATTTGTGAAGTAAAAAAAGATAGGAAAAAGAAAAGGAGAAAAGGAAAAGGGCTAGGGCAGGAGAGGACAGGGCAGGGAAGGTTCTTATTCAGATTTCAAGCCAAGGTGTTGGAAGACTGTCGAGGGAACGGTAAAAAGTAATATATTTTTGCTCTCCCACTGCTACTGGCTTTTAGTGCTAGAAGTGAAGAATTCAAGTAGAACAATGCACATTGTGGTTATATCACAATGTCTCTCTAGTCTCTCCATCCCTTATGTTCACACTCCTGTGCTAGAGACGGGTATACAGTAGAAGATTGTATGGTTTGAGGTTTGATATCAAATATTGAATTTTAGCCACGTGTGAATTGCATCTATCCACTAAAATGTCTGAGTAGGTTGTATCAGTTATAAGATGCCTTGTTAATTTTACTTTGTGTGAGTTATCAAAAGCTTTGTAGGGATTTATACACATTTCATTTTGCTGACTTTAGCAGCTTCCAGGCAAAATATAGAGAGCAGATTCTATATCCTTCTATTTTATTTTGAGGACAAAGAAAGAGGATGGTGACCATAAAGCTTATCTAAAGATAGCTACAAGAAGGGAAGGTTTTTTTTTTTTTTTTTTTTTTTAGTGCACCTTCTAAGAGAATGAAACTTGCACCAAATCTGGAAAGAATATTAACACTGGCTCTCTGATGCTTTCACTTTCATGATATGGTCAGCATACACAGGCACTGTGGAGACACTTATATTATGGTATATAGTAGTACAGAAGAAAAGCTTATATATATAGTATCTATATATGCAGATAGATACACATATGTAGTCTAAATAGCTTATATTTATCCCATTACCCAGGAACCCAGTTACTGTTTCAACAGATTTTTGCAGTACGATTACTTCTGTTAAGTAAATAAATAAGAATTTTGAAAATAGAACTATTGCTAGTTTTGTTTTCAGAGAAGAAACTAATGTTATTGACCGTTTTGGAGATAAGGAGAGTGTATCTTTGCTAAAAGGACAGCTTTCCCTCTGGAGATAGATCATCTGCTACAGAGCTTCTGCGAATGTTCCATACTGAAAATCTTCATCTCTGGTAAGGGAAAACCTTATTGCAAGAATTATGGCATAATGCTTCTTTTAGGCTAGAACCAGGTTAGATCATTCCAAGTCAGCTGTATGCATTTTATCCATTTACTTAAGATGGCGTATTATGCTGAAAATACAAGCTCATTAAAGAAAATATTCTCAAGCCTTTTAGGTGTGGATAAAACCTAGTATATGTGAAACAAAGTCATCTCATACAGCAACGCTTACTTGAATCCTTCGAAAGACTGACACGATAGTTCTGTAGTTGGACTTCTTAGTAGTGAGGACAAATGATGATAGTTTGCATACATTGTTTTCCCCAAGCTAAATATGTCATCCCTTAACGAGCCTGTTCTGCTTCCTCTAGTGGCAGCTCCACGACTGCCTTAGTAGTTGGCATGGGAAAAATAACTTCTTGCCTGACTACAGCCTGCTCTTATTCTGCTCACTGTCAAAGGCTGTCTAAATACTGACGCAACCGTCACTGCATACATTATGCACCAGGCATACTTTACTCAAACTCCTTAAGATCAGTATATATGCATATGCATATGCACACATACACATACATCATTTTCACCTGAAGCAAGACTGCGATGTCTTCACATGACCTAAGGAATATGCCTGTTGTGCTTGAATGTTAACAGAAACTCAGCCAAGCAAATTCAAGAATTCAAATTCCACAGAAAGGGAAAGTATTCAAAGTGTCCAAGAAGCACAACAAAGAAAGCTTACTCAAAGCTTTCACTTCTATGAAATTTTCTATAAATTAGGTCATTTGGGCATCTCAGACGTCGGGAGCTTGGCTGATATGAGACCTTGTACAGTTTCACTTTCCCTCCATCTCAATATATACCTCAGCTTGTTATGCTTCATACTACATTGTGTTGTCAGTGAAAGTTAGACAAACTGTAAAACGGACTGTGTTTTCAAACACAGGCTACAAAATGGCTGCAAAATTAAACCTGAGCTGTTCTTGAAAGAGAGAGAGGATAATATATTACCTTTGGGTGTTTCAGGAGGCTGGAGCAAAAGGATGTATTGGGGGAAAGTGTTTATAAAAGCAAGGCCTTTGTAACTCATAAGCCATATTGGCTCAGTTCTAATGCTTACTTCATGTCATATTTTCTTTCTTTTTTTTTTTTTTTTAATAGTAGATTGTCATTTCTGGACTAACTGGTTCTAACTTCCTCCTACCCTTTTTGATACTTTCAACTGTCAAGGAAGATTGTCATCTATGCACTTAAATAGAGTGACAGCTGTGCATCACTGGGAGCTGATGCAGCCCATCAGTCTATCAGAATATATGTTCTTGTGTGACAGCCATGGTTTCCAGTTATATCCCCAGAAGTAACTTCTGCTCTATATTATTCCAGCCAGATCCAAGGGCTTACAATGAACACAGAAAATTCCTCAGCTATCAAGCAAATTTGACATACCAAGGATGCAAACACTATGATAGAGAAGATTTTTTTCTCTCAGTCACAAGCTCAGCAGCTGCCTTATGATTTGATCTCTCTGACAAACTGCTTCTGACTATTACAACATTTTTGTTATCTTTTCTCAAGGCTTTTTGTGACACCGCTATATAAGCACAGCAAATGGCTACTAACCTTCCCCCATATCTTTAAAACCAGTAGACCAAAACCTTGTGTTTAAAACTCCCACTGACTATAATCAGAGTCAGGGTTTTTTTTGATTTTTTCCTCTTGAAGAGTGACTCCAGATTTTGGCATGCTGATAGAAAAGACCAGGTAAAATTAATGTTGTTTAAGGCTACACAAATAAATGAGTAAAAATAAGTGGCTTCTAATTCTTTTTTAATTTGCTTGAGGCTATTTCTGATCAAAGTTGCACACACATTGCCAGAAAATAATCTAGCATAGTACTATGACTATATTTATGTCACATGAATAATCAAGAAAAGCATAACAATGGTTAAACATACATGCATGGATATTTAATAACATGCTAATTATTAACTTTCATTCTGATTACATTATGAATAGGACTAGTAATGCAGGTGGACAGACACCTCATATTTCAGTGTGATTTAATTACTGAAGAACGTTAAGTAGATATCCTCTTAGTTTAGTGCACTTGTCAGTAAAAATACTCATCTATGACATTTAATTTAATGGAACTGTCAGCAGCAATATGTCAAGTTACTGATATATGTGAGGCATCTCCATATTTAGGTACTTTTTGTGGTTGGTTCAACATATTCTGTTAATAAATACATCAGCAAATCAAACTGTCGTATGAGATGAATGTGCATATACTTTCTGCTAACTCTCCAGGTGCACATTAAGCTTTATTTGAACTTATGATTTCTAATATCTCATAACATTTCATTTTTTAAGGAAATACAGAAATTGATTAAATTTGTACATGAATGAGCAGAATTTGGTACATTATGATTTAAAAAAGAAAATAAAATCATAGCAATATGACCTGGTGACCCTGTTGCTCTATGATCAAGTCATCTCTATTGAATTCACTGAACACTTCCTAACATCTAAAGGTATATAATGAATAAAAGATGCAGTTCTTCTGAAATCAGACAGCCTTTCTGATCTTTGAAAGTTTTTAGAATTGTTTATTGTAACCTAACTGCTAAGTGCAGATTGTACAGCCAGTGTCATATATTTAATCCTTAACGAGACTTACTTATGAGTAACATTTAATGTGCAAAACTTTTTTCCATTCTATCATTTATATAGCTGAATAATTCATGAAAAAATGATTACATTGATTCACTTACTATTTTCCTATATCATATAAACAAAAAATAAATATGTCCTCTTCACTAAAAGTTACAGAAGTGAGGTCTATTTGGTACTTTCTTTCTGTACCACCTTTCAACAAAAATACGACTATGAGAATTTCTAAATAAATTCTAAAACTGTTAAAGCGGATATAAATTTTCCAGTCTGAATCTCTGGAAACGGCACAGTTAACCTTCCTGCATTAATTAACAGAATATGGCACCTCTTTTAGGGCTTGGTGTATAGACTCCTCAGCTGTATATTTACAATGTAAAAGATATGTCAAAGTAGTGACTTGTCACTGGACAAGAATGATGTATTCCTCTACTTTTCAGTGCCCAGAATTAGGTCCCTAAATGGTATTTCTGAATTGTTTTATTAGAAGGATGCATTCATGGCTGAAATATATGTTTTTCTATTTGGACATGGCTAAAGTTGATAAAAATAATAAATTGCTTATCAGTGTACTCAAGTTTCAAAATTGTCACATTGGAAACTTCATTAAAAGATTTGTGATTTGTGCAGAAGATAGTTCAATTTCTTCTGCCATGATGATTCATATAAAAGCAACAGGTAATGCTGATCTCTAGTATCTTAGCAGTAGCATGTGGCTTATTCAGACTTAAGAGAGTTTTCTATAAGGTACTTCACTGACCAGGCGGTTATTTTATTTACTGCAGTCCATTGGGATAATAATTGTGTTCTGTTTTATAAAACAAAATAGAAAACACAGAAAGCATGGTTTACATCCTTATTGTTGTGATGCTAGTAATCCTGGGTTAGCTTTCTTTGTATTTCAGTTTTTCACATACAAAGTTCATAAGGCTTGTCATTAACACAATCTGTTAATACAAGTCATCTGTATTTTGATGATATTTAGGACTTTGAAGAACTGGAAATAAAAACTTTCTTGAAAATTTATTTTTCGCCCATACACTCTGCATGTCATAATTGAAACACAACAGATCATTGGAAAACACCCTGATTTAAAAATCTGTCAGCCTTTTTGAAAACCTATCAATGATAAAGGAGCTCTTTAGACTGGGATGTATATCTGATGATCATTGTCTTCATTTACTAAGCATACTATTTCCAGCTCCATGAAGATGGTTTGTCTTCAGCTAACTTGTACCACAGCTTCTCCTCGATCTTGGATCATCATGTCCCAAGTCACAGTGATCATGAGAAACAACAGTTTTAGCTGAAAAGACCAAGGATTATGCATTAACTCACATTAATATATTTAGCTGTCAGTCATAGTGATAGATCTTACATTAGCCTTCCTAATTCTGAGATTCCTTCACATTAAGTCAACTGCAAGTATCTGACACTAAAGTAAAATATTCTCTCTCTGTAGCTTAACCCTTTGGCTGTCTCAGCTTACAAATCAGATAATAAAATTGGGACCATGGCCTTAGAGTAAGGCAGCACAGCTCCACAGACTGAGCCAGTTTAGACCATCTGAGGCTAGTGCTCTATGATGCTAAAATTGCTCACTTGATTGATGGTCCAGCTGCCTAGCTCTTATCTAACCTGAACTGTAACCAGTTTGCTCTTTCGCTGTCAAACACCATGGAGTCCACAACCATAAGCATCTGAATTTAACAGGTAGTGAGCTGAGAGACAATACCATAACTCTTGCTATCTTGTTATATGACTTAACGACACAATTCAATGCAAGGCTTCATTTCTGACTTTTAAATAAAATAAAAAATTAGCTTGAGGAGAAGGAAGTGAAAGGAATGTATAATCTTTTAGCAACATCTGCATTTGGTCTGCTGACAGTGAATAGAGACGCAAAGGGCTGTTGTTATTTTCAATAGTAAGTACATGACTGGCTAAATGGGGAAGCTGAGGAGATGTAGTCTTCAACGGTATCGCTTCTAAATTAATGAAATGAAAAAAATTCCACAATAACTCATAAAGGGACTTATTTGTACTTAGATAGCTATTTATAATAATAGATCCCTGTATTGTTAGTTTTTATTTGATAATACGAGGTTTTGCCTCCATACTTTCTTCTGGTCCTGACTGGTTCTGATAGTTATACAGTAGTTTAAATGCACTGCAGTTATTTTCACTTCCCTTTTAGGTAATTACTGACTATTTAGATGCATGTCTGATGAATCCCACTCACAAATAGTGGCACTGTAAAAGGCATCCATTTTTAAACAACATCATATGCTCCAAGCATGTCATACAATTTGCATGAATTAATTATTTTGGAATGGAGTCCATGGAATATCCATGGAATTCCATGGAATATCCATGGAATTAATCATCACCTTTAGTTAATATTATTATTGTAATTGCTATTAGTAACTGTAACTATTATTGTATTTTAATTATAGCTATAAAAACTCAAACCAAGTGTCAGCAGAACTGTGAGTGAAGTTTATATAGTTTTTCAGCAGCTCTATTACCTTTGGAATCCAGGATTTGTGTGTTCCCAGTTGCTGGAACAAATCAGTTGTTTCTACCCTCAGGTATCCACCTGGTATCATTCTTTTTATCCATCTCTCCCACTAGTAGCTTACGTATCTTTTAGAAGGAAGCTTCTGTTGGCAAAATTACTTTTGCAGAGTTATGTTACTTGCATCGGCTGAATGTGAAAGATATAATGCTTCCAGAGGCACACATACCCTCCTGAAACTCTTCCATGCTGTTTAGGGACAGATAACCCAGGTTAATGAGATTAACTAGAAATGCATGTCTCCATGGTCAGGTCTGGAGTCTATTATGAAAGTGGCATTAATATAAAGTTCCTCATGTGAGGCTTTTTATTAGGATATTTTGAATGAATTTCAGGATAGTCACACAGACCAAAAATATTAACAAACATGGTAATCAGCTACACATCTGATTAAATATTTGCATAACTCAGATTGTAAAGTGAATGAAGCATCAAATGCCTCCTATCACCATTCTCTACCTTCTTCCTTTCAGTTTTCCTAAAGCCAAAAACCTATCAAGTATTACTTTTGCTTTCATATAGAAAAAGACTTCCCTGGCTTGAACAGCAGTAGTTTGTGTGAAGCCTGATTTAAGTGTGCACATCAGAGGTAACCAGACTGAATAATTCAAGAGTGGTTGTAAAATATAGATGCTGCTAGGTGCCAAAATTTTTGCAAAGTTGGAATTGTTCCTACATTTTCTGTTCTGCTTATTTCTGGGACTAAAATCTGATCAAATTAAGTAGAACAAATAGGATGATTTTTCAAGGGTAAAAAAGTGAGTCAGATACTGTTAGAGGTTGCTGAATCTATTAGTCCAATGGAGGCAAAGCTGCCACAGCTCCATGCCCCCAGGACCAACCAACAGTGAAGCTGTGCATGTATTCCCATTAGGCACCCACACAAATACATTTACATGACACATATAGACAACCCCAAAGCTGGCCACACAGAGAGAAAATATGTCATGCACACAAACACAGATAACACCAATAGCTTCATCCCATACCCCTCTCTGACTGATCGGGATTAAGGTCCTTTAGTGGGAAATAAGTACAGTAGGGATCCTTTCAGTAACTGGCCTTAGACACCCAGTCTGCTCTCTAACTGGTCCTTGGAGCCTTTCATCTTCCCTTGCCTCGTGCATGCACCCAAATGCATGTGTGTGCATGGGTCTCTTAGGCAACCCCCAGACCCCACTGTCTCTGGCAGTTGGCCTGGACCCCTTGCTCCCTCCGGTAGCCAGCTCCTCCAGTTGTTTCTCAGACACCCATACTCATCCAGCCACCCACCCAGCCACCTCTGGCTCCTAAGGCACTTCCCATGCTCTCTGGCTAATCCAGCTTGATATTTGCTAGGCATCACACACTAACATAGGAACCCTCACTCGCTCCAGTTGTTCACACCACAGACCCAGAGGCCCGTGATCCTACTCCCGTTGCTGGCACTTAGACCTCCCAGCATACATACGCATACAGAACTGTGAGCCCCCTCACCCAGAAAAACAGTTAGAAGTAGAGCATGATGAGAAGAAGGACCGTTGGTGGTGATTAGACGTAGGGCATGGCCAGACAAGTGTACTGACCTGCATCCTGTTCACAGGTGGCCGGCCCCTTTTACCCCCTTTTCCTTCTATTTTCCTACCCTTGTTCCTTCCCCAAACCACCTTGATTCCTCCCTTTCCCTGCCTTTGCTTCCTCCCCTAAGCCTCCCCAAATAAGTCTTGTATGATCCCCAAATACTCTTAATCTGCATCCCATAATAAATCTCATAGCCTCCTAAGCCCGATGTAATGCTCCTGAGTCTGAAAGGTGCTATGGAGAGCTGAACCCCTCCTGTTGACTGGGCGCTGATGGCTTCCCTGTGATAGCCCTAGGAGGAGCTGGGTCATGGTATTTGTTTGGGTTCCTCCAACTGCCTCTGTGCTCTTTTGTAAATGTGGAGATGAACTTTTTATCACGCAAGCTAACAGATATCTTGTTTCTTTTGTGCTTATGAAAAACTTTTTTTTTTTTAATCTTAATACTCCTAGTGGAAGAAGAATATAATCTGACCATGTTTTAAGTAATGGCATAAGATTTCTGGAGTTTAGATGCACGTAAAACAGTTGAATATACTAGCTAACTGTATAGTCCACGACAAGGTATAGGAAAAGTGTCTTATCAGGTTAGGAATCCATTTTCATTGTTCATTGTTTTCTTAAGCCAACATGTAAGAACAATATACATCTTTAATTTGTTGTACTTTCTCTTCCATGTTAGTAAAGTCAAGATATAGTGACTTCAGAAAAAATCAGGTTAAAGTTTCTCATTTATTTGTTCAGCTGTATACTTCAAATTTGGAATGTGGTCTCTCTCTTTATTCTCTCTCTGATAAGCGTTTACGAATAATGAATGAATTAGTTTTCCCAAAGTGTGTATTTGTTTACAGTTTTGAGATACAGGGAATAAATAGTTTGAATTCCCTTTCTTTTCCCCTGGGTATTGAGTATTTAGCTTTAGTCAAGCTGCTTCCTGAATCAAACAGCCGTCAAGAAGTCTTTACATTCTAAAAAAGAAAGCATACCTTCTTGAATAATAATCCAATTTTAGCAGCTGGGGCAGAAAGAGAAGTGTAAATCTCTTCAAAATCAAATACTCAATAAAATTGTGAGAGCTGGAAACTGTGTTCTAACTCAATAATCAAAATCTTCCTCATGGGAATTTCTTAAAATAAAACTTTCTAAATGAGTTTCAGTGAAGAAAAAGACAGTTCATTTCTGCTTTCATTCTGTACAGTTGTTTTGTACCATCCAGATATTCCAAAGCACGAAAAAGTGCCATGCTATCAAAGAAATCCAGCTATGTTTAAGGTGTTCAGAGGGAAATATACTAGTGTCTGCTCAGAGCAACTAGAATGATGACAGAGCTAAAAGATGACTACAATCTCAATACTTTTACAGATTAATCCCGTTTTTTCAGTCTTTCATCAAAATTGTGGTCTACTATACAGCGTTATCACTAATGATTAAAACTACACTTGTCAAATGGGAAAAAAACCACTTCCATTTAATGTATTGTCATTTTATTCTTGTTTATTTGGTGATCTACAACATGCTTCTCAGTTAAAGTGAATAAATTCTGAGCCCTAGTCTGAATTCTGATTGCAAATATAGAAGAATTCATTCTTTTAGGATGACAAAAAGAAGCGCATAGCCATGGACTTTTATTAGTATAGAAATTCTTCTGATTAATATAGTAAAGTCAATTTTCTTGAAAGCTTAAAACTGAACTAAATCCAGTTAGAGGGCTTTTTCATTTTTAAGATTACTATAGGCCATTTATTTTGAAAAGCTACAGAAAGAATTATTCCTTTCTCATCTAAAGGTCCACCGCTCACTTACACATAGAACTTGAAAATCTTTTCTCCAAACACTCCTAAGATAAAATTCAAAGCAGTTTAGCAATAAGTAGAATCCAGCCATAAGGCATTTCAGACGAATCTGTGAAGCTTACTAATCAATACAATGGCAGACAAACTTCAAAAATGGTGAATGCGAAGTGATGCACATGAGGAAAACATAATCCTAACTTTACGTATAAAACGCTGGTCTGTGATCAAAGCATTGCAATTCAGACGGGTATCCTGGCTTATCTCAGAGATTTTGGAAAGACCAGTTGAACTACAGTTTCAATGGGGCTTATCCAGACAGGAATGGAGAACAAAAGAGAATGTTATTATACTGCTGTATAAATGGACAAGTAGTTTGTATAATTTTGTTTCCCTTATCTCAGGACACTTTTTGCAGTTCTACTACTACAGCCAGGAAAAGCTCAGGGAAGGACAAGAAAGTCAAGGAACAACTTCAGAATGGTCAATGACTGAGAAGCCCAAGCTGGAAGAGAGACGACTGAGGGTACATACAATACAGGTTGATAAAATTGGGAAGGGTGTAAACACTTATTAAATTTCTCTCGCAGTCCCTACTTCTTAATAGGTCATCTAATGAAAGTATTATATGGCAGGCTGAAAACAAAAGGAGTTGATTCTTCACACACACTATAGATGAGTTTAGAACTCCTTCCTGCAAAAGAATGGGAATAAGCAAATTCATGCAGGCTATTTAACGTAAAGCCATCACTGGTGATTCAGGAAACTCCTGGGCCATAACCTGTTGGAGGAATGGGGAATAGTCCTAGGAAATGTTACTGCAGGCTGCTCCTAAATTCTTTCCTAGGCATGCGATTAAGGCATTATCACATGGAAAAGGTACAGGGACCTTCATTCTCGTTCCAAAGCATTGTTCTTATGTTCCATCAAAATCAAGGCATTATGAGGAGCTAGAGCAAGGCTCTTTACTGACATGGACAGCAGAAGAATGCGAAACAATTATCAGGTATTGAAACAGAGGGAGCTTCTGACTGGATGTAAGGAAGAAAATTGTCACTAAAAGGATAGCTAAGCACTGCAACAGATTGCCTTGAGAGGCTGGGGAATCTCTGTCCTTGAAGGTTTTTGAGATCCAGATGGATGAAGCCCTGAGTAGCGTGGTGTGAATTCAGTATAGACCCCGCTTTGAGCAGCGCGGGTTGGACTAGAAACCTTCCAGTATCCCATGCAACCTCAGTGATTCTATGACTATGAGCTGCTGAAAAACCCATGTCATATTTTTGTTTACTTTGCTCTGAAGATATTTTCCTTCATAAGAAAAAGGGGTGTGCTGTTTTTTCTATTCCATCTTGTTCAGGCTGTGTGGGAGGCAGGGCAAGAGGTGGAACTGGGAAAAGAAACACCTGCCGAGATAGGTGACCTTGTGCAATTAATGGGCCAACAGTAGCAGAGGCAGTGGCTTCCAAGAGAGGAGAGGCAATGGCACAGATTATGGTGTGGAGGGAGTTTGTTATAGCTGGTAGGAGAAATGGCTATGACATTTGCATCCAATCCAACAGAAGCAGGTTGAGCTGTTGCCAGCACAGCAACTGGCAGAAGCAACTAAATTTAAATATAGATTAAATAAGAAGGATGTTATTCCTATTTAAAATGGAGTGCATCTGAGAAAAGGAGCAGATCTATGACTTATGCATTTTATCTGAGTATTCCATTTTTTAAATGGATTATCTTGGTCAGCATATCAAAATTAAAATATATGCGCAAACTCAATTTCAATTGTCAAAGCTGAACAACCTGGCCATTTTGTAGAAAATTATTTTTCAGTGTGACCATCTGTTCAATTGAAATGGAGCTTACAAAAAAATATTTCAGTAAAGTAAGAAATAAATCTGTTTTCTCAAATTTTATTAGCCATTTGAAAATTATTACAATAATCTCCATGTACAATTAACTAGGCTTTATGAATGAAATTAGATTTCCAAGGCACATAACAATAGCTATGTTTCATCATTCCTTCTCTTGTGGCCCTTTAAAAGATAGAGAGGTGTGCTCCTTTAATATACGGACAGCTGTAAACTAGTAAAGATCTCTTTTGGTTGAAGGTCAGCAGTAAGCTTCATTACATGGAAGCTAGTTTATATTATTTGTCTCTAAAGTCTGTTTTATAAAGCAAATAAATAGAAACTTGGAAAACTTTTCAGAGTCATCTAAAATTCAATATTGTACACTACAAAACTATTGCTTTACAACAACTGATGCTCATATCTTCCATGTACTTTATAACTGAACAGCACTTTTACACACAGCCTAGAACTGAGTTACTGAAAGTCTTGTCTACACGTGCAAAGATTAATGACATGTAAAATTCTCTATCATGCTGAATTCCATTTGATGAAAAAGCAAATTCTGATACCACTCTTCAGCTCTACTCCCATTGAGCTTCAGATGACTTTATCGGAACCCTGCAACTATTAGAAAGCATAAAAAAACTACCTATTTTCCCTGAACAGTTTTGGATGAAGTATGCAGTCCACAGGTATGCAACAATCCCCAACACTCTCAAATAAATGTCCTCAAGACTTCCTACTCTGTCTCCCTGGCAACATCCCTTGTACTTTGCCCTTGCCAAAGCTGTTTTTGCTTGCTTCCCTCTCAGGCTGTTGGAGTCCACCTAAGGAAAGAGGTAACAGCAGTGAAGAGATGCAGGTCATTAACTAGGACATAGTTGATAACTCTGTTAACAAATGAGATTTTCATGTAAGGGATTTCTACTAAGTAGGAATAGAAGCTTAAAAAAAGGAACTTCCCCATTTTGGCTGCTATAAAATCGAGATAATATTTATTTTCTATTAGTATTTGTAGATCAGTACCTTTTCAGGGGCAAGAAGTTGTATTATTTCAGTTCTAGTAAAAACCTATTCAATGAACAGTGCCTTATGAAATCCCATGCAAGATATACTGAGGCCTTAGTTAGGTTTAAATATGTTAATCTGACATCTTAAGAGTTTATTAGTATTTTGCTTTGCCATTCACAATTTTTTTTTTAATTCAAAAATCAGTTGAAGGCTTTGAAAGTGTTCCATTCATGTAGGCAAGTGTAATAAACTCATCATGAAAGAATATATGACCCCTTATTATATAGTTCAGCATGTTTTACTTCCAAACCTAACATCTTTTCAATTTCCTTCAAGTTAATGAAAAGAGATTCTCAAATTTAAGCACAAAATTTGCTTAAATACCTCATTCATGCAATGAAACAAAAATTAGGAGTTTTTTTACATGAACTGCTGTCAGATGGCTTTACAAGACTGACCATGTGCTGAAGAAGGCAGATAAAACTGCAATATCATAACCAATAAATATGAAGTTTATTAACTAATGTATGACCATACACACTTATTTACATACATACTAGCAGGAAATCAATTCAATGATCAACCCAGAAAAAAATACTGATTGCTCAGTGATGTCAGTCCCGATTTAGACAAGGATATTATGTACAGAGGGACTTGTCACAGAGGACACAGTCGCAGAAAGCATCTACCCCCAAACAGCATGATCAACCATTTTTTTTCCTTTTTTTTTGCTTTTTATTTTAGCTGAGATTTTTGTAAGAAAACATATCCACCAGAACTGTTCACCCCCAGCCTTTTAAGTACTCTTTATAGTGTGACAATCAGGACACTTATCTGAAATAATGATGGTCTGGATATTCCAGGTAAATCCATGTGAAAAAAATGGAGTAGACGCATTTTCTATATAATAATAAATTTTTCATTTATGACACTTGCATTTAGCCTTTAATAATAATAATTTAAAAAAATACACATTTTCACAGAAAGATTTGTTTAACAAACTCTAGTTGTCTCACAGTTTCCTAGAAATTTTATCACTAAAATATTCCTAACCATCTCTATTTACAAATTTTACTTTGAAATATATGCTGCCCAAGGATAAAGACAGTGTTATCCTGGAGAAAGCTACTCTAAAACAGTAGAAATATCTTGTATTTAGTATTTTTCCCCAAGTCTACTTTTAAAGATTTTTAAATTGCAATTGTATTTGCTAGTCTGTGGTATAAGTCACAAATGGCATATGATTGGTACAGACTGTAATGATTCAAAAGTAAGATTCCCCATGAGATTAGCAACTATAATAGTTACTTTAGCATGTGAAATATTTGCATTGTCCTAGCTGATTCAAAATACCTCATTTATTGAATGACTATACAGTGTTCATCTGGCCAAGTTCTGAACGGCTATTTCAAGTTAAGGCCTAAGGAAGGGTTTTCATCTTGGTCAGAGGGAAAGAGTTCACGTCTCCTACAATGTATCATCAAATTTGAGAACATGTGCCTATTATTCTGTTCCATTTTTAAGACTAGGCTTAAAAATCTGCATACTGAGATGACTGGAGTGAAGGAACAGGATACTGTGGATTCCTGGCAAATATCCTATCACAAATATAGCCAGATTGCAGAGTGTTATTTGGCAAAAATACCTCAATGTACTGTTGAGAGGAGGATCATAGTGTCATAAGAAGAGGTGACTGAGACCTGCTCATGGGTGAACAAATAGATATACACTTTAATTGTATCACACACAGCATTTCCCGGGGTATGAGCAGGGTATATGTCCAAGGTATCCTCTTCTGGCATGCTTTCCCTGCAAAAATGTATGCTCTCTGAAGAAATTCATGCTTTCTGCCATCCTGAGGGTCCATTGGCTACCTGAGGCCTACTTTTGAGTAACAGCCCATAAAAGCTGGCTATTAAGTTGTATTCAAAGCAAGCTTGCGTTTAAGGTGACCTTGAAATGTTTTCTTAAACTTCTACACTTATTCCTTCCCAGTCCTCTTTGTCATAAAGTATTTCTCATTAATGTACTGCTCAACAAAAACACCTCATTATTCCCTGCTGAGCCTTCACAGAAGTGTGTTTCAGATGCTTCAAGACTTCTTCTGGTCATCTGGCATCCCATTTCACTCAGAGCAGGTAATACAGTAATCTCTACTGGAATATCTCCAATTATTGAAGACAATTTTCATACAACACGCAGTTTTCACATTTGGGCAATAGCATGATAAGCATGAAGATGTTTTACTCTCTTATTCAATGGAAAGCTTGATACCACCTTGACTTCATATTTCTTTCACACACCAAACAAGTGGGATTCTAGTCCTCTTGATGTTATCTCATCAAGTTTGCTGATAGAATTTTTCAAAATGTTTCCCAGATAAGGGAATACATGAACAAACAGAACTCCAGTTCCATAAATCCATTCGGAAGAGCTGATATGCTCTCCTTCAGAGACTAGTTGATAACTTCCCTGCTTGTTAGCCCAAAGCTGGTTGCAGACTAGCAAATCAGTCTACAGAACAGCTCAAGACCTCTCTTGCTTTGAGAGGCCTCCATACTTAGTATTTGAAATCAAAAATCTTGGAGACTCTTTTGGGTGAATATAGAGATAAAAGTGAATATGAGTTTTTTCAATTCAAGATGAAACACCATTAGCTGGGTAGAATGCAAGACAATGTCGTCCTTAAAATCAGTGAAGGAGTGCAGCCGCTATTTGTGGATGACTAGGCTCAATCTATTCCTGTTCAAAGGGATGAAGAAGTCTGACGGCTCCATTTCGGACAACCCTCCCCCACCATATTATTTCTCCCCTGTGGTTTCTAGATAAGGTAAGTAGTTTGTATAGAGAGAGATAGAACATAGCAACATATAAGTTTAGTTGTTCTTCCTGGCTGTTGACTTTGTTGGAAAATATTTCAGGAACCAACAGCAGCAGTCAGCTTCATATAGAGTTCTTCTTAGTTTTTCAAACTCTAGCCTCTATATTAGCTTTTACATAAGATTTAAGTGTAGGTTTAGGGACATTTTTGACCAAACAATGTGGTGGGAAACAGAACTGGGGCTTTGAGTTGTTGGGACTGAGCAAAATCCCTTAGGCACGAAATGATACCATGAGTATGGTGTCAGAGGTAAAGTCTGAATGCACATAAAAAACTCTATTGTTCAGTTGTTCTGACTAATTATCAGTTATTGCTACATTCATTTACATTTGGAAAGCTGGGGTGGAAGAGAATGGCTAGAGTCCACCCACCCTTAAGTTTTCAGATTGATAGCATAAATAATAGAAACTTGACTCTCTCAGAATGGGAATCATTTTACTTGTGCCTGGCCCTGTACAAAAGCGTAACAGGATAATGATCTTCTAAGTTTGGTAGTATAAATAATAAGATAACTCCTCACTAATAGGGAGATAAGATTTATGGCTTCATAAATGACAAGTGAAAGCAGGGCTGGGGAGGGAGGGGAATGATTTAGAAAGGCGAGGAAGAGCAAGTGCTTCCCCTTTACTTTTTCCCATCCCATAGCAAAAGAAGGTTGCGAAGAGGATATGACATTTACTTGCACTGTTCAGATGTTTTCTGGTTTTGCTGTTGCTGCTGGAAGAATATGGGGAGAAATAGAATTGTGCAGGATTTTTTTTTAAATCTGCTTTAAGGCTGCAGTATGTGATTTTTCGAGTTATTTTTCTAGAGAGCTTCAATTACATATGCAAAAAGTTTGAGCTGAATGACTGCAACATTTTCCCATCATGAACATTCTAGGATATATTAGTGCATCAGTGATGCTTATGCTACATTTTATTCAGTTTCTAACGTTTAAAAGATAACAGAAGAGATTTATGTGATTCAACAACAGGTTGTTTGGTCCCACAGTTCTTTATATATTGAAGTTCTCACAAAAAATAGAATAAAGTTTAAAGGTGAGTATTGGTCTTTTCAAATTTCCCGTTGCCATGCACAAAAAGCAGACCTGGTAGATGACACCAGTAGTAACAGTGACTACCATTTTGAAGTGACCTGCATACCCCAACCTGGAAATATTCAGAAGCCAAAGGATGCAACTGCAAACAGCATTTGAAGGGTTGTTTCCCTGAGAGAGAGATTTTATGGCCATAAAACAGGGTAAAAAACAAGGTCATTTTTGATGAAGGAGTCAAGGGAAACAGATGTGACCTTAATGAAGTTTTTTAGCAGAAAGCCAGACATGCTGAGCTCATGTCGACAAATTGGCTGAGTCCAAACCCAGGTTTAATCAAAATAGTAATCGTTCTACACAGTCTTAATTAAATGTTGCAATGTTCTATTAAACTCCAGATAACAATGTAATTACGTGAGTGGACAAAATTAGTTATTAAGAACTCCAGGCAAGTTGTCCAACAGCCTGATTTAAATCATTACCTGCTAGTAAAGGAAGAATGTTGGCAAAGCTTATGGCATAACAACCAAAATTAAAAATTAAACCTACTGTGAAGTAAAAAATGCCATGTTTTTATAGCACAACACAATCTGTTCTGAGTTCACAGTTCACAACAGGTATTTCCAATCATAATGAATTTCTCTTACAGTGCAGTATCTCTGAGTATATCATAGGCGTAGGGAAAACTAAGCAGCAGTTAAACTTTAAGTATTGCAACGGCTGGAAGTACTTACCTTCAACTTACTATTCAACAAGAAAGAAACAATCACAATGTTCTCTTCTTGAGGGGATGATAAATAATCTTACCGAATGTGGTTAGGTACAAAAACAAAGTTATCTTTTCAAACCTCTAGAAATGCCTAGAACAAAACATAAGAAAATGATTGTACAGTGCAGGCTCATAGTTCATCTTAAAGTGCTTAATCAGTAATTCACTACCAGAGGGACTAGTCTTACTGGTGAGTCATCAGTACATTATAAAATTAGGCTCTGAGCTTCACATTTAATTTGTGATAGGAACGTACAGTTCTATAGGAGAGGGAAAAATATCAAAAGCAGCCGTTCTGAATAAGGCCAAGTAACCTGGGAGTTAGGGCAAGTGAGGTCTGCAGAACTGTCAGCTTTTTAAAATAAGGTTCAACTTTGAAAAGGATAAAATTCACTGCACTAGGGAACTTGCAACTAATAATCTAGCATTTTAAATAACCAGATAGGAGAATAAACTGATCTGATTCTTCGAGTTCGTGCTCGGATTATCATAACAATCATCAGTAAATAATTTAAAATATGAATCTAGTAGGAATCTAGTGCCCAGTATAGCAGAAAAAAATATATATGTGTATATATAGTTAAAGAAGTGTCACTAGATAACACTTATTCACTGACAAGCTCTTTCATGTAGCATTAAAATAAATGTCCAAATCTAGGAAGACATGATAAAACATATAGGAAATGAGAAGAGCTGGCTGATGAAAGTAAGTTTTTTTTTTTTTTTCTGATAAACTTTGTACACAATAGGGGACTTTTATCTCTTCCTGATCTCCAAAAGAAGCCAGTTTTTAAGGCAAAGTAGTTCCCTGAAAGATGGGATAAGTTTCCTAAAAATTGTTTTACAGATGTTTGTAACAGGCCTTGACACACACTTGTCAACTTATCTTCTCTTCCCACACACATGTCAACAAACCGTATAGTCAAAAGAGTCTGCATCTGGGAACTGTCAACTCATAATCTCACTTTAGCTAGCCTGAACGTAATGCCATGGGTTCACTTTCATTCTTTCCTGTCGTGCACCAGGATATAGCTGGACTGCAGAGCACAGATTCCTAATGTAGGATTAAAGGGCAGAGAGGAGCGACAGCATTACACTGAGTAAGAACGACATAAAACACTTAGCAATGGAAAGGGCGAAATGGTGTTCTCTTGGGTAACGATACAGATTTGAGGAGACTGATAATGCAAAAACAAATTAGACTGCTGTTAATCTGCATTACTAATAATTTTATTTTGTTCTCATGAAAGAGAGACCTATAGGGTCCTAGATATCTGCTCACTCAGCAGAGATGCAATAGTGGAACAATCTAATTCCACCGTCAGTGATCCTCATTCAGCTCCTGAATTCCTAGGGGCCGTGCCAATACTAGTTACACAATGCAAAGCACTCTACTGTCATGGTGATCATCTTATATTTCCTTATGTTTACTCTTCACTTGTAATTTTTAACTTAGGCATTAAGCATTGCTGTTCTAATCAAGTCAGAAAATAGTCAAAATAAAATATCTACTTTTCTTTGTAAGTCAGGAGTTACTGTAATTACAGTCAATAAAGAACTGATTTTTTTTTAAATTAAAGAATTAGAATCTGCACTCTAGAGTGAGAAACTTTCTCTGTCTTTCCCCTTATTGACAGCGGCAGAACTGCAGTCTTTCATATTCTGCAGCTTTCTCAGTTCAGACCTTCACTCACATAAAACAAGTGAAATGCCTTTCTGACATACATAAGTTTGAAATGTTGAATCTGTCATGGAGTAACCTTTTCTGGATGATGTGCAGTGGCATACCACGACCTCGTTTTCAAATAAAGCGCCTTATCCTTCTCAGTGCTGTAGTGTTCCCTCAGTGAGAACAGTATGTTCATATGTTAATCATGAAATGCTATATAAAATTTATCAATATTGCTTTTATTATTCTATATTCCTGTTTGTGACCAAAACTTGGGTGACAGTGGGAAATGCTAGTAAATCAGAAGGAAGATTGAGTAAGATTATTTCCTCTTTCCACCACGACAAAACAACTGGGCAGTTTTCTATCATCTGCAATTTCTACTCAAATATCTCTGCTAGTGAAAAGATGTTAGCAGACAATAGCAGGTATAGATGACTGTTAGACAGAAATTATTATTATTATTATTATTATTATTATTTGACAAGCAGACGAACAGCATCTGTCACAGAATGCATATAAAAAGATACAGAAACAGATAAAAAGCTACAATTGGGAGCTTTGGAATTTTGGTATTTTATGAAGTAATTTCCCGTCTTTAAAGAATGACTGAGAAGTAACACATGTAATGTTACAGTATTCATGTTTGGCAAATGAATAATATCTGCTGAACCCTAGGGTCTTTGTTCTCTGTTTTGGACTTGCTGGGCTGCCTGCAATTTCAGATCTCTGCTGTATAGGTCAACAGCAGAGATCTGCAAATAGTTCCTATTGGGTGCCCGATATAACATCCAGAATTTTACTGATTTTTTTAAATCAGCTGCAAAGTCCATATTTATAACAGATTAGAAGGTTTACCAAATACAAACACCACAAAAATGCTTGATTTCAAGATGTTTGGTTTAGTACCATGAAAAATACCTCTGCAAATGGTTTAGCCCATCAACTAACATACATCTATTGACTTAAAGCTGCATTAGAAAACGAATTAATCTTGCGGACATACCTGAAAGCAGTAACAGCTGTTACTTGCTGATCTCAATCTGTTCAAATAACCTTTTACATGAATTCGTGTTTGTACTCCTGCTTCTGTTGAAACAGTATATAAATACCAATTTTAATCACAGCATGGCAAAGTGTGAGGCCACCTAAAGCACGAATTACTAAAAATTAACTATGTACAGCTACAGAATAGCGTAAAAACTGAATTAAAAGATCATAGCCAGTTCAATGCATGTATAATATGAAATACAATGCTCAATATATAAATAGCCATACTACTGTTTGAGAAACAGGAAAAGATCAATTTTAATAAAAAGAAAATGTGCTATCTCAGGCTTGCTTCAGTCAGTATCCTAGTGTTCTTATATCAGTCACTATTTACTAGAGAAAAATCAAGGGAAAAAAGCTTACGAGATCATTGTAGATCATTGGTGCTTTGAAAACGTTATAGATATTATAGAGAAGATGGATAATGAAATGTTTTGTTCACTGATCCAGAAACAATGGACAGCAGTAATCGACTTGTATTTGCTCGGATTGTACAAGCAAATATCAGATAACAGCACCATTCCGGTAGCGTACGATCCTAATGTGCAAGATCCACAGAAAAGCCCACTGACCTTTCAGAAAAAGGGGAAATATAGCTAGTTCTGCTAATTTTTATACTCGTTTTATGTTTGGATCACTCTTCTTTTACAGGGAGATCAGAGTAAAGACTCTGACACATTTATCTGGTGAAGCGAGGTATAATCCTGACATCAAGTGTCTTTTTCTGAGTGGCTGCAGAAATTCTGATAGCTCAGTAAGTTCATAGATACGCTGAGTTTAAGGACAGAAAAAATCATCAGGTTAGCTTAAGCCTGCATAGCACTAGCTGTTACAGTACATCCAGTTACCTTTCCGATATGCTTAACCGTGATTTATCACAGGTTGCTTGTATTAAATTACTTCAAAAACTATCAGTTCCAACATTATTGAAATCACATACTTAAATGATCACCTTGGTGGTGATAGAACTGAGACTAAGGGCTGCAGCTGTCGTATTAATAGTGGCCCTGTAGCATAGAGTACTCAGCCTTACCAAAAAGTCATGACTAGGCTATCAGCAGCCATTTTCATGTGGATTAACAGTAAAAGGATGCTGGGGAGCATATTGTTAAAATATATAGCCTTCTGCTTGTGGGCTTTCAACCTAGCAGTAGAAAAATGGAATAGATTTAGACAAGAAGGGTGCTGTGTGATATGCAAGACCCGATATACATATGCATTACATTAATTTTCTGTCTTACATGTTCAGTGACCAGCTTTTTCGATGTCAGGAATAACCTAACTTAAATAAAATTATCTCGCATTGCGGAAGCTTTGTTTTCTCATTGGCATAGAAATTTCCATTGCAGCTAAAAGAGAAAGCTGAGGTAACATTCCCTGAGGATGATACAAGATATCAATTTGAATATATTGCTGTGGGAGCAGGTTTAAAACCCCACTAAGTTTTTAATGAGGGCTTTTCTAACAGCACATGTAAGGGAAGCCTACTGAGTAGGTCATACTTAAAAAACCCACTTCAAAATGCATGCCCAACTAAAGGTTTTAATTCCAGGGTTTATATGTCAGCATATGTTAGCTTTTCATTTCTTACCATAGGTTGTATGTGAAAGAGACGAGTTAGTCTTAATTGTAGAATAATAATCTCATTGCTGACTTTGGTTTTTTTAAAGGATGACACCTGAGAAGCTCAGCACCAGTTTAAGGTGAAGCCTGCAGTGCACAGCACTGAAATATTGCCAGTGCTCTTGAAATCACAAACCATTATCTGTGTATTATTTAATGGCAGTGAATATCTCAATATATTCTTTCTTCCAAAACAGAAAAAGTTTAGACAAGACTTTTACCTATTAAATGGATCCTTACTGCTCTCCTTTAAAATCTGTCCATGTGGTCTAGCAGAACTTGTATTTTTCTTTCTTTTAGGAGTGGTAAATACCATGATTTACTGTCAAATACTTTAAAGATGAAGACAGCATGCTGTAAGGAATACTTTAATAAAGCTGCTTCTCTTCTTTTGTCCAGAGAGAATAATGAAAACTGTCATACTTCTCAAGCAACTTACAGAAAAAATTCAGGAAGATAGTTTTTTAAAATATGGATGATAATTGGCTTTCTCTGAATCAAATAATACATCGAATCAGTAACAAAGATGATTAAGTGGGATTGCATAAAATGAACTAATCAACTGTCAGTAAGAAGATCTAAACCATTACAAAAAAAATTAATGATACATTATGAGACAAGAAATACAAAACACATTGCTATTGCTAACTAGTTCTGAAATAAGTGCTCCACATATAAGAACAGAACTATTTCCATATCAGTCAAGTAAACCTCTCCAAAAAATATCCTCACTTGATATCCTCACAAGGTTAGCCCACTGAACCTGTGCTGAATTAGCACTAGCTAATTTGTCTTTCTAATCTTAAATGAGTCATGTCCAGCCTTTCTGGTTAGGAAAGCTACATAGTGAGAAGAGGGGGCTGTCTTTTATAACATACCATCACAGCACACTCAGATTTACTCTGCATGCACCAAAGAGTAATTCTGCTCACTCATACTGTGTGTTTGCGGATACCCCATTTTATTGTGTGCACACTCAAGTAGCAGATCTCATACTTCCCGACACATGCTGCTGACAAGCCATGTATTAAACATTAGATGTGCCAAGCCCACTCCTTCTGCAATGAATGAACAGGATGCATGAGTTCTCCGGGTAGCTGGTCATCTAATAACAAGTGCCTCATGCCCGGGTAGCATGAGAATTCAATCCAATGTGAAAAAGAGGACTGCAGTGTCACTAGGAGAGAAGGATCCCTCATAGCCAGAATTTCCTTTTGCTAGATCAGCACATCTGGCCTATGACTTGGTTTTAAGGGCTTCTCCGAAGGAGGACACCAAAAACAAGCCATGGGACAGTTAAAATGTCTTGGTACCCACAGACTCAGCACCCTAGCAATAGTTCTTCCAATGTAGTTCCATGCATGTGAATAAGAAAGTAACTGATTGGTGTAAACAGAACACACAGACTCTTTAATATATTTTATAATTTAAATTAAAATAACCAGGTACTTTTTTTTTAGATCTGCAGGCGAGTAAATATGAAAAGGGAAGTTCTTGTTCTCTTTCCACTTCAGTTATAAAGTGTTTCCTGTGCTCCCTGATGTTCTGTATTTTTAACAATAGAAGATGTCTGCTAAAAGAAGATGAGATGGCTGTTACAAGAAGGTGCATAAATGCAAAGAGAAAAAAGGTGTCAGCAGTGATCCCCTTTATATTTTATTTAATGACAAGAAAATGATTTCATTCACAGTTTGGACTGAAGTGAAGGAATATTTGGTACATTTAGTATTCTGCTTGTTTTTCTATCAAGTGTGATTTCAGGGAGTATTTCCCCAACAAAACCTACCAGTATAGTGCTCTTTATTTGCATATTTTGCTTTCTTCAGGTATACCACTAGTTAAGTGGTTAGCAAAAGTCTTCAAAAATCCAATATACTCATACTAAAATAAATACTGTCACATTCATCCTGCTTCCTATTAATAACAAAGGACTGACCCAACAATGAAGAGTTACTGTGAGATGTAAAAAAAGAAAAAAAATCAAACCAATAAGAAACTCTCCCTTCAGTTTACTGTATAGATATATTCCACAGGGAGGAAAAAAGAGTAAATCCCACCTATTGCATAAAATATTTTAGTTAATGTATTTTTTTTAGCCTCCAAAATGCAGTATAGGTAATGAAGTTGTTCTGTTCTTATGAATTAGAACTAATATGTAGTTCTCAGCATGCTTGTTTTCACAAAAGCACTGTCTGATAGGTGTAATTTGGGATAGGTAAAGCATCCTAGGAATGCAGCAAGGAGATAGATACATTTCATTTTTGCAGACAATTTTAATCCACATTTTTTCAGACAATTATTTAAACTTTGGTGAGCCAGACCAGTATAGTAAAATATAAAGGCTGGTGGGTAGGAAATAAATAGACACATACACATATATAGGTCTTGTATGGATTCACTTTGCTATATCCTAAAACAGCAAACAATGCTGAATGTGCAGTCAGGTGTATGCAAGGCTCCTCCGCACACCTGTTATGGAAAAGAGTGGGCAGTCGTTTACCACTAGGTTGCTTCAACAAAAGTTGTTTTTCCTCAATTTTATGATAGGTCCTATGTAGCCAATATTAATTCTCACTCAGAGATTATGTCATTCTGGAATGAATTTGCACCTTGCGTTCTTGTAGTGCTCATATACAGTCTTAGCTCACTCACTTTTACTTTTGTATAATAGACCCAGACCTGCCAATTTCAATTAACGGGGGTGGCACTTTGGTATAACTCACTTTTTAATATTTTTACTTCTAGAGGGGAAGCAGGGTTTAATTAGCTAGAAACTGAGCTTTATATCTTTTATGCAGTTCATTAGGCTCCTTAGTTTAACACATATTTTATCTTAACTTCATTATCCATTTCTAGAGACAATGCAAATTCTACCATCCTAGTCCAATCTTCTGCTGTTAGTGTGTTCTGCCAAGCTGCAGTACGTAACTACCCATTAGGAGCTCTCTGTTGAAATTTCTATTTTAGTCTGGAAGAATGACAGGAAATCTTAAGGACATATATATGGTACTTCTTGGTCACTTCCTTCTCTGAATTCTGCAGAATTTTGCATGGCTAAGAATCCCACAAAAGGGATTCTGTAAGAAAGCAAGGGATGGGAAAACCTGCTGACAAGTTAATATCTCTAAGTATATTCCAGAATGATATTTAGCCCTGAAAGTCATAAAGTAAAATTAAACCTTTTAATCTTTTTTTTTTTTTTTTTTTGAATTCAGACAACCTACCCAGACTCCAGTGCTTTCTGTCTCCAAACCTGCCTATACTTTCCTAAGTTACATGTCCCATCTCTTTTCTTGAAGTACCATGGCACTACCTTTATTCCATTCAGAATAAAGGAAATATGATTAAGGCAATGGTAAAAGTGTCTCCAAGGGAGTCAGAATGAAAGCAGCCTTGCTTACAGAAGGCTGTTGTAGAAAATTCCTGAGCTACAAAGGAGACTTTGAGCCTCATCAGGATAATTACTTTCGCTTAGCAGTGATGCCAGAATAGTTTGAAAAGCAACAGCTTTTTACATGCACACTCACGGAGGATCTTTATCATGGGAATAAAAAGGAGTAAAACAAGAAGTTTAGTTTGGAATTCAGAGCTGTGCCATCTCTAGTACTTTCTATCTCCCAAGCTCTTCCTCCAAAAGCAGGTACAATTCTCAGTTGTTATAGCAAGCCCCTCAGACAATAAACAACATTTCCAAGTGTATTTAGTTCCACCTGAACAAGCAGGACTTTTTCTATGGTTCTCAATGGAAGTGAACTAGTGGTGTGCTAGATTATCTCCAGTTTTGCTAAATTTATTAGGATATTTTTAAAATAACATCTTCTGCACGGCTTGCATGCTCTTTACTTTGGCTATATCTGGCTAATTATCTCAGATCAGGGAGAGCACCAATTACTCTCAGCTCTAATGTCTATATAGTCCAAAGGATGTTTCCTAATATAGTATTTTTTGGCATAAAAGGATTAAGATGATCTCTTGCTATCTAAACTGAGAATATTAGAATTTTTTCATCCAAATTCCCTTAGTCATCTAGTAGGTCTCTGCCACTTAGAGACATTCATCCATGATTCCTTTTAAAAAAGTCAAGGACATCCTCTACTAAGATGTGTGTTTAAAAATCCTAGACTTTTCTTTTAAAACTTTTTGTTAACAGTGTTAAGTTTTTTGTTGCCAGTTTAAAAAAAAATGTAAATTTTTTAAAAGTTCTCTAAATTCTCTAGAGTTCTTTCATGTTCAGACTAAATAAATGTAGGAAAAGACTAAACAGTGCAGAAACAGTGCAGGTGATTATTCCTTAATATATATATATAAAATATATATATATTTTTTACTCCTAACTATCTGTTAAAAATCATAATTTCATAGAACTGTCATAATAAGTGACATAAATAAAGTAAGAATACTTGACTGGGGAAGTATATTCTTAAATTCTTAAAAGGTAAAACTGTACACATGAGAAAGAAAATTTGAAAGCTTGCAAATTCTGTGTTAGATACTTCTGCCGTTAATATATATTTTGATTACTAATATAAATCATTTCAAAATCAAGCATGCAAAGAGAGAAATTTGGTTGACTGGGTGCTGACATGCAGAAAATCATATTTTCACATCTTACTAATACAGTACATATAAAACATCGTATTTTAATACATTAAATACAAAAATTACTTTTTACTAGGGAATTTAGTATAACAAACGATGACTTTTTTTTTTCCTGCTTTTTTTTTTTTCCTTTTAACACTTCCCAGTACAGTAACTGCACTTTAAAGCATGGACCTTCATGCTAATATATATGTTTCATGAATATATCCTGAGAATGCTGTGAAGGCACACAGCCCGTTCTCCACTTCCTGGAAGATGATATATTCTTCTTTTGTATTTGAAATATGAAATTACCATAAAAAGAGATTGAAAACTACTGTTTTAAAGCTCCAGTGTTTGAGGCATTTGGAATCACGCTATAAATTCAACTTCATATTAACATTTCTATTCCACCCCTCCTGCTATATGCATAGCGGTTATAATGCAAATAAGGTTTTTTATTCATTAAATCTTCATATATAACTTGTCTCTTTTACTAATTCCTCAAGTACCTCTTCTGAAATGTCTCAGCTAATCACACCTCATAATTATGACTTTAAGATATTGCAGTTTATGGGATTTAGCTATTTAAAAGGAATGTCATTTAATAGAACTCTTACTCTCACATTAGTAGAGATAAATATGCATGATCCTAAGTGTTTTATATTTAAGTTATATATTCAAAACTTGTCCCTTAACGCTGTCCTTAATGGAAGTACTTTGTGGCTCAACAATGTTACGGATACAAAAAAGATAGTAGGTTAACTTTGATATTTGTTTGTCTTCTCACGCTACACCATATCTATGCAAACAACTCTTGTTGTTTATTTTTTTCAGAAATCAGAAAGACTGTGCAAAAACTAGTGCAAGAACCTTATGGTTCTTTCCCCCTCCTCCTTTTGTATATAGCAACCTCCACTACGAATAGAAATTAGCATCATATTAAAGAGATGTCCAGGCAGAAAACAGTAACCCTGTAGGCTCAAGGGTTTCAAACATATACCTACCTTAGCTGGCCTAAAGGTGGTGCAAAATTTTAGCATCTCTTCCCACAGCATATAATGCTTCCCCCCCCACCCCACCCCCCGCCTTTTTTAAATATCAGAGCTATTTCTTCTTTGATGTCTATATTATAGGAATGACACCTACCTCACCCCTGAATTTGCATTCATATTTAATGCTATACTGCACTGCACTGTTAGTTTAGCTGTTACTTTTAAATATTGCCAAAAATGTTCTATTGACATGTTCTGTGAGTAAACATTAATAAGATTTAAACAAATAGAGTAAGTTACTGAAAAGTTCTTTTTCATTTTGTCAGCCCTTTCAACCTTTATTTTCTTACAATGCTTTGGACTTCTACCTATGTTCAAAGCAAGGTGAGTTTTGTTTTATGGGCACAGAACTGACCCTCATTTCAGGTTATTATGAAATGATTTTCGTCTTTTTTTATCTTTTCTTAACCAGAGAAAGATAAAACAATTTTCCTAGCAAAATATGATTGGAATAAGATTAGTCTTCCAATCAGAAATATATGAGAGGGGTCAGTAAGATAGATAATAAAACTGTAAAGCTATTGTAGGAATAGAGCTAACTTCAATAGAGTTTCCCAGGAACTAGGAACTGCAGAGAAGTGCCACTCGATGTAAAATATTAAACAGCACAGTTGAGAAATATACAGAGAACAGTCACCTTACTGTATTTAATCTATTTCTCTAAGAAAAAAAAATCTTATCAAGAGACTGAAATCTTATCAAGAGACAATATGTTTGTACACTAAATAACATCTAAATTTGCATTTTGGGAGGGGTAAAAAAAAAACAACAGAAGTTACCCTCATTACCTATTCAGTAAGGTTAGTTATGCTTTCTCCAAGAACAAGATTTGTATTTATCAAACTATAAAGTAGTAAGCCAGCCGATTCTCTCTCTAGCAGTAGCTATCATCCCATCATGTTTCCTCCCCTTTCTTCTGTCCCTGATGATGTAGAGAATATGAAATAGGTCTGGCACAAGAAAGGTGATTACCTCCCATTCTTCGAAAAAAAAAAAAAAAAACAACCCGGTATGTGGGAGGGAACTTTTATCATTATTTTGGCTAACTGTGACGGGTTGAATCATTTGAACATAAGGTCCCAGGTCTGCTCCATGTTTCAGAAATGTTAAAATTAGACTAATTCTCACTGACTTTAGTGTAATCCTTCTGGGAAAGAAAGCACCACTTGTTGTTGAGAATGGATTTGTGTGTCCAGGGAGCTTAATAGGAATGACATAGGACAGTAGCACCCCTGTGGGTGGCATGAGGAAAAAAACAAAAAAGTACTTTGCAAGTGTTCTTACCTGTCATGTCACTTCTGAGGAAGATGACAGTTTCTCCTTTGTCGGTGCTTTTGCAGGCACTCGAACCTGATTGCTACTTGTGACTTTCCACTTGATGAACCTAAAAAATTTCTAAACTATTCAGTCTTAGTTAATTGTGGATGTGCAAGTAGTGCCATTAGTTACTATTCGCATCACATTAAATTCACTAGCATACCCAGCATGCTGCTGAGAACTCTATTCCTAGAGTCAAACTCAGAGTGTTGATACAAGAAGTTTTATGTAAGGCATTTTATTAAGCCATACTGTTGGGGCACAGACGTTATATCAGGTACATATGCACACCTCCTGCTGAAGCCAGCAGGAGTGGTGCACACATAGCAGGCAAGAAAAACAAGTTCTTGAAATTTTTCTCTGCATGATAAATAATTTCAACTTCCTATTAAAATTCCTGAAAAATATATCTCAGAGTGTGCTTGATGAGATAAAACTTATAAATATATGTACAATTTTAGTGATAGTTGGAATTTTGCATGCACATATTATATTTATATATATATATTTATACACAGTCATCTATTCTAGCATCCTTGTAGGTAAAAATCCTTGATGTACAATTGAACAATGGCATTAGCCTGTGAATAAAATCTCAAAACAGAATCAAGTAAGCCTGACTCTTCTTTATCTCTAGTTCTCAATTCCTTTATAAAGAAGAAATAATTGTGACTTGGAAAATGTTACAATCAAAGAATCACAGAATCACAGAATCGTTTAGGTTGGATGGGACCTCTGGAGATCAGCTAGTCCAACCGCCCTGCTCAAGCAGGGTCACCTAGAGCATATTGCCCAGGATCACATCCAGACGGGTTTTGAATATCTCCAGCGAAGGAGACTCCACCACCTCTCTGGGCAGCCTGTTCCAATGCTCTGTCACCCTCACAGTGAAGAAGTTTTTCCTCAGGTTCAGATGGAACTTCCTGTGGCTCAGTTTGTGCCCCGTTGCCTCTTGTCCTGTTGCTGGGCACCACGGAGAAGAGGCTGGCCTCATCCTCTTGACACTCCCCCTTCAGATTCTTGTACACATTTATGAGATCCCCTCTCAGTCTTCTCTTCTCCAGGCTGAACAGGCCCGGCTCTTGCCGTCTTTCTTCATAGGAGAGGTGCTCCAGCCCTCTAATCACCTTGGTAGCCCTCCGCTGGACTCTCTCCAGTAGGGCCAGGTCTCTCTTGCAGTGGGGAGCCCAGAACTGGAGCCAGCACTCCAGGTGAGGCCTCCCCAGGGCTGAGGAGAGGCACAGGATCACCTCCCTTGACCTGCTGGCAACACTCTGCCTAATGCACCCCAGGAGACCATTGGCCTTCTTGGCCACAAAGGCACACTGCTGGCTCAGGCTTAACTTGTTGTCCACCAGCACTCCCAGGTCCTTCTCGGCAGAGCTACTTTCCAGAAGGTCAACCCCCAGCCTGTCCTGGGGAATGGGATTATTCCTCCCTAGGTGCAGGACCTTGCACTTGCCTTTGTTGAACTTCAGGAGGTTCCTCTCCGCCCACCTCTCCAGCCTGTCCAGGTCCCTCGGAATGGCAGCACAGCCCTCAGGTGTGTCAGCCACTCCTCCCAGTTTCGTATCATCAGCAAACTTGCTGAGGGTGCACTCTGTGCCTTCCTCCAGGTCATTGAGGAATATATTGAACAAGGCTGGACCCAAGACTGACCCCTGGGGGACACCACTAGCCACAGGCCTCCAACTTGACTCTGCGCCATTCACCACAACCCTCTGAGCTCGGCCATCCAGCCAGTTCTCAATCCACCTCACCGTCCACTCGTCTAGCCCACACTTCCTGAGCTTACCTAGGAGGATGTGATGGGAGACAGTGTCAAAAGCCTTGCTGAAGTCCAGGAAGGCAACATCCACTGCTCTCCCCTCATCTACCCAGCCCGTCATTTCGTCATAGAAGGCTATCAGATTGGTCAAGCATGATTTCCCTTTGGGGAATCCATGCTCACTACTCCTGATCACCTTCTTGTCCTCCAGATGCTTAGTGAGGACCTTCAGGAGGAGCTGTCCCATCACCTTTCCAGGGATGGAGGTGAGGCTGACAGGCCTATCAGCCTCTGGCTCCTCCTTCTTGCCCTTTTGGAAGACTGGCGTGACATGGGCTTTCTTCCAGTCCTCAGGCACCTCTCCTGATCTCCAGGACCTTTCCAAGAGGATGGAGAGTGGCCTAGCGATAACATCCGCCAGCTCCCTCAGCACTCGTGGGTGCATCCCATAGGGGCCCATGGATTTGTGGATGTCAAGTTTGCACAAATGATCTCTAACCCGATCCTCCTCGACCAAGGGAGAGTCTTCCTTTCTCCAGACTTCCTCTCCTGTCCTCAGGGTCTGGAATTCCTGAGGACTGGCCTTAGCAGGAAAGACGGAAGCAAAGGCAGCATTCAGCAACCCTGCCTTCTCTGTATCCTTTGTCACCAGGGCACCCGCCCCATTCAGCAGCGGGCCCACATTTTCCCTAGTCTTCTTTCTGCACTTGATGTATTGGAAGAAGGCCTTCTTGTTGTCCTTGACATCCCTTGCCAGATTCAATTCCAAATGGGCCTTAGCCTTCCTTGTCGCATCCCTGCACACTCTGACAACGTCCCTGTATTCCTCCCAAGTGGCCTGTCCCCTTTTCCACATTCTGTACACTTCCTTCTTCTGCTGGAGTTTTGCCAGGAGTTCCTTGCTCATCTAGGCAGGTCTCCTGCCCGCTTTCCTCTACTTCCTCCTCAGAGGGATGCACTGATCTGGAGCCTGGAGGAAGTGACGCTTGAATATTAACCAGCTTTCTTGGACCCCTCTTCCTTCTAGGGCCCTACCCCATGAGATTCCCCTAAGTAGGTCCCTGAAGAGGCCAAAGTCAGCTCTCCTGAAGTCCAGCATTGCCATCCTACTCATTGCCCTGCTCCCTCGTCGTGGGATCCTGAACTCCACCATCTCATGGTCACTGCAGCCAAGGCTGCCCCCAACCTTCACATCTCCAACTAGACCTTCTTTGTTTGTTAGTACAAGGTCTAGCATTGCACCTCTCCTCGTTGGCGTCTCCACCACCTGGGTCAAGAAATTATCATCAATCCTCTGCAGGAACCTCCTTGACTGTTTGTGCCTAGCTGTGCTGTCTTCCCAGCAGATGTCAGGGTGGTTGAAGACCCCCAAGAGAACCAGGGCCTGTGATCATGAGGCTACTTCCAGCTGTCTGTAGAAGGCCTCATCGATGACTTCCTCCTGGTCAGGTGGCCTGTAGTAGACCCCCACAACAGTGTCACCCATGTTACCCTGCCCTTTAAGCCTTACCCACAGGCTCTCAACTTGCTCTTCATCCACCCCGAGGCAGAGCTCCATACATTCTAGTTGCTCCCTCACATAAAGAGCAACTGCACCACCTCGCCTTCCCGGCCTGTCTTTCCTAAAAAGCACCCAGCCATCCATGACAGCATTCCAGTCATGTAAACTGTCCCACCATGTCTCTGTCACTGCAATGACATCATGGCCCTGCGACCTCACACAGATCTCTAACTCTTCCTGCTTATTCCCCATGCTGCGTGCATTGGCATACAGGCATTTGAGAGAGCCAGTCAAGCATGCAGGCTTCCCAGAAGAGGTGCAAGAGGATCTTCCATAGCCATGTTGCATGCTGTCTCCCCTGGTTGTATGCACCCGCTGGAGGCATCCTGACTTGAGCGGTGTTTTACTGAGTACCCTGCCACTATACCACTCCCCTTCCCCCATCTTGCCTAGTTTAAAGCCCTCCTTACCACGATAGCCAATCTGTTGGCAAAGACACGCGTGCCCCGCTTGGTAAGGTGGATCCCATCTCTCCCCATCAGCTGTTGATCTTCAAACAGGGTCCCATGGTCATAGAAACCAAAGCCCTGCTGCCAACACCAGTGGGGCAGCCAGTTGTTAACTTGTAAAACTCGTCTACTCCTCCTCCTGTCCTTTCGCCTCACAGGCAAGATTGAGGAGAAAGCGACCTGGGCTCCCAAACCCTTCACCACCATTCCCAGAGCTATGAAGTCCTGTTTGATGGTTTCCAATTTGCCTTTCATGTCGTTAACGCCCACATGGAAGAGCAGCAGAGGGTAGTAGTCTGACGCGTGGACAAGCCTTGGCAGTCTTTCCATTACATCTCTTATTTGAGCCCCTGGCAGGCAGCAAACCTCTCTGGACAAGAGATCAGGTCAGCAGATAGGTGCCTCTGTCCCCTGCAGCAGGGAGTCACCCACAACAATCACTCGCCGTTTCTTCCGGGTGCTCCTGCATGGCACAGGGTCTGCCAGGCCAGTTGCCTCCCTTGGAGCCATGCCCAGCTCCTCCTCGGCTTGGAGGGCGCTGAACTTGTTCTTCAAGGGTAAGTCTTGAGGAGGAGCAAGAGCCTTTCTCCTTCTACGAGAGGTCACCAGCTTCCAGCCCTCTTCAACAGCGTTATGATGCACCTTTACACACGGTGCTGAGCCCTCTGACAACTCCACTGCAGTGGGGGCAGGGGACTCCTGGAGCTGAACAGTCTCCGAGAACACCCTGTCAATCTCCCGCTCATCCTCTCGGATGCTACGCAGCCTACTAACCTCCTCCCGTAACTCCTTTATCTGGCGATGCAACTGGTCAACCACAGCACACCTCACACAGGAGAGCTGACTGTCAGCCCAGGCCCCACGGAGAGGCCCCAGGCACTCCCTGCAGCCTGACACCTGCAGAGCTGCATCTGCTGTCCGAGGGTCTGTCTGGGTTGAGGCCTCAGACACAGCCGATGCAGCACCTCCCGCAGCCACTGGGGAACGTGCTCTGCGGCGTGTCATGACCATGCCCCGGGGAAGGACACACCATTGTGCAAAATGGAGAGGTGCCGCCTTTGCCTTCTGGCGCCCTTCTGCGTGAACTGCTGCCTCTGTTGGCTGCGCTCTGGGAGCTGCGCTCTAGGCCTGGCTCTTATATAGGCCTCTGCCTAGCAGTGACTCACAAGGGTGCTTGACCCACCCAGTCAGGAGCCACCTGAAACAAAAGCCCCAACTCCCTCTGACCAGGGCAGCCCACAATCAGTGATGTATTCATTTATTCATAGTTCTTCTATGTGTTTTGTTGCTGTGACTTATTTTATTTTGTTCTGCACTGGTGCTTGCAACACCTGGGGGGGAAAAAAGCATTTTGAAAAAAGTCTAGTGGGATTAGTGTTTAATTAAAGGATATTACATTTTAACAATTATTCGTTCTTAAACTCAAGATCATTAGTGAATAGGGGGAGATGGCATAGAAAATAAAATTGAAATATCTTTTGAATTATTATATCATGAAATTTCACGTTATTTTCACCTCTTGCACTATGAAGAACTTTGGTAAATTTAGAACCTTCATGAAAGAGGTATTTAAAAAGATTGCTCTATCTGCCCTTGGCAGGCAGTCAAGATTTGCCTCTACGTTTGCATTTCTTTTCTGCTAAAGATAGATTTTATGCTAGAATTCATTTTTCTTTTGGAAGATGGAAGTTTCATTTAACACAATTTTAGAATGCTCCATCCCAAATTAAGTTCCCTTTCCTTAAGTATTACCCTACATGGGTTTTTTTGTTTTGTTTTGTTTTTTTCCTGGAAGCAGAAAGAAATGAGTGAATGTCTTGACTTTCAAAGGATAATGGCTTGTAGAGAGAAATAGTACATGTGTTTGGCCAGCAAGTGCTTTATTACACATGGGTCAAAGTATAGTTAGTAACAAAGTTATCTTCTACATTACTTAGAAAATCAAAGTGGGTGTGATTCATGATGGATCTTGTACTTCATCCATGTGTATATACATGTGTATATTTACATATATGAGTGTATATACATACACAGATATATGTAAGCAACAGATACTGTAAGTGGTATAGTTCTTATTGCAAATATCAGTACTTTTTATCAAGACTCTTATTTGTTTTGCATAGTGACACTGTTCGCTGCTCAAGTGTTCAATGTTTTCTTCTGTGAGACTATTAAAAGGTAACAATAAAAGACTAGGGTATACTAATTTACTACAGATGGCCTTGTCAAGAAATTTGTAATGAACCAGAGCTAGTGGGATTAGCTATTTTTACAATGTGACATATAGAAATGCCAATGTCAGAAAAATACACACTTACAGCATTTTATGCAATATTTTCAGAGGCTGCAGGACTTGAACTTTAAGGTTCTACCTTCTGAATCTGTTAGTACTATAACAAAAAATAAGCCTATGTGATGACATTAATGGCTTTAATAATTATATTTATGTAGAGGTCTGTCAACAAGAGGAGGAGAAGGAGAGGAGGAACAGGAGAAGGGATTTTAGTTTTCCTGTTACTATCGTCTGAAGCAGCACATGCTCACAAATGTGCCACTCCATTTTGATCAGTCTATATTTTTATTGAGTCAACCAATTGCAAAATTCAACAAGCAGCTTGATACTTGTTAGCCTTTTGGGACTTAACCTAGATTAGATTCTCTAAGCTTTTGAAACAGTGAGGACACTATCAGATATTTTACAAAAGTGGGCACAGGTGAAAAAGACAAGCAAAGCTGCATATTGCCTTAAGGTTGTATTTACTGAGTCCCACCTTGAATTGTGTGACATTTCTGAATAAAATAAGGCAAGCAGAAGTGATTTTAGATAAAGAGCCCTGTGGCTAACTCGCTTTAATTAAAGATGTTTCAAAAGATATGGGAATCAGGGATAAAGAAAAGAAAATAATTGTGCTATGTGAATTATCAGGTAATTGCTTCTAAGGTAAACTTACACATTTTTCAAGGTACCCTGACTAAAGTTGAACAAACATTTATTCATTGAATCTTATTTGATTTAAATGATGTTCACTAATTCTACAAGTATATTTGGCAACACTTGAAGTTTGTTCTAGATTGCTAGTTTCAATTATTTCAGTTTGAAATAAAATATATACAAAAGAGTGGTCAAGATCACTTTCTAATGGTTTCCAGCTAAAACTATAATTCAAACCACAACAATTTCAAGAAACAAAACAGCTTCTGAAGTTAGTATACTCATGCTTGTTTTCCTCTGGTTGCAAAATGTTTGAGAAATAGATAAACAAAGTTCACAAAAGCATACAGAAAATTATGAAATGTTTTGAAGGTTAGAATATTGTTCTGGAAAATATTGCAGAGCTATAGTGAAAAGCAAGTCCTGAAATGCTGAATAGCTTCACAAAGAGAGCATTTACAGAGGAGCTGTTGCTACTGTAGTCGCAGCAATTTAAGACCCAGCTGCTGTAAACTGTATGCCCATCCCTTTACTGGAGGTCATTGCCTGTGGCAGTGTTGTTCAAAAGGAATGCATGCCCTTGCACACTCCTGGAAACCCAGTCAGAGATTTTGTGTTCCTTGAACAGCAGAAGGAAGAGTACTTCCTACAGCAATACACATCAGGAAAGCAGATGTAGTAGGTAGCCACAACTCTGAGTTTAAGATTTGACAAGGGATAAACTGGGGTGGGGGAAGAGAGAGAGAGAGTTAAATGAACTGTTATTTCCTTGAAGAATGGATAATAAGGGTAGACTAAGTATAGACTACCTAAGTGCCACAGCAATAAAAAGTGCTGCAGACCAAGTTATATAAACCACAAGCTCTTCCACATAAGACATGAGGAATTGTACAGAAAATGAAGGAAGGCCAAACCAACCAGAATAGTATACAATCATACATGAGTATGCATGTTCAAGAATGTGAAAATCCAAGACTCAGGATGAAATGTAACAGGAAAAAAAGATGGAAAGTATAGTGAAAATATTTTGTAAAAAGCTTAAAAGAAGAGCCAGGCAAAAGGGAAATCCTCTGGCTTCCTGGCAGAGACAGAAAACTGATAGTGAGAGGGCCAATGTGTTTAAAACCTTTTGTTCAATTCGTCAGCGTACATGCAACCATCAGATGACAGACAATAACTCCAGCAATAAGTAGATATGAACTCAAGGTCAGATTAAAAGTTTTCAAAGCAGTCCAGCCTGAGGAAATTTACTCCAGGTTACTTTGAGAGTTGGCTTAACCATGAGCAGTTCCCTAAGACCTCCTGAAGGATAGGGTGAGGTTCCAGAGGACTCACTCAATAACCAAGCAGACGTAGTACCTTTTATTAGGAGTCCAGAAATCATAAACTATCAAATTAACTTATGTGCTCCAAGCAGTGTGGAACGATTTGTAAACTACCTACTATGAAAGAACAACCAACAAATATTCAAGTTCTTGATACCATGCACTTCAGTATATTTTGATTCTCTCGCATTACTATCTTACTCTTACGAATATGTGACTTTACAATAAGGTGATTTGCCTAGGTGATGGGAGATGCCATTCGAGGAGTAATTATTGATTGTTAATTGTTGAAGTGGAAATGTATATCAGATCCATCATGGACTTCCACAGGAGAAAAAAAAAAAAAAAAAAGCCTGCCTTTCCCTATAGGCTTCATAAAAGAGGCTAAATTAAGCAACAGGACATAGTTCTTCACTCTCTTTCACAGTTTGTCTGGGTTAGTAATTACTCAATGTTTTAATTGTCATAAATTTTCAGGATGACACTAGAAGAGGAGAAGTTGTAAACAGACTGAAGGACAGAATGCAAGTATAGAAAGCTTCTTATCAGGATGCTACCAGAGAGAAACAATAACTATCAGGTATCTATTTTATGCATAGTAGTGTTTGTGCATAATACTGTACGAGTGGAGGTATACATTCATGTATCCTACTGCCCAAGGTTCATTTAGAAAGTTTCTTTAATGTTTTGTCCTGAAAAACATTATCTGCGGTTGCAGAATTGTGTATCTGGAAGCATTTGCTTTGACTTTTATTTTAACTTAATATAAAATACTTCACAGAAGTGTCAGGCAAATCCAGGAAATTTCTTATCCAGAAAATTTGTTGTGAATTGTAGTTACACAGGCCGGTTTAAGAGGCTTACAGAATATAACTATTCATCTGAAGTTTTCTGAAACATTGCTATACATTCTCATTAAATTTCTACAAAATGCTTCAAACCAGAAGTCTATGAAATGTCTCCTGCTAACAAAAATAGTTGCTGTACATTGCAAATGGGGATCAAATGCCAGAGTAGTATTTACAAAGATTTTTCAAACTAAGCAGGATTTGCTAGTATAAGATACTAAGTTTTACTTCTGACACTTAAGTAAATTTTTTAAACACTTAAGCATACTAAAACAATATTTAAAGATAGCACCTATCCTTCTGTGTAACCTTTTTTTTTATGACAGTAAATAAAGAGGTATAACATCAGCCAACACTAAATGCTGTTTCTTTTTCAGTTGAACAGCATTTTCAGAACAAGTATCTAAAGAATAGTAACTGCAAGCTAGTATACCGTTGTCAGACTTTAATCTCTTTGAATTTATATACACATTCACCAATATTTTAATGTTTAAACTGCCCTCATCTTTTATGTGGCAGTTAGCTGTAACCATTTTCTGTGTCCAGTATAAGTTTTTCCACCATTTGTGATTCATTCCATCCATGTAAGAAAGGACACTTTCCTCTTTGAGATAAGAGAACTAGGAAGCATTCTCACAAATGTAAGAAGAATACCTATCGGTTTCAGGCTTCAGCCCTTTATCCTCAGATCTATTACATTACATCTTTTTTACCTCCTTTGAAAGAAAAAAAGAACACCCAAAGCCTTCTTTAGGTCTCTCACTACAGAGGTCAAGATAAGCGGCAAGAGACTGTTTCTATCCACCATCTTTCATGGATTTTCTGGGTTTTCTTCCTACCTTTACTGCTTAGCAGAATATTTGCATCCTATTGCATTTTTTTTGCCGTAGCTTTGAAGTCTCAGCAGCTCATCTGGAGACTGCTCCTCATGTAATCTGTTATATTAGTTGCTTCTAATTGTCTTTTTCATGCCTAGGATAGATAATTAGGCTTTTCATTAACCTTTTCCAGGCTGCTGCCGGGTGGGTCATCACACTGTGCACTCCGAGACTACATGTTTCTCTTCCCTGGTAGCTGCTGTGAAAAATGACAGCTGGAATCAGTTGTACCAAAATTTGTGTGAAGTCACAAGGTATTACTAAATAAAATCTAAAAGATAGAGAAGAAAGCTTTAAAATCAGTAAGGATAGGAAGCACTAGGCTTCACAGAGGTGTGTACTCTCAAGTACAGTTCTTTTCCTGTCTCCTCTTTGCTTAGAAAAGGAAGTAATACTTTGCTCCTTACTTGCATGGATAAGTAATTACAGATTTTTTTCTACTGAAACAGGCCATCTCACCGACCATGCTATTAGGCATATTAAAGAAGAGAAATATTATGCCTCATTTCCAGCATCCTTTACCTACTCCAAGAGCAGTGGTAATCATAGTATACCAATACATTTTTTCATACCAGGCCCTGAAGTATGAATGGATTAAGTAAAGGCATAAAGAGGGTAGTGTATGAATAACATAGCTATCATTCCAGGTCTAAATTTATATCTTTTTGTTCTGTTGTCATAGCTAAGGGATATAAAAGTCTTAGGCACAAGTGACAGAGAAGAAAGAGATAGAGTGTACGCAAGTGAATTTGCTCTCTCTGTTCCCATACCTCACAGAAACATCCCCCTGTGGCTGAATTACAGGGTGTATTTAACGACTGAAGTGCATGATTTGCTCCTGTTTATTCAGTCAGCTTGGATATACAGACTGCTCCCTAAAAATCCAATGTCACATAAACAGGGGAGGAATTAGTGAACACTTGAAAACCAAAATACAGTGTAAAGGATTAAAGAGTATGACAATGAAAGAGTTACACTTTAGGCCAAAATGTTCAGAACTGTTATGAAGCACAGTACCTACTGTATCCAATATGCAACAAAGAGAAAGGATTTTCAGAAATGCTAAGCACTGAAACTCAGTGGAAGAATGGAGCAACTGGCTCTCCTGGCAAAAATGCTATTGATCGCATAGACTCTTAGGACCTAACTAGAATTTTCATTCCCAGAATGAAAGAGAGAGGCCTTAGTAACTACAAATACATGTCAGAAAAACTTCCTGTTAGAGCAAACAAGAAATTATTCTTAAGAATACTTCAGAGTACTCTTCAGACACCCACCCTATCTTTAACAGGTGAATAATAGTCTCTAACAATTCTTGTATCATCTAGTAGGTCTTCCTAGTGACGTCATTTTTTCTGTTATAGGCTGAAAGTCATCCTAATTTTTGCATAACCACCATTAACTTTCCTCAAGCTTTTCTCTAGCGTACCAAATATGACTGTTGTACATATTTATGACTATCGTTTATAACCTGACTCTGTAACATTTGGGGAATTCATTATCTTTGTCAGTGATTCAATGTTTTTAAAAAATTGAATGAAAACATTACACCAATTTATATTAGCTCAAACTGTGAGTTTCTGGGATCATATAATCATGAAAAGATTTTTTTAAGTCTCTATGGCTTGTTTTATTAGGACTGACAAAAACATTTGGAATAATGTTGATGAGGTTGTATAGCTTTCCCTTTGCTGAGTCCAGCGCTGTTCAGTACTGTACCATAAAACAGGCTGTGACTCATGGGTACTACTTTGGGGAAATGATATTTGCTACTTTAAACTTGACATCTCCATGCAATCCACTCCAAGCCTGTCATAACAACATATCAGGACATCAAAATGGCTGAAAAATAAGTGCATATAGATGTTTGCTGGCAACTTCTTGGAACAAGATACTTTGCATCTAATTTTCAAAAAAATGAAACATGATCATTGCTGTCATTTGAAATATGTGCAGTTTATGAATATCACATATATACACCATGGAAATGAAGTGAGTGGACTGCATTATTCAACATACAGGCCAGATGGCAGCTGTCTTGCAGCAAGTCTTACATGTCAGTTTTCAAAGCATTCAGTTAACTATGTAGAAAGTAACTTTCAGTGTCCTCAAATTTCACTTGGCTATAGCCTGAGTATCATTTCATCTGCCACACTCAGCTAGCTGCTTCATTAACTTGACCTAGCAGTGTTGAACAGCTACAGCTTTCATTTTATCCAGAGTAAATGCCTTGCAGTGTAGTTAGTTATCATCTATAGTACAATTATTCATGTATAGGTGTAAGAACTAATTCTTGATGTAAAATAGAGAACTAATTTTACGTAAAGAAATGTAATTAACAAAAGTGCAGTTTGGCCAGAAAAATATAGACTTCTTAAGAACCCTTAACTCTTGAAAAAAACTTTTTTTCAGTTTTTTATAATTACAGCTAACAGTTTCTGTTCAACATCTCCTCTGAAGAAAGGTTATGCTTTCTAAATTGCATTTTACTTTCTACAAGAAAATAAACTCTAGGCAGAAATAATAGTCAATAAACCCTTTCCTATTTACTGTTATAAAGTATCGTGCTGGTATTTCTATTTTACCTCAACAGACTGATATTAATCTTTTGAAATAAACATATAATTTAACCACCTTTTCTGTCTACAACAAAAATCTAATTATTTTTTATTTCACAGTAATGTTTTCCCATGAAGAATAGTAGCCTTTTGGCCTAGTAATACTCTTAATCTCCATTTTTTGTAATAGCAAATGGCCAGCGTCTTCTGACAAGTAGGTGATGCAATTAAGGCTACATTTCTTCACTGCAGTATTTGGTTTTGTTCAGCTGACATGCACACTTTATGTCAACTGATGATTAAGTATTATAGTCTTTTCCAATGACATTTGTAGCTAAGCATATTAATATTAAAGGTCAATGTCCCTTTAAGTGGATCGATGAGAAACTTGACAGTATAATGTATTATCATAGTTTCTTAGCACACCTGGTTTCATAGGATTTGATTATGTACTGTATTCTTCCTTCTCTTCCTTCTGCTATATAGCAGAGAGAGCAGAAAGCAAGAAAAGAAATATTACCCGAATAACAACACAGAATTGCAGTCCTTGTATTTCACGGAGAGTATAAACTGGGCTTTACTATGTTCCAGAGGTATTTGTAAGTATCTGAAAATGTAGAGACAAAAGAAACATAATTCTTTGACACAGGCATCAAGAGTTAACCTGGTTCATCAATAATAACAGAGGAGAAAACAAGGGAAATTTTTCATTAGAATTTTTTTTTTTTTAAACCGTGAGGATTCCCAAAGAGACTCTGAAATGGATCTCCATCCTTGGTGGTACCTAAAACACCACTGATAAAGGCCCTGAGAAACCTGTCTAACTTTAAAGTTGGATCTAACTTCAAAGCTGGCCTTGGTTTGAGCAGTGATTTGTACAAGATGCCCTCCAGAGGTCCCTGCCAATCTAAATTACCCTGTGATTTTGTGATTTTAACAGACTCTATCCTACAGATGGTTGTCTTGTCTCCACATATTTTACCTATCTCATAATAGAAAAGAATTGCAGTCTTCTGAAAACGTTTGAAAAATTGCGTGAGAAAAGTGAAATAAAAGATCAAGTTAATGCAGAGTCAAAACAGGCCAAAATCTATATCTAAAAGCTTTATGGTGGAGTGTTTCACTCTGTTGGTCTGATACAGTAGCAAGATATAATACTTTTCATAACGCTCTGCTATACCTTTAAAAATGATTCTCCAAAGCAGCATACTAATTTGTGTTCATCTCATTGCTTCCCTTGTAACTCAGAATTAAGGGTTATTTCAAAATGTAGAGTTCTGCCAATCTAAAATTTTTGTCCTTAGTCTGCAAACTAAAGTTCTTGATAATAGTTAGAGAGCAGCTGCTTTAAATAGCTTGGTAATTCCATAATATTTTCCTGTAAAGAGTAGAATGCAGATATTTTTAAAAAGTGCTGATACTAGTGTTATTATCAAAAACTTATCTGTCTTCAAAAACTTATCTGTCTCTGTGTAGCAGGGTTCATTGTCTTGAACACCATCAGAGAAAGAGTACCTGTTATTCTATCAACCTGAAGATCTGAACTAATTAGTAAGAACATTTCTGAAGTTAACATTTCCGTAAGTTAACAAATCTATCTTAGTTCTTCAAAGAATCACATAAAATTGCATTGTAATGGGGTTGCAAAGCCATACACTGGAAGCTAGAATATCAGGAACAGGATTTCACTACACCATGTGGGGCTGGCCAGAGCCAATCATTGAAAAAGTGAGGTCTGTGAGAAGCCTTGTCCAGGTGAGCGCAGCAGAAGGACCTATCACCTTACAGGGTAAGGGCTCCATCCAGCCCTGTGCCATCTCTGCCTGCCCAAGGAGGAGGTGGTGTGGGGTGATGATACATACCTGGGTCTGGAGAAAAGGTTAGTGTCCTCTAGAAAAGACTCTCCTGACAGTTCAAGGGCAGAGAAGCTAATACTTTGTGTTTTGTGACATGGGCACACTTTAACGGCAGGCACGTAGGAGTTAAAATTCAAGCCAAGCTCTCTTTTTCTGAGAAACATTGATTACTTCATAAGAAGGTGGCTAACCTCCAGGGATTTGGCACTGACAGAGATAATGGTGAGAAACACAGTTAACCAACTATCTTGTACTGTTAAACTGACTTTTAATGTGAATATAAGTGATAACTAATGGTGATAGTTCTTCCATCGAACATCTTCATTGGCTCTTAGGAAGTACATGCGACATCAAAGCAAGGAGAAAAAGAAAGAAATGTAGATTTGAAGAGGTCTATAATACTAGGTGATCAGAGCATAACAAACCAAATTTTGCAGGAGACTCTGAAATCAGAAGTGATGGTAGAAAGTAGTTGGTAGTCGTAGCGGTATCTGGTACAAAATCACCCATCTAGTTTTCCTTACTATAACTTATTTACTTCAGTGATAAAACAACATCCTGTGAACAGATCTCAGCCTCCTTTTTGCTAAGTCTCTTCTTTCCTTCTCCCCCGTAACTTCTATGACAATATTCCCACTGCTTATCCTCACTACTTTACAAGTGAGACTTCTCACCCATGATAATATTTGGAGAATAGAAAATGAAACAAATATCCTACTGCTTCTTCTTTCCCTTTGAATGTACGTTGAAGATCCCTGGAGAAAGATTAAAATCATTTTGGCTCTAAAAGCCCATGACTAGGATCTACAGAATATGTTAATCAAAATGAAGTATTTTTTTCAAAAGGAAAGCTTATCTAAATCCATCATCTCATTCAAGAAACATGATAACTGCTGCCAAACAATGTGTTGATTCTGAGTGGATGATTACTTCCAGTAAGCGCATGCTTAAAATTTGCAGTTTGTTAAAAGTGCTCCTTTGCACCATAGAGACCCAGGCCAGCCCACAGAAAGAGTTATAGATGCATGGCCCAAACACTTACCTATATCAGAAAAATAAATTAGGTACTGAGGGAGGTATTCCCTTATATTAGTAATTAAGGGTATTTTCAAATATCTTGTACCACTAAGCTGGTCTTTGCTGTGAATGTATAACTGACAGCTACCAGCTGCTATTGTAATTCTTTTATCGTGACTCTCAGTTGGTTCTTGGGAAGTGTTGAAATAAGAATAATGCCTTGCAACAGTAAGTGGCTTAATAAAACATGGAGTGGTAACCTCAGGTTTTATGAACAGCCCATAATATGTTGGTAATATATGCTATCAACCTTTTATACAGAGAGATAAGAGAGACATATCAACATGACATCAATCCATGTTCACTCTGAGTGAAATTCGCAAAGACAGGTCCTTGCTAGTGTTGCTCCTTGTTATTTGTAATTCCTTCTCATGTAAGTGAATTAAATATTTGGCAGGAGAAAAAATAATTTGACATCAAAAAGAATAACTTGTGCATGAGTGGAATAATGCTTTAGTATCACAAAGATGACTGATTATATGCCATTTATCACCCACTCTTCATTCAATAGAGAGGATGTTTTTTCAGATGTTGCTTTTTAAAATGTTGCTAGCATTCAGGCATAATCCATAATTTACTGATCACAAAACTTTTATTTAGTCCTTCAAGAATCATAGTGTTTGGTTTTACCACTGTTGAGAAATTTCATTTTGTGATTCCCATGGAACGTTGACACATTCGAGAACTTTGTGTTCTTTCTTAATAGTCCCTTGTACTAATGGGCATGCTTGTTAACATTAACCGCAAACCACTTTCCTGTTGTTAACAGCATATATGTTATCCTATCACTTCTCTGACAATTCAACCACCACCTCAGTTCGCTAGAAATAGAGAGTAACATGCTGTTATGCCTTTGTTTTAAGGCAGCTTGTAAAAGAATTGGTCACTAGTAATGAACAGTGTCCCAGAAGCGATGGAAATGCAGAATCAGCTGAGTCAGCAAAAACACTCTTGTTAGGTTGCAATATTATTTTAGAGGCACTCACTCTTTTTCCCTTTAGTCCATCAAAGTTGGCATTGGCAACTTACAGGGTTTATGGGGATTTTTCAAGTCACATCGCATTTTGTGAATGATACTTCTCCGTCCTGTCATCTGTGGAGCCATCAACTAAATATCTTAATAAAAATACAACCTAACAAAAATTCTCCTTTTGTAACTACTGTATTTCATAATTTATTAAAGACAACTGAGCAAATTAGCATTTTTGTATTACTAGTAACATGAATAAGCTTGAAATTCAGCTCCTGGTATCTATTTTTCCCTCTAACTTTCTCTTCTTCTTTTGGATTTCAATTCAAATTCCAACTACAAAGTTGGAAGGTTAAATGCACTAACAACTACCTTTGTGGCAGCATCTTTCTTTTATGAATGACTGAACAATCTCAATATTACTGTAATCTTCTGAGCAAGAGATAAAGATTTTTCTCTTTATCTTTGCCTTACAAGTAACTTCTGCCTTTTTAGAGGTTCCCTTTTCTTGACTTTTGGAAGAAATGTATCTTATTTTTGAAGGTTTTAATGGACTAATAGATCCACAGATCCCAAATAGAATTCCACTGCCCTGAACAAGGTACTATAGCTCCCTCTAAATCCTTTCAGTTCAGAAGTATTCAAATATAAAAACCAAACAGCAGGAGTGTATTATTGCTCCCATAGCCCCCTGTGGTTTCATAGTATAGAAACTACGGATAGAACTGGATTCCAGTATTTTTTAATATTGATATTTGACTTATGCTGAAATTCCAAAGTTTTAATTTAAGTAGAGGAAAATAAATCACATTAGACATTTCTTATCAGATATGCATGCTGTTGCTCAAAAGGCTCACTATTGAGAAAAGAACAACTTACAACAGAGACAAGGAAGTGTGTTTGCATCATGTAACAGCTGCTTTTCACAAAAAAATGAAAGCAGAATAGCATGGGTCTTTTAATACTGAGAGCTGCATTTCTTGATCTGCAGAGCCACGTACTAAAATTATCCTAGTCCCAATTAAAATTGTCACAATTTTGGAGAAGACAGAGTACATACAAGCAAACCAGTGGTAATATCTACCATGAAAACTTTGGCTAAAAAAATGCCCGAACCACAGGGATTACTTACTGTCAGGGATTTCAAATGCCCATGCATTTAAAAGTTCTCAGTCAGAGATACAGATCTCCAAAATCTAGCCTGCAATAAATAGAACGTGAATTATCCATCCTTCTGAAGGAAGAAGAGGGAAGTTGTAAAAGTTTCAAAGCTGTGCTTTTAAGGAAAGTGAGGATTTCAGTCCTGATACTTAGCCCAGTAAGCCATGCTTCTGGCACAAAGCATTTAATCCATTTACAAAATTTGTTTCTGAATCCAAACTTATCTAGTGCACTAAACAGATAATCCTACCTTAGTTTGTCAAATTCCTTTTTGGCACTAAATGAAATAGCAAGAACTGGTAGTTTTTTTGCAAGATGACAAAGATTCTAGTTGCTTTTTTAGTGTCTTCTTTCAGAAAATTACACTTTATTTGGATGTACCAGTCCAGGAATATTGTCTTTAACTCTTATCATTAGTTTTAAATGAGGAATTTAGAGCTCATTCTATTCTTCTATTATTTTAATAATAATCTGTTTTACCTAACCAAGGACACTGGAAGGAGCAGGTAATATACATCATATGCTTTCCATGTGAAAGACTGATAAGAACAGGGCAATCAGTGCTCTATTATAAATAAATAAATAAATATATTTTATATAAATATATATTTAGTTTTAATTTAGCGGTAGATTATTTTGACATATCAATTGGTATTTAAAATGGTTATTGGTTTTAATATATATCTAATTTTTAAGGTACAGAATGCAACAGTGAGGCATAAGAGCATCCAGGAAAAGTTTAGTCTTGAAAGTAAAAAGGAATCCTATATATTAGGAAAAGGAAAAGGAAAATAAAGGCAAAAGGAGGTTAAATGAAGAAATAAAATCAGCTAGATACAAGCAAGACTTTCTCTCATCATTTGAAAATATGATAGAGTGCATTTATTTAAGCAAAAGTTACTCTGCAGTATCAGCTGCACCCTGAAATTGACTCCCACTTTATAGAAATTGAAAATATATATGTAAAAGCTGTGAAAATATTTATGTAAAAGCTGTACGTCCATAAATATTTATTTGTTTGTAATCTTAATCTTTGGCAGAGATACCTGTGCTTATTCCAAGCCTTCTAGCAGCCTTCTCCTAATGGAAAGTGTTGTACCCAAGCTAATATGATTATTTCTGTTTCATTGCATCTGAAAAGAATCTCCTAAAATTCATCAGTGTGTGTATAGACCGAGCACTGTTATACCGAACCTTTTTTCCCAAATTTTAGTATCTGTTGTGGAACATTTAGTGTTTTTATGTAGCTCCCAGTTAGCAAATATTATGAGTTTAATGAGGTGATTATAAAATGAGTGTTTATTAAAATGTATAATTTATGAAGCTTTAACATTTTGTCTTTAGAAAATTTCTGTAGGAGACACCAGGCAGGCAAGAAAAGGAAAGAAATGTTAATTAAAAAACATTAGGGAGGTGAGGGTGGAAGAAATGACCTACTCATTCCTATTATTTTACTTTATCCTCATCACCTAGGACATGTGAAGTAGTTAAGCACATAGTTAGTCATTTCACCTTGGCTGAGGACAGTTAAGATACGCAGAGATTTACTCAATACTTGCCTACTATCTACTTCAGATACAGCAGGATAGCCTTTTTAAGAAAGAGCAGGAGAAACAAAATTAAAGAACTCTCCGGGGCATGCTGAGGTAGAAAAACTAAATTGCCAAGTTCCTGAGCTGGTTGCTATAATGTCTTTATGAGTTAAAGAAGGCCTTATGTAAGAAAAAAAAAATTTACAGCTGCTTCCATTATAGGAATTATTTTTAACCCACTCCTGACAGGCTGCACTATTTACAGACATCTATTTCTTTAATCTTTGTGCCTTGCCTAGTGGTAAGTCTGAAAGGTCTGACTTGTTTCCCTTTAGAAGTGGAAGTTCTCCAGAACAGTCAGGGAAATCATTCACTCAAGTAGAAGATCCTGCCTGTAGGTGACGTAACATAAATTGCCAAATGATGGAGAAGAATTTTGGCAAGAAGCAGGACCAGAAACACAGTGAGATTTAGGAATCACCAAGTAGCAGGAACACAGCAACTTGCAAATAACATGGCATAGCCTGTGTGTATGAGTGGTCAGAAATATGTTTATCTCACCTGTAAATGTTTCCCTCCACATTCTCCATTTTTTGTAACACTAAAACATAATTCCATATATACATTAATCTAGGTTTTTGCTTTGGGTGCTTTTTTTAAAATTCTTTATTTATTGCTTTATACAATTGCCACTTTGTGGAAAAAAGAATTACCAGCAGTTTCAACAGAGTCTGCGAAACTAAGGGGAAGAATAATACTTTAACAGAAAACTACAGATTATCTAACATACTGGAAGAAAAAAATGTCCAATTCTAAAACAAGACTCTGACTAGAGATCAATATATCAGGCACAAAGACACAAGAAAGTGACAAAAGAAACAGTCAACGAAAAGCAAAAGAAACGTAACATAGAAAAGAATTCTAAAAGAGAAGATGCAGATACAAGGTGGGATCTATACTGTAGTTGTCAAGACAGTTTGTTTTCTACCCAGATGGGTTGGGATTAGTCACTATGTAAGAAAAGAGGAAAGGCAATTTAGGGGTGAATGCTGCTCCATAGGTGTCCAAACAGTGGATCTCAAAATAAAAATGTGTGATCAGACAGCTATGCACATGAAATTTCAGGTTCCAGGGAAGAGTCAAAATGGGAAACTTTAATCCTGTCAGAATTTTGTTTACAAAAACCTATTTTTATGGGAGAACTTCTATTTTCTCTAGTAAGGCAGACGGAATTTGCAAAATTTGGTGATTTCACTTAAATTACTTTTATAAAAGATCTAACCAAAGAATTTCATGCCAGTAACTATCACTGTTCTGAAGGTATTCTAAGGGATGAATGTGCATCATATCACTGGAACCTGATGCAGTCCCTAAATACAAAATAAAAGGACAAATGCATTATATCAGCTTATATGCATGAGGGAAGGCAAATTACGATAGGATTTGTTCTTCCCAAAAATAAAGCCTGAGGTTTTTATTTTAGTGTTTTTGGTCATTTAAACAGAATTTCACAAAATCTAGACAAGAACAGAAGGAAAAAATAGGTTTTTCTCTCCTTAAGAGTACTTTGCAAAGAAAATTTGTAGTCCTGGTTCTTTTGACTGTCCAGGCATTGTCTAAGTAAATGAGTCTTTTTTTATTCTTGCACACTTTAGGAAGTGAATTACTGGTGTCATTACCATTGTAAAAAAACCCCGAGGAAAGAATATAGAGCAGAGTATTACCTTTTATCGATGTAGCACTTTCTTCTAGGAGGATCTACATTAAATAGTGTTTCGGATAAACACTAGGTTTGTGAAGCATAGTTGAAAATTGCTTACCTCTTCAAGCAGCTGAAAATGGTAAGATGTTGTTGCATCCAGAACTCAGAGTCTTAAGGCTCATTCTGAAATTGAGAACTAGAGGCCTTTACTTATTTCACACACAATGGAGAGTCTGGCAGCCACTATAAGAAGTACTTTTGTCATTATTATCCTATACCTCCTGTCTCTATCTAGCCAAGACTAGGCTGAGATTTATCCACTTTGGCAAATGAATCTTAAATCTTGCACGAGATATTTGTCCTTATACTGGCTCTGCTAGTAAGGTTAACAATTTGACAAATTGGGTAGGTGAAAAGACTCTGCCATGGCATTAGGCTGTAAGCTAGCCTGTTTACAACACTTCTGTTCCTTTTCAGACAGTTTAACTTCTCTAAGAAAGTGTGAGACTGTATCAGTGCTTCCCATTCAGTTTGCCCTAGCAGAGACAGCCTCCGTACATCTTGACTTGCTTAGTTCTCCATAGGAAATTGTTTTCTTGTGTAACAGAAACTGACTATCTTCTGTGCTCTTTCTATATTAGAGTAGAATGGATGATGGGACTCCAGATTTCCTCCACACCTAAATTACATTTATGATGGTATTAAATTTAATTAAAATTAATTAAATTGAATTAAAATTAAAGCATCTTTCAATCCATTACTTCAAAATACAAGTTTTTTATTCTAGTTTTTTTTTTTTTCTGAGAATCAGATTATTCTTTATAATTCTGTTTATCCTTAGAAATACTATCTTCAAAATAGCTAAAGCTGTTTGTTAATTTTCCAGGGTAATTTCTGGGATAAGAAACAGATTTGGTGAGATGCTGTGGACTGTTTATCACAGACTGTCAGCCAGTGCTGCAGCAATATAAATTTCACTTGAGAAGGGAGACTGGCAGGTGCAACCTAATGTCAGCTATAAAATGAGAAATTTTCTCTTGATGGCAGTACAAGTCCTCTGCTTTATCTTTAGAGTGATAACTTATTGCTCTGCTGATGAGTAAAGATTGGCTCTGACATTGATAGACAAAGAGATATAGGGCTAATTAATCTGAAAGGCATAATACTACAAATACACTAATACTAAATATATTAAATTAATTGTCTTCTACTTTTTGCTTTTTGTTACTTACAAAAAAAAAAAAAGGAACAGAAATACCATTTAACTTTTAAAATCTAGGATTAAGAAAGGATAAGGTAGATGAATTTGTCCTTGAAAAGCTAAACTCGGACCTCTGTAGATCCTCAGCTTGAATATTTAAGTTACACTGAAGCATAACTAAGCAACCACTACAGTTCTATATCTGCTTTGGTTTGCTTGTCTTAAGCTCCAAAATTATTTCTCAGTGTCATTTACTCATTAAGATTTTGGAAGATTCTGTTGCTTTCATTGTGATAGCTTTAAAGCAATCTAGTGCAAATGTTTTCAATTCACAAAAATAAACAAAAGCATCACCCAGATTTGACTGGATGGTTGCTGTGTACTGCAGTCTTTAGACTCACAGTGTGGACCTTAAGAATATGGCATAACTAGCTGATGAAAGAGTAGATCAGCATATAGGTCAAGATCTTCAAAAGTAACTCAGATATACTGTTTTTCTTTTTTTTTCTTTTTAATTTTTGATCCACTACATGAAGACCTTGAATGAGCTTTTTTGATAAGAAAAGCTGAGCTGCTACCCTTTGAACATAAGCTCCTTTAAATGCTCCAAGTTTTTTATTTAAATCTGTATTTTTATTCTATTCTTTCTTACTTTCTCTCTTCTTCTCCTTTTTTCTCTTCTATTGCCTGTTTATTTTGTTTTGTTTTACTAGGCTGCTTGCCTCACCATCTTTCCATTTATTTCACTTCCCTCCCTTGCTATTCCTTCATCCTTGCCCCTTTTTGATCTTACATTGTTCATATTCTTTGACTTTTTTTCATGATTTCTTCTTTCACACTAGGTGGGGAGATTTCATCCTGGAACATGCTAACTTCAAACTATCATCTAACTATTGATCTGTTTTAGTCTCCTTTCAGTTTAAACGTCAGTATTTTTTCTGCATAATTTTTATATTCTCCTGTAGAATGTATAAATGGAATCAAAGTACCTGACAATACCTCGTATGTTAAAGTAATCAGAAGGCTGGTCTTTGTATCCATTGTGAGTGAATTACACAGTTAAAAAATACCATTTCCTTGCTGAGTTTTACATGCCTGGCCTCTGGACAAAGATGAGGCAGAACTGAAAGTCTTTATAACCTACCTGTGGGATACTTTAAAAAAAGCAAGTGCTGCTTGATCATTTAAAGTTTTATTACTACTTAAAATGTGAAGTGTGCCACTCCTGTTTAATATCACCATTAAAACCATAAATCATTGCCTCAGTAAGAATGACAGAGCTGATTACAGAAAGTTCGCCTGGAAAAGAGCTGGTGGCATAAAACCACTTACTGACAAAAGCTGAGCTTGCACAGCCTTTAAACAGCTCAGTCCATCAAGTGCTAATTTGTCTCTTTCAAACTTAACAGGCTTTTTCACATGGCTTCATTATTTCTACACATACCTGAATGTCGTGACAGAGGATGGAAAAAAAGAAAGAAAATACAAACAAAAAAAAAATCTAAAGCACTTTTCAAAATGGTAATGTATTTTTGAGAAGCTGATTCATTGCCCTCATGGCCTTATGAAGTGTCAGTTGGAATCTTCTGCTTCAGTATGTTGCAGGATCAGAAGTCTTGCCCCAAATTGACCTGCATGTGTTACGTCCTACTGTATGAAATTATCCTTCTTTCTAGCAATGTTTTATACTGTATCTGCATCTGGTATAGCTCGACAGTTTAGTGACATATCCTTCTTACACTTCAGTTTTTCTGAAGGAGTGCTGCAGCTTTCAAACGGATGGCAGAGTGACTAGGCTAGAGACTTTTCCTCAGAGCCTCCTGTTGCTGCCTGACTTAAAGTAGCTAGAAGTTAAATGTCATGATCTGGCTCTTAATAGGCAACTTCCAACTTGGAATATATACTTTCCCCTTTTAAGTGTTATTTTTAAAGGCACTGGTTCTGGCTCTGTGCCGTTTTCATCTTTTCTGCTCCCCTACTACTTATCTGATTGAATTTTCCAGTTTCAGTTATAGATTTTCTGTGTTTTTTTTCAGCACTTAGGAGAATTATGGACTGGACTGTGATTGTAGCCTTTGGAGTACAAAGTAAATCCCTCTGACTGCACTGTGAGAGACTTAGATGGGTAGAAAGGAAAAAGTGTGATGGTTTCCATAAATAGAATGAACTTTTCCATCTCATACTCTTATTGTCACCTTTCGTTAGTAGTCTATGGTTGGCTAGATCTCCTGATTTATATATAGGGAGCGAAGGAGTTTAACAGGAGCACCATCATATCAGAATAACATATTGTCATAAAGTGGCATCTTAGAAATTCACATTAAAAATATAAAATGAATAGGCATGAATAAACTTTCACTTCTTGTGTAAATTCTTGCCTTCCAACTCTGAAACATTAAACTATATTTTAAACTTTTTATGTATTGTATTCTTGAATTGTATCTTTTTTTACATATTAATGATTATAGCATATTCCATTTCTCTGCTTTTTTTTTCTACATGTCATAAATAAAGACTGTTTCATTACCTCCCTCTTTATCTTCTCCTCAGGACACCTACAGCAGCTCAGAGTAACCAGAAAATACTGTGAAACTGTCCAGGACCATTACTTATTCTAACAAGACTGGCTGAAGGGTTGTCTGTTGCAAGAAGGGAACATAATTTTATTTCCAGAACATTTTTCCTCCCTAAAACAAAATGGTATGCATAGAAATATAGGAGTGAATACTTTATGTTTAAAAATTTCATACAGCACTATCCATGTTTACTGCTGTAAGTGACCTAAAAGAGAGAAAAGCAGTGGTTTAATTTATCAATTTTCTTCAAAAGTTTGAGGTAAATACTTTAAATTTAGTTAACAAATCTGATTTATATTTAGGTAAATCATAGGCAAGAATATCCCCACAGAAACTTTTCAAAGTGTCAGGCTGATGAAAAGATTATATCATACCCAAAATCACCACTGACATCTTCCCTTTCTGCTTGAAGAGAAGTTAAATTCTCAAATAGTATCTGACTACAAGAGTTAATTTAAAATTATTTACTTCTCTATGCTTACTTTTACTGTATTTTTTAAAGATATAGCCATCTTTCATGAACTAAGTCCATTTTAATAGGAAAAAATAGTTTTCTATTCTTTAGGGGAAAAAAAGTCAAAACTGAAGCAAATAAGGAAATAATTTTTTCAATTTCCTCTAATTTTTACATAACCTAATTTATCTTATGTTCTGTTTTTCCTGATCTTTTCTTTTATTCTTATTTTGTTCTGTTTCTTAATATTTTTATCCTGATTATTGATAAAATATCTAACTATGTTTATTACTGCTTTGTAACTTAAGCAGGCAATTGAAATTCCTATACATTGCTATCTCATTCAAAATTTAAAAAAAAAACAAAAAAAAAAACACGACTTTGAGAAGAAGCTGATATCAGGAACTGGATTATCAACTGTTAACAAGCCAGATCTTTTTAATGTGTCTCAAAACTGATGGAAGAAAAGACACCACTCTGGTGCCACCACATGGTGGGTCTCCCATATGACTTGCATGATGGTGGTCTCTGTCTCTCACTCTCTCCCTCAAACTATCACTGCGAAAAAGGCATAGTGTTCTTCTAGGTTTTTTTGTTGTTGATGTTCTGTATTTCCAGTAGACCCTCTCCTTAGGCCATTTCTTACACCAGAAAGACTGCCACTCTTTTCATATGAACCTCCACTCAAGTGCAAACAGTAGATTTCTACTAGCTACACAGAAATGACATTATGTGAAAATGGATTTTTTTTTTCCCCTCAATAGCATATCGATCTTCAAAGGCAACCAATTCGTGGCAGCTGTCATCTTTTCCTGTTAAAAATACTAGCTCTCATACTCCCTTGGGAACTTTTTCTGGGGTTATCAAAAATTATCTGCCACATCCTGTGACCATCATAAATGTAATTTTAGTTGTGGAGGAAATCTGGAAACGTAAATTGAGAATATCTTGATTGAAGAAGACATTAATTAAAACCAACACTTGTGTACAGTCAGTCTGTATGAAGAAGAATATAAGCATCTTAGAGAACTCCACATTATAATCAAATACTCCAACCATAATAAAAGTGGAGTATCATGAAAAATTGTCTGTAGCTATGTTTCTTCTCTTTTCCATTCTTCGTATTCCAACTGTAGTATACTATTACCATTCTGCATTCAAGATAAATAAGTATGATTAACTCTCTGCTGCAAGGCAATCTATTTCTACGATATTTCAAGTTAAACAGGTAATCCGTAGAAGAATATTTACTATATTACTAAAACTACTTTCTTTAAATTCCAGCACTCCATTTTTTTTTTTTTTTCCATACGCTTGTCCTTGGCTGTTCTCAGTATAGTTTCCATGACTAGAATAAACAGTAAATAAAAATAAGTGACCAAAGCATGTATGTGTGTGAATATGCAAGATGTTTTATCTACCAGTACCTTCTAGAACATCAATATAGATAATGGTTGCTGAAATATCTGAAAATTAAGTGTAATGTACTCACTTATTCCCAACAGACATGCTTCATATGCAAGATTTACAGAGCTTACATTGGATTTCCAGAACCAGACAGACTAGAGCTAGAGCAAGTCCATTTGATCATCTAATGTGTTTCAGGTAAGTGTAATTCTTCACGTCCAAATGAAAGCATGTTTACTAGGATGTGGCCTGGATTGCAAGACTGTTTTATCCTAAAATTTAAAAATTCTTGTGTCCGCCAACAAGGGGTGTTCGTTGCTGAACGAAACTGAACAGTTGCATATTTCTATTCAGCAATCCACACTTGTCTTCCTCCTTCAAATGCCACTATATCAAATCCTTTCTTGACTGTTAAATTCATTGTTTGTGCTCTCAAGGCAGGGACATTCTTCAATGTGATTTATATTCTCTTCTTCCTATACTAGTAAATGCTACAAAATGCAGAAGCAATGATTTGTTTGCACTTAGCTAAGCCATATCTAGATGCCATTCATTCTCATACTCCCCACCCTTAAACCATTTCTTGTGCCAATGTAGGTTATTGTTCTCCCATGAAACCCCAAAATTCTTCCCAATACTTTCCACTGAATGCATCATCAGGAGTGCAGATACCTTTAAAAGCCCCTTGTTACTTTATCAAGAGATACAGTGTCATCTCTTGGCTTCCTGGACCTGCACTTAAAAATACCAGAAATTTATGCTGGTTATCATAGTAACTATAAAGTTTATAATAGATAAATAGACAGAATTCTAAATTATATGCAGGATATGGCTGAAATAACATCTTGTAATATTTATATGAATACAAAATTTATATTGTAACCTAATCAAGTTTCATTTTTAAGGATCGATATCAACATAAATGAAAACAGGCTGCAATTCCCCAGCTATATACTACTCAGGAGCATCTCCTATGGAAGACCCTGTGAAAGAAAATGTTCTCATAATAGGGTAAGGATATCTGTGTTTTAGGTTTCTTGAAGTAGGATAAGGAGCTGTATGCTTTAGCTGAAAAACATGGGATACAAAAATGCTGCCAAAAAACAGTATGTCCTGATTTAATACAATTGCAAATTTTAGTGTGTTTACTGAGTCAGCATAACTGGCAAATAGATGCAGTCAGAATATATTCTTTTTTCCAGTAAACATTGACAATAATGTTTACTTCAATATTTGATATTAATATTGCAGTCAGTCTAATTGACTGTCTTTATGGGCTTAGTGGATTTCCAATTCACTAAAAGGGAGTAAGCAACATGTGTTCATGATGATGAATACTTATTGTATATTTAATCTTGATTAACCAAGTTGAAGGGTAACAGTGATTATGAAACTATTTAAAGATTAATAATAAAAAAAAACTATTATCCTATTCTGTTTCAGTTTATTATCAAGTCAAATTATCTAGATATTAAAGTCAACCTAAACTTATATCTCTTTCAGATAAAGATATAAATGATAAACTTTCTATATCAATAGACTCTAAAACTGCCCAACCAAAACCAACAGTAACAGCTTCTCATTATAAAAATATATTGTAGTTAATCAAGCTAATAAAGGTCACGTCTAAGGAAGCTGGGTAAGCAGTGTTAGCGATAATTAGCAATTTAGTCAATATAAATTTAACAATTAGGTAAAGAAGCCAATCAAAGATCTTGTCTTATTTCTCTCCAATCCCTTTCATTAGCAGCAGTGTTCATTTAATGCTGTTGTGGTTTGTTAAAATGGAAAATATTGAATCATGAAATCATAGAGATGGAACTCTTATAGCTAGAGGTGCTGAAAATGGGCAATATTTACACAAAAAATACTTTTTTTCTCACATGTCATCTTGCTACTCCAGCACAGCATTTAGATAAGCAATGAAAAAGTAGCAGAAATTTCAAAATTATCTCAAATATCTCCTTTAAAAAACAGTGGAGTCATAGGATTATGACGATTGTGGTAATGTAGCACATTGCCTCAGCGTTATGCATTACTAGATATAGTAATAGTGGATGCTATTCTGAAATTTTGAAGTATATGTTTTATAGCCAAAGATAAATATGCTGTGGCAAAATATGCAAATTGGCGACATCATCAGAATGACAGATTCTAGCTACGCTTGTGATATTCTGACTCATGTGGTACAGCTCAGTCTCACGGAGGTCAATGCTTCCGGAGTAAGCTGTCATTTCATAGATGCAGAAGCATCACAATCTAGCTAATCCTCCCACGGCAAATTGCCAGGCTTCAGGTTGTGCTTCTGGCATTAATTACTGCCACTGCCCCAGCCAGGAAATGACCTTATCACCCCAGCTGGGAATGAGCAAGGATTAGATGTGTTACACTCTGAGGTTGCAATTAGTGCAGTTATTAGTGCTGTAACATCTCAGGGAGCTGAGGCTAGCAATTTAGCATTACTGGAGAGAAGCATGAGACTTCTTATTGTGGAATTTTATGTATATACATGTACACACACACATACACACACACAAATACATGTATATATGTATAACTCTGACAGCGCTAATCAACATTTTTGAATAAGGTTGTATGATGACTATTCGCACTTCAGACTGATTTTCAATGTGCCCTAGTCCAAAGCCACTGTTACTTTATAAGTCTATCTCCCTTTAACAACAGTTGTAATTCTCATTTCCAGTGCCACGGCAATGTCATACAGAGTCAGTAGCTCATGATTAAATATTACAGCAAAATATGTCTAGATATATGCTTTTTATATTACCATAACTACAATTTTTTTAGTCGTTATATAGAAAAAGGAATATATAGTCTCCATACTTTAATAGACATTTTTCAGAGTTTAAATTTATGTAATGTTTTTGAAGGTTAAACTAAATCATCACTTGTCTCAAAGACTAAATTAAATCTTTAGTTTCTTTAACATTTTGGAAAATTTGGGAATGGTTTGGAAGTTGAGGAAAAATGTTATTTTACAGATTTTGCCAATTTAATAACCTTCAAGGAATTATTTAATAACCTTGAAGGAAAATTATTCTGAGGTGCAAATTTATCTTAAAAATTCAGAGTCTAAAAAAGGAGTTTGAAAATGGTAAATCATTTTTTTTTCTGTTTTGTAGCGCTACGACTTGGACAACAATGGTAGAGTGATGACCTCCAAAGGAAGAGAAGCTACCAGCTAATTTCTCATACAATACATACAGTTTTCACATAGTTGTCAGGAGCTAATGAAGAACTTTAAACATGGCACTGCAGCAGATGAAGAGGAGTTTTTTGTGGAAAGTATTAATACCATCTTAGTATCTAAGCATGAATGATTAGAAGGAACATAGAGAAGAAGTAATTGGACTGCTCCTCTATCTCCATTCCCCATTCCACACATCCAATGCAGAATATGACATTTAAATTATATTTTCAGCTCTTGCTATTGCTAAATCAAAGCAAAGCTAAGTTCTTTGCTCTGTGATTAAAGTAACTCTCTGAAATTCTAAAAGTGGTTCCACTTCAAACTTTGAATTTGCAAATCTAATGAGGAAAGATAGTATGGTGGTGCTTCTGCTGATATATTGTTTCTAAACTGCTTGTAGCATGAACAAAAATATGCCTTTTTACATGTTTTTTTTCCAAAATATTTTTTATAGTATTTGGCACTTCATGAAGAACTTCAGCAGTATCCTGAGATTACAAAATGTAGTTTGTTTTGGTCTTAGCCCTTGGTTGCTGTGCTTTTTCTTAACTATTTTAAAGTAAACAAATCTTTTTGCCCACAGATACACTGAATAAAAACTCATAATGAAATATTCATATAAGTTGCACAATAAAATAAAAATGAGAAGATACTTAAAATCAAATTTAGATCACTTCATGCATAACAGCATTATTTTACTCTTTAGGATAGAGTAGTTGACTTTATTTTCACATAACATGCAGGGCTTACACTTGATCACCAGAGAAGAAATCCAGCATCATTAACCACCAAATAAAAAACGCCAGCAACAACACTACTTCACTGGGACTTAAAACAGGGTAGGAGAAAGCTTTAATGTTCCAAAAGATTACCAAACTAGTCCATGACCACTATGTCTTGTAGGAGGCACAACAGTCAGAGAAGAGTTTGTGTTCTATAGGCAATTCTTTTTGTGCTGGTGATTGGTTTTATAATTTCAAAGATTAGTTGCATGTTTTAAATTTGGAAAATTAATTTTGTAGTGAATGAAACTAATTAAGAAGATGATGTGAACTGTCAAAAATTAAATACCTCTAATTAACATATGAATATTACCAATTTTTTAGAAAGAACATTTAACGTCTGGGCTATTAGTTTTGAGAGGCTGAATTAAAAAGTACAATTCAGTAATTCATTTATCCCCATCTTTTAAACAGCTGAAGTGAGAAAAGGGTCTCTGTTCGTTTTGTGAAATTCTGACAAGGGCTGGAATTTTGCCATGGCCATGGCTGACATATATCAGCTGTCTCCTGTGAATATTATATATTATATATAATTGAATATTAGAATTATTATATCGTGGATTTTTAAAATGTCAGCAGTAATCCAACTACCAACCAGTACAAGTTTATTTACTAGATCACTGTTCCATAGGATGGATGATAAAGAAATGTAAATAAGTATTATAATAAAGTGCTGAAGATGAAGCATTCTTATCCCTGAAATGTGAAAAATCAGATGTCCATGTTTGGATCATGATCAAAAGCTGTGACACACAAACTCAGATCCTGTATAGCTGCATGAGCTCCAGGACTGCATAAAAGATGAGTCCTGAACCTAACTAAATAATGGAATGGTACTTTGAATGCTACTTCTAACAGATAATAGAAGTTTGAATGCTTTTTGTAAATTGTAAGAAAGCAGTAATCATAGAAGACTAAAATGTATCATAGTTATTATCTGTGTTTCTATAACTACAAATTATTACATTTCAATCATCTGAAAGTCCACTTGCTTCAGAAGCAGTCACTGCTGACAAGGTTGGCCTCACTTCCAGGATGGTTTGGTCATGCAGAGGAACTCAAAATCTTCTGAAACCTTTGGGAGTGTTATCATTACTTTCAATATTACAGACTTGAAGTTTTGCATGTGTTACAAATCTGCTATATCAAAACCCACACTTACACAGATGACAGTTATAATAATAGCATGTCTGTTGATAAGAACACTATGCAAAGGACTACCACCTTCTTTGTCTGTGTTCATGTTCTCATTCACCTAGTAGGAGTTTTAAGTAGTATTTGAAAATCATAGAATGCAACAATTATAGCAGACTGAAATGTATTATAGTTATTATTTGTGTTTCTGTAACTACAACTAAATACAAAGGTTATTACTAGTTAATGCTTTTCCTCCATCCTAGAAATGTCCTTGCCAGAATCAAACTAAAGCTGCATTATGGAGCATATTCCAATATCCTTGCTGATTATATGGGAAACACTAGCTATGTTTATTGCTGCTGGCATATATTTACGGATAGATTTGTTTAAATTTTCTTTTGGTATAACAAAAATGGATGTGTTTATTTTTTAACTAAATCTGATTCTTGAAATAATATGCTGTTCCGTTCTCCTCTGTCACAAGTACGACTGATATTTTGGCACAGTGCATAGGAGAAGGACACAGGCTTCCATCCTGTGTCAGATTCACTTTACCACATACAAGAAATTATGACCAGATGTACTCAAGGTGATTACACTCTCAACAAAATCAGAACATTTAAATTCAAATAGACTTCATTAGATACCTGAGGTAGAACCAGGATATAAGAACACAGAGTAGGCCACTCATGGAAAATGCTTCTACTTTAGTGACTGCTGAAATACACTTTCTGCTACTGTTGCTTTCTGTTCCTGATCAAGTAAGATTTTTATTTTTTAAAGTCATGTTAATTGGAAATCTAAACTTTTCCAACAAGGAAATAGCAAGAGAAAGAGATCTTTTTTCAAGGGCCTTCAGAAAAGTAAATCCATTGCTCACAGGAACTTCCTTCTTTGTAGTAAATGCTGACAACAAAAATAGATCCAACCAGTGACAAAAACACTACTTTGAGTCAGTTGCACTATACTATATATCCTAAGCTCTAACTACTTGTCATGTTTTGCCATCAAAACTGATATATTGATGACAAAAAGCTAACATGTGGAGCCAACAACAGGTTGGCCTCCATTTTTCATGGAGGGTCCTTAGTCCTGAAATCCACTGATAGGAATAAAAGGTATGTCTGGATATTGTAAATCCTAAACAATATCACTGCTCTTCTGTGTTATATGCAACTGAAGTGTCTATTCACAGCAATCATCCTCTTTTATTTTCTAATGTTAGACTTTCCAGCTAGCGCCAGTGCTTGTTCCCCTTAGGAACTGTGCATCCAGCAACACCCCCTTGGTCATTGGTATTCGCAAGTGTGACACTTGCACGCATTACTGGCTCCTTTACTCTCCATCTCTGCTGAAGAAAAACACGGAGCATCATGACTCTCTCTCCTCTTCAGCCTTTTTCTGGCTTTCGCAAATCTACACATCCAGGTCTCCATAAGAGGGCTTCTGCGGTAACAAACACGATCCCCTATTCCAGCAGTATAATCTACTCCCACCTACTTGCACACTAGCCTAGCAGGAAGGAGTATTTGGCCTTTCCAGAGAGCTCCTGTGCTCTACTACCGCTTTCCCTTCTGTGAGCTTAGCATGTGTTAATTCTCAGGATTTAAAGGATTGCTCCGTTTTGGCACATAGTTCAGACTTAACTGCCTATTACAATACATACATCTGAAAAACAGCAGGTACTTCATTGCACAGCCAAAGTTTTAGGTAGTTAAAAAAATGCAGCTTCCCAGAAACATTGGGAACAACTGTTCAGCTCCGTTCACACGCAACATACTACAGGCCAAAACCAACAACATCTATTGTTTTAAGCATAAATAACTGAAATAACAGAAAAAGTGTTACAATTACAGCATATAGATTAAATAGAACTGTTGTGCCTTTCCAATGGCTAAGATCCAATTAACATTAACATTTCATAAACATAAGCGTATATTAATTTATGTTGTCTAAATCAACAAGGATTTGAGACCATCAACAAGGTGGATGAAGAACTGGCTGAATGGCAGAGCTCAGAGGGTTGTGGTCAGTGGCACAGAGTCTAGGTGGAGGCCTGTAGCTAGTGGTGTCCCCCAGGGGTCAGTCCTGGGTCCAGTCTTGTTCAATGTATTCATCAATGACCTGGAGGAAGGCACAGAGTGCACCCTCAGCAAGTTTGCTGAGGATACTAAACTGGGAGGAGTGGCTGATGCACCAGAAGGCTGTGCTGCCATTCCGAGGGACCTGGACAGGCTGGAGAGCTGGGCGGAGAGGAACCTCCTGAAGTTCAACAAAGGCAAGGGCAGGGTCCTGCCCCTGGGGAGGAATAACCCCATTCCCCAGGACAGGTTGGGGGATGACCTGCTGGAAAGCAGTTCTGCCGAGAAGGACCTGGGAGTGCTGGTGGACAACAAGTTAAGCATGAGCCAGCAGTGTGGCCTTGTGGCCAAGAAGGCCAATGGTCTCCTGGGGTGCATTAGGCAGAGTGTTGCCAGCAGGTGGAGGGAGGTGATCCTGTGCCTCTCCTCAGCCCTGGGGAGGCCTCACCTGGAGTGCTGGCTCCAGTTCTGGGCTCCCCACTGCAAGAGAGACATGGCACTACTGGAGAGAGTCCAGCGGAGGGCTACCAAGGTGATTAGAGGGCTGGAGCACCTCTCCTATGAAGAAAGACTGCAAGAGCTGGGCCTGTTCAGTCTGGAGAAGAGAAGACTGAGAGGGGATCTCATCAATGTGTACAAGTGTCTGAAGGGGGAGTGTCAAGAGGATGAGGCCAGCCTCTTCTCCGTGGTGCCCAGCAACAGAACAAGAGGCAATGGGCACAAACTGAGCCACAGGAAGTTCCATCTGAACCCGAGAAAAAACTTCTTCACTGTGAGGGTGACAGTGCATTGGAACAGGTTGCCCAGAGAGGTGGTGGAGTCTCCTTCGCTGGAGATATTCAAAACCCGTCTGGATGTGATCCTGGGCAATATGCTCTAGGTGACCCTGCTTGAGCAGGGCGGTTGGACTAGCTGATCTCCAGAGGTCCCATCCAACCTAAACGATTCTGTGATTCTGTAATTCTGTGAGGCAATCTCATCCATGTGTATAAGTATCTGAAGGGAGGGTGTCGAGAGGATGAGGCCAATCTCTTCTCCGTGGTGACCTGTGACAGGACAAGAGGCAATGGGCACCAACTGAACCAGAGGAAGTTCCATCTGAACATGAGGAAAAACTTCTTCACTGTGAGGGTGACAGAGCACTGGAAGAGGTTGCCCAGAGAGGTGGTGGAGTCCCCTTCCCTGGAGCTATTCAAAACCCACCTGGACGCAATCCTGGGAAATGTGCTCTAGATGACCCTGCTTGAGCAGGGAGGTTGGACTAGCTGATCTCCAGAGGTCCCTTCCAACCTCTACCATTCTGTGATTCTGTGACCTTAGCATCATTCAGCCACTGTTCCCATTATCCACTTTTACGTGTTTCATGCATTAGCATAGATCATATAAGTTCCAATGTTAATGTCGTCCCAGTGATCGTTTTTTCACGTCCCAGTGTTTTTTCAAATTTAAATTATTGACATAGTTTGGTGCATATTAGTAAGCAATTTACAGAAATCTGTAATTTGTTTAATGGAAATGACTTACTTTGAAACGTGCATTCAAACTGCTGAATCTTAAATAGTAAGAAAAAATGAAAAAAGGAATAAAAAACAGTTTAAGTTGTAAAACTGATGACAATAATAATTAAATAATTACTCAACTATTAATAGAAATATAATTTCTATTATGTATTTACACTGTCATAGATACAATGGAATTTTTCTAGAAAATCAAAAACCTAGGAGGATTTTACAGGAAAAAGAAACTGATAATGATGTATTTTTCAGATAGTCTAGATGGTTTGATTAAGTCCAGATGAAATTATGATCTCAGTAAAATGGATGTGTGCTTTGCCATTGGCCTAGGTAGAACTGAGATTTAACCTATGGAATAAAGCAAATTTTTACTTCAGAGGCTGCAATATGGTTTTCTTAAAAAAAAAGATTAACAATATTTTTTTCCGATACAGAGCACATAATACAGTCAAATGCAATCATGCTGCAAACGTTTGCAATAGATTTTTGCCATTGATAACACGAACACTGAAGGAAGGTTCTTCTAAGTAAGTCTTCACAGACTTCCAAATCTTTGAAGAAGTAAAGACTGATGAATGCAGTTCCCATGCTAAAGAATGAACTTGTTGTCACAGGCAAAACAATAAACTAATCTAGAGTTTGAATTTCAATTGGGAGATGGTGACACACAACAAAATGATGTAGTAACATGTAAATTACCAGTGTTTAATATAAACAGAGAACTCTCAAAAAGAATATTATATGGCTAAAAAAATAGATCAAAAAGTTTGTTGAAAGGGATGTATAAGAAAAATAGGATCCAGAAAATGTATTTCAATAGCATACTTCAGGAATCTGTCTCTCCTTCTGTTGAACAGAGACTCCCAGCAATCCTAGTGGAAGCTGGCTATGCATATAATTACAAGTGATACTATAGAAGCAGGCTTACAAATACAGCAGGGCTGAAGTAAGATTTTCCACTCATGCGTTTTCTGTGGGTCAGGGAAATGCAGAAGACCCCTTCAGTCCCACAGTACAGCCCTATTGGTGCTCCCCTCCTCTTGCAAAGGGGGAGATATCTTTATCAATTCCCAAAAGCAGAATGTGACTAATTCCAGCATAAGATACCAGCGTGCATTACTATTCAGGATATATCAAGCCCTCCTTCCTCACAGAACCCAAATAGAGTGTTTCTGATGACTTCTTTAGTATATAACATCTCCATATCAGATTTGCTTAGGCAATCCCACTTCTTGGAGCACAGATATATCTTCACAGAGGTAAAACTGAGCCTTTTACTTTCATTGTGCATGCAGATCTAGTTCTCAGATCTGTAAAACTCTGAAGACAACTCTTGCCTTCTGTATTAGCAATAAATCTACGAAGTATTGTTTTACTTTCTGAACAGCAGTAAAGGAGTAGTAAGACATTATGAAGAATTTTAAAAGGTAGCCCCCTTTTTTTTTTTTTATTAACACACTGAAATGTTTCAAGTAAGCACCTTTATTAATTTGAAAGGCAAATAGTGGGATATATCCATAACTCTGTTAGCACAGCAGTGTCCGAAATTGAAATATATCTGTTTGAACAACTATACAGCAAATGTTTGAAGTCAGGGTAATTCTGAAGTTGGGTATAGCTCAAAGATTATTTCCAGATTTGTTTATGTTGCATAACAACTTCAGAATTTCTAAACACAACAGTTTGCGCATGTTGATATAAGCAGTGTGAACCAGAGGGCATCAGAGATCGCAAAGGAGTTACTGTAGGAACTCTCTCCTTATTGCTTCTCAGCCTGCAGTGAAGGCTCCCAGTTGAGAAACACTAATTGACTGCCTGATCAGTTCTAGTCTATCTCAAGGTAAAATTAAATAGATTAGCTTAAAAAATGAAGATCCTAGAAGCAGTAAGGCTGCTTGGGAGTCAGTCAGTCAAAGCAGTGAAGTGATGACTGCTATTTCCCAATAGAGACAGTGAGTGCCTGCCAATAAGAGCTCTACTTAATTGCTCTTTTTTGAGATTTTTAAGCTTATCCCTTCAACATTTGTATTGGAAACGAAGGCTGTTAAGAAGCACAGGAATGGATGTTTAACTTTATAAGAATTTTGTGTCAGTAACTTCTCCTTGTTTCATGGAATTACATCTGAGCTTCACCTGAATCTTCTTGTCTTTCTAGGCTAAAAGATTTGCAGGGAATTAAGTCTAGATTCTCTTCACCTCTGTCTAATAACTAATATTAATCATGTATTTCAGGATGGATGTGGAAAGCTAGGAAGAAGGAAAATTAAAAAATGGAGAAATCTGTCCCTTTTGCAGTCTTCTTCCTATTTCACTGTTTCTTCCCACAGACAGACAAGCAAAATAAAAATATGATACATATATGCCCCACATGAGTGGGGTCATCATGGACAGGCAATCAGAAAAAAGTAAAAAAGCCTTCAATATTTTGTAAATACAGAATTTTTTTTTAAAAAAGCTCTGAAAAAATCAAGCAGATCACACCAGAATCACCATTAAAATAGCTGTATTCGAAAGTATACTGTTCTTTATATTAACTCATGTCAATATCTTTAATTTCTTTGATATACACAAATTGAGAAGAAAAAAAAATACAAACTGTGACCTAACGCCTAAATATTAGACAGTCTGAAAACGGTATAGAGCTACATTTTCCAACCAGTTCTTAAGGCTTAATAAATACACAGGTAGTCATAATCTCTCGAATTAATTTCCACTGTTCATTCTTTCTGCTTATATCAGCTTACTAGGTAAAAGAGCTAGGGAATTTAGCAAACAGTAGAGGAACAGAGTAAGGTCCATTCAACCTTCAAAGAAAAATGACTTATAATTTCCGCTCAGAAAAGATGCTTATCTTTATTAGTATGTCAGCCATTAGTTCTGTTTTATATATGCATGAAATAGAAAAAAGTTAATTCTTAAAAGGGAACACTGCCTTCTCCATTTTGAGTAATGACTGATCGAAAGCATTTACTTGGAAAATAGGAGACAAGTGAAAATCCCTTCTCGAAGGAAGTTGGCCACAGTAAAAAAGAAATGCTCATATGGGTTATCTCAATTTATTCTATTGGAATTACATGAATGCAATAATCTATATATTTAACAGGTAGAGTTCTCTTGTGACAAGGGCCATGTAATCCAGTGTTTAAGGTACTCATCTGGCAATTTATTTTTTTTTTGAAATCATTATGATTTGGCAGAGTTCAGGATAGCAGTACTTCCATTAAGGAAGCTCTTCTGTGAGATAAGGATTTATCTTCCCACATCCAAAGGAAATACTGGAATCCAGCTCTGTCAGACAAATGCTTTAACCACTAGACGGATGGACAAAAGCACAGAGAAACCTTTTCCTGGCTGTATTTTCTATATAAATTGATAGTCTTTAAACTTATTTCCCAGCTAGAAAGACAGAAGATAAATTACTACATCACCTAGGTTAAGGTGTGAAATACACACTGAACTTCTCAGGACTATCAAGTCTTAGTCAGTAAATTGACTATTCAGTAACGTATACTTGGGTACCTGGGCACTATTAAGCCCCTAGTGGAGATTTCTGTCTTTCTTGCTAATCTAGTTTTATACCATTTCATGTTGACAGAGAGATTATTAGTCCAGACATTATCCTATATGATTTGTTATCATAATCATTCAATTATATCCCATAACTGCACAACTCAGAAGGATGTGTTTGTGCAATAAATATTACATATGTTGCTTGTTTCTTCTGGGAATAGTGGGTTTAGTATCCAGTGTTATGCTAACAAAATATTCTCACAGGAAACAATTACTTGTGGTTTAGGTCTTTTTTGTGTGTTTACATGCATGCACATTTCTCCCCCTTTCCCTGTATTAACAGTATTTTTATTGTCATTATTGTGCTCTTCTGCACATCTGGCCCTGGAAGGCTTTAAAGTGTTAGATGGGATGGCTTAACAATGTTAGCAGCCTTTTAATCTTTATTACTTTTAACAAATATTTAGTGTTTTGTAATCTGAAAAGCAGATTTTCTGCTTTACATTTTTTTCTAAGGCAAAAGGAATGTAGATTCCACTGAAATTATCGTATAAAAGATAACTCTTATAGCTAGCTCTCAGGCTAGATGGAGGAAGCCTTGGGGGAAAAAAGTCCATCCAGAGCTGCGCTGATTTCCAGAACCTTTGCCCTCAGTTGTAGTAATTGACTACTTATGTTCTTAAAGCAGCTTAGGGATTTCCAAAAAGCCCCACCACACTTCACAGATTCAAAGCCAAACAAAAACAAAACAAAAACCTTACATATCATACTTCGTAAATATTTCTACTTAAGCCTTTCTTTGAAAGAACTCTGAATAACCTTAAAAAACCCGTCCAGATTTTTCAATTCAAATTTTAATTAAAATTCTACTCATTATTATTATCACTACTAAATGGCACCAAATACATTCTCTTTCTGATTATCATCATCCCTTGAGTAGCAAATAAAGTCTCAGGATAAAATAAGCTCACTTTCACTTTGCTACCATTCCACATAAAGGAAAGAGAAGCACAAGCAAAACAAAGAAAAAAGCCTTTTGAAAAGAAAAAAAAAAAAAGAAGGTAAAAGGGATATAATAAGGGAATAGGTGTAGGTTCATCTAAAATAGCAAATAGTCTCCTACTGCAGGGCTTGATTTTTTTTTAATTTGTGGGAATTTCTTCACTTTTAGCATTTGAAGCCAAATTCAGATTTCCTCTCAAGCTCTCAATTACTGTTTGAGAACAATAAATTGAACATGACATTAATAAGAGAGCTAACTCAGTTCTACTCCTTTGGGATAAGTCTAAATCAGGAACTGCTGCATAATGTTCTGGCTTATAGTTTGTGGAAATTGGTTATGACCGCATTTTCTTGTCAGGCACGTGGCTTGCAGCACTGCTTGTTTAAAAAGCTGTTGTAAACCGAAAGGTTGAACTAATCTATGTTGTCCACAGAATGTCTGTACATTAGTTTGAAGTATACAAGCTGCTTGATCAGCACTAGCAGGTGGAAAAAAAAAATCCAGCTAAATATAATTTGATAGTACAAATGCATTTTTGCTTTAAAGGAAAAGAAAATCTTAAGATACTGTAAGATCAGAATATTTAATAGGTACCATAAATACAAAAGAAGGTGCAGAGGAACTCTGAAGAATGAATGCTGTGTTACAAATGCATGAAAATCCAGAGCATTTACTTGCTAATAATTAGAATTCAAACATTCTTAGCTGATCACAGCTTCAGCAACGGCTGAAACAACTTCAGATAAAATTTCAATCAGCAGGACAACAGCTTGAAATAGCGCTGCAAGTTTTAGGAGATTACAAGTATTTCCATCTTCTTTCCCTCTTCACTGCACATTTATTAAAGTTGTGCATTTGTAAAGCTATATACAAGCGCATTCCAATTTATACACACATGCCTGGTATAAATAGACATTTTCTCATCTCCTAAATATTGTGCAATGGCATAATCAGGACTGAACAGAAAATATTAATCTTTCCAGAGTTTTGCAGTAGACAACCTCTCTGTGCCATGAAATTATACCTTTTTACAGCATCTTAATAACTTATTTTCTGAAAGGGCCTTCAGATGGACTTCTGAAGATTTGTAAAGAAATCAGAGCTGTTGCTCTGCAATTTGTATATATTATCAAACCTACATGCATTAGCTTTTGTTCCACCCATATAGCAAATCAAATAAACCTTTTGCCATTTTGGAATTTGCAAGGTTCATAAGTTGCACCTGTTTGGAATAACTTTGTCTTTTATTCTGCCACTGATGCCTGTGGTTAGAATAGGTGAGGTATGTTTTTCAATTTTAGCTGCAGATGACATGCCAGCATTGACAGAACCACCTGCATTAAAAAAAAAAAACAAAAACAAAAAACCTTACGCTTTTGCAGTTTCTCTTCTGGCCCCAAGTCACATTTCACTTTATTTTCTTTCAGCAAAAAATCTAAAACAATTTCAGATTCATAACGTTGGAACATTATTTTTGACTATACATTTGATAAATCACAAATGAATCAATGTTCAGAAACTGTTCAGAAAATGTTGTCAGCATTTATCAGGTTGTTAAAATCATACATTTATTCATGACAGTTCATGAATTAAAAGTTCATGAAAATTTATAAAGGCTTTATTAAAGGGTCCATGACCATTCACATACTTGAAATGTCTCACTCTATTTTCATATTCTTATATGAAACGTTTGAACAGATCACATAGGGATATAGTACCAGTTTAGCAGACAATAAGAGAAAGATTATTAATGATATTGGTCACATGCCTGATAGTAACTTACTAGGTTAAAATAAAATTATCCTTTACTTTAATATATTCCCTGATGCACTTATGTCTCTTGGTTTTGACCTTTAAAGAATACTAGTGACATTTCTAAAGAAGCTTAAAATGATTCATCACACTGCATTTCAGTCACTTTTTCCCTTGTAAAAAATTAAAATATCTAACCATAACTTCTGTTGACTCCAAATATTAAAATGTGGTTTTAATGCTGTTTGCACCTAGCTAAAAAAAGAAATTCCGGAAAAAAAAAAGAGATGAGGCTAAGTACACAATTTATTAGGCAGTTTTATTAGCTTACTCATCTGGGAACTATCAAGGAGTTGCAAGCAGTTCATGTCATAACACTTTCTTGATCTCTTCCACTTGCTAATGGGCATAAATTAGTCCTTTAGAGCTCATCTGTGTTTAAAGCATCACAACCCTTCCTTTGAATATAGGTTAAAAAATTAGAAAGGGCAGGTTTTCTCAACATAGAACTAGATTTTAGGAGCTTTAATTCCATTTCCAGCTCATTTAGGTTATTCCATTTCCAATTTTAAGTTAGTTATTCTTTTGTAGCACAAAATCCCTAACCTGACAGGTGCCAGAATGTGTGTTTAACATACCAGCTTAGCCAACCGGACCTTGATTTTAAAGTGCAGGATGATAAAATGGCCTTACCTCCATAGCGATATCTCTAGAAGGGGGAAGGAGTTTGTTTGGCACCCTCATCTGAGGGCAGCTCTCTGCCAGCCAGTTACTTTCATCTCCAGAATCATCCATTGTTTAAAACAACCTTTTTTGCCACCAGAAGCTTATCCAGGTGAACACTCTCAACCTCTTTTTCTTTCTCTTGGAAGGCTTAAAGGTGCAGTGGTGAGAAGTAAATTTAAGCAAAAAAATCCTCACACTAATAAAAAACTATCATTGCATACATTTCCAAAATGCTATTGTTCTTATGAAATAACATAAAAAAACAGAAAATTAGCAACACAATAATTATTTACACACATTTCCTGGCTTCCATTTCCTCATTACTTGTAGGGCATTTAGAAATCACACCTTTAGGTCCACAAACCTTCTTCTATCTGTCTTTTGAATCACAAGTCCTTGTAGCACTACTTGTACTTTCTCTTTTGTCCTACATTTAAAAAGAAATAGGTCTTCTTCCTCCTGTAGTCTTTTTTATCACACTTTCCAACCCCAAGATTTTGGGTGTCTCTTTTGGCTTTATATCCTTTGTCCCTTCTGCCCCCCCCCCCCCTTTTTTTTTTTTTTTTTTTCCTATTTGAGGAATTTTCCACTTCCTAACAAGCACTCTGCAGGCCAATTCTCACACCTGTGATCAGCTGTTTGATTACATTTGTTAAGATTAAAAATTTCTCTCTTTACATTCTTTAATGAATATGCATTGAAAATATTTTTAGTGAAATGGATGCACAAAGACAGCCTTTAAATCAGCAGTTTTCATAAATCTGTTTCATAATCAATTAATCAAGTTGAGCAAACAGATTCTGATTATCATCATGCAGTCTCCCAGTAAGTTAGTGAACAACTCCCTCAACACTGGCCAGAATACTATACGAATTCCTTATATGATATTTTAGGAGATTGTCTTAACTCTTTTCCACATACCTGTTTGTTCATGTATCTGCTAATAAGGGGAACCCTTGGAGACCTGGCAGCCCTTCTAATAGATACCCTTGCTGCTACAAATCATATTAAAGCGTTTTGAGCATAATTCATTTCTTTCTACTTCCTTGTGATTAAACTTGAAAAAAAGTTGTGCTATTCTTCAGTCAGATGAATTAGTAACGAAATTTTAATTAATAGTTCTTTATTGTTTTCATGAAAAGTTTCTCAAACTATACAAATCGGACTATATAACAAAAGCTTGACCCCCAGCGAAAACTCACAGGACAAAACCGTCAAAGAGAATGGTACTCACTTCTTAGAATGATTAAAATCTTGTCAAGGGTGCCTATTTTGTTCAGCAGAGCTTAAGCGAGGAATCTACACATGTATCACAGATATACTTGAATATAGGAAAGTTAGCTTACTTTAAAAAATCATAATTAGAGTTAGATTATTTTTAGAACAGGATGTACAGTGTACTACTCAGTCACATGTGGGAAATTCCCAGAACTCAGTCAGGTAAAATCAATGTAAAACTAATTGTAACAGTAGAATAAAGAATTAAAATACATTAATTTTTTTTGATGTTTTCCTTTAAGTTCTCCCAATAACCTTATCCATATAATTTGCTTTAGGGTTACATATTTCTGTAAAGCACTTCTGATAGTATTCAACATACAGAACTTCAATAATTTAAACATTCGTGTCCAAACAGGGAGATACTCAGTACAAACTAATAGTTTCCCTATTGAATGACATTAAAATATTCTTCTGATCAGCTTCTTAATACAAGAGAAATAACACTCCTTTCTAATAGTCTCCATGCAAATAGACACTATCGTGATGTTATATGAGTTTATTATATATACATTCCAGAAGAGGTATCCTTATTTCATAAGAAAAAAAAAATAGCCCTTCCTTTATTCAAATCCTTAATAAATTAGCAATGTTTCTTTATGATGCACGTCATATTTTTCGAGAGTTAGAGAAGTTAAACATTGCTGGCAGGAGGAGAAGAGGTTTGGTGAGTCTCAGACATAAGCAGACTATTCACTTTGTCATAGTCAAGAGCATTCAGATGAAACAGCTGCAGCTCTGCTGCTGGAGCTTACCTTTTGCTTTTACTTTGAAGGCAGCGACAGAAGGAACAGTACTCCACAGCAAAGCCTGGGAGCTTGCCCAGAGTGGTTTGAAATAGATTCAGATTCAGAAACAAGCAGCCTGAAAAGTGAAACTGCAAATGCTTAAGCAGGAGCTTCTTCAAACAGTCATTTTGGAGACTAAGCAGGAGGCCAGAAAGATTTTCCAGAACCAGGTTTGTGATGGTAGTGGGAGATCCTTGGGAAGTGTCTATGGTAATCTCCAATGTCCCAGCATTGTCTAGTGAGGCGATGTAAACTTAGGCTTAAGGTCTAAAGGTTTCCAGCTCTTCAGCTCGTAAGAAAAGCTATTAAGAAGACATGTGAGTAAAAGCTAAAAGAATAAAGCATTCAGTATTGTCGATCCCCTCATGACCGTTAAGGTTCAAAGGTGTGGTGCAATTCAATATTACATGGTAAGCAGCCTTTGTTGTCACCAGCGGTCACTGGAAGATACTCTCCCTCCCTGCTCTCCCTCTTATTTCCCTACACAGCCTATGGTCTGTGCAAGTTCTTCAAACGGGAATTCACTTTGTTAGTTTTCAGACACAATGGAGAACGTGCTGGAGAGGTTAGGGTTTCCTAGGAGCACTCTTTATATATATATCAGCCAACTCCATCACTCCAGGTAATGTGATTGCATGGAATCACTCAATAACATGAGAGCAAAACATCACTGTTTTAAATAACTCATCTGGAAATACCATGAGCTCACTTGCTCCTACAATTTGTTTGTGCAATAAAAGTATCATGATAATAGCTGGTGCTATTTCAACCCTTGTGCTTTTGGTTTCAGCTCCACTCAAAGATTATGAAGAGAAGTAAAAATGAGATAAAGAATGTTCCAACTGGAATGTTGGAACAGTTGGAATGTTCCAACTGTGTACTGTAAGTGTACAGTAGGCACTTACAGTGCTTACTCTAAGTAAGTAAGCACTTACAGTAAGTAAGTGCTGCTTACTGCTTATCTTAAAATGAGAAAAGATAAAAAACACAGGTGCTAGCATTTCTTTACAGCATCCAAAACAAAAAAGGACCATTACAAGTGACTAAAAAATACAGAAGTGAAGAAATGAAAGAAAATAGTCACCTGCTCCACCTACAGTAAGATCTCTCTTTTCTTAACTGAGTTGATTTGTTGTCACTGTCCTGACAAGGCAACTTTTTTGCAAGCCTTGAATATGCCATCCTCTTGGAAAGACATCTTTGCTTTTACAACTTCTCTTTTAAGCTTTTCTAAAGTATCTAGACCAGTTTCTTATTTCACTGCAAATCCCTCTGCTCCTAAGTAGGAAGCCATCCTTTTCACCAGAATACAAATTGGTTCCCTTCAGTGGGTCTCTGTAGTATACTAGGAGCCATCTAGCTGATTATGAAGTAGCTGGTTGCTTTAATGAAGTATAAAACTTCTTCTTCCTCTGTTGGTGACTACTTGGCATTCTTTAATAAGGAATATATCTTGCACTGGATTTTACATTCTACATTAATCTGCTCAATAATACCATACATAGCATAGCATCTAGAGAGCCTAATTAATTGTATGTAACGCCCTTTGCCTCTTATCTAAGACCAGATACTATGGCAATCAACCACTTTGGAGAAACAACAAGTTTAGGTGAATGTTCCCCAATCTCTTTTTTGCTTATACACACTGCTACAAGCATATGCTGAGGAGTCTCAGCATATATTGGATTGCCTCTCTAGTTCTTCAGAGAAGAAACTTAAAGGCAAATTCTATGAACACTGTCAGTCTCACTTTATATCTTTAGAGATGTCAGTTCACCCGGTCATGGAAAGAATTGTTGGAAAGAATGGAAAGAATGTGTACCACAGGCCTGGTTCAGTTCTACCTGCACTTCTGCATCTTTCTAGTTCAGAAGTTTTAATGGAATAAATTATAATTGACACCAAGCTTATGTGAGATTAATCAAGTTCTTTGCTTCCATTAAAACCTGGCAATGTTGACATCCTAGTTGCACTGGTACAGTTTTTACAAATGTGAGCAAAACCCCAGCCAACTGTAATAAATGTGTTATGACAAGATAGGAGAGTTTCACCAGAGTAAAATGTCTCTGTTTTCTCGAAACAGGGAATAAGTCTTTTATTTTGGCTTCTTTAAAAAGTTTCCTCTGCTAATAACATCCATTAATTAGTTTGTGTTACCAATTTCATTTTCTGAATGGGTCTGGAATACTGCTTTTGTTTGTTTTATTCATTATATTCACAACAATACTTGCATGCACCTTATCTTCCCAGAGCAGTGTGTCTTCATGTGCATCTGTTCATAATTAATATTTCAGGGCAAATGTCTGCATTTAAATCAACTCACTTATTTCTACAGTGTATCAATTTATATGGTACTTCTCCGTTTTATGTTAAAAAGGTAATATTGCATCAATTCCTTAGAGTAAGCCGAGAAAGTCCAAAGTCAAATCCTTTAGTCTGCATGAAATGTGAACCACATAAAAATTACTTGAAATATTAAATGCATTATACATAAGAGACTAAAGTTTGCCTTTGGATACAGTGCTGAGATCAACATAACAGTAAAGGATGTGTGGCTTAGAATAAATATTGTTTTGAGAAAGGAAAGATCTTTTTCACATTTCAGAGCAATACACATTCTGAAGACTAAATGTATTTGTATTTTTGGTCACATCAGCAGTCCTTACGAAATTCAGTTCAGAAAGTATACAGATGTTCTGAAGCTTGTCTTTGATTTTACAAAGTGATTGGTGCTATGTGATTGCATGGAATCACTCAATAACATGAGAGCAAAACATCACTGTTTTAAATAACTCATCTGGAAATACCATGAGCTCACTTGCTCCTACAATTTGTTTGTGCAATAAAAGTATCATGATAATAGCTGGTGCTATTTCAACCCTTGTGCTTTTGGTTTCAGCTCCACTCAAAGATTATGAAGAGAAGTAAAAATGAGATAAAGAATGTTCTAACTGGAATATGATGACTAGAGAGGAAAATTATTTATTAATAATTTTGCTTATTCAGAGATAAAATTCCATTTTTCCTTTGTACTCCATTTCAAGAATATTTCCAAGAGGGATTATTTTGCCCACATCAACGCTCATATCCGAAGAATTTCAACACGAGAGCCAAAATTTGCTGAGTAGTTAAATTAAATACAACTTGGGCAAAAATAGTGTATTACTGTTTGAGGGTTTTTTTTTTTTTTCCTTCTAGTTCATGTGTGGAAAGCTGTTGCAGTCTATTTACTGCAGATCACCAGGGCTTACTACGAAGGATGTGCCAGAATGAGGCTGAGATTTCCTGCCAGTATTAAAATTATTCTGTGTCAGCTTATGAAGCCTTTCTCACCGACTACCTCTGTAATTCATTTTTTTGTACATATTACCAGGTGCAGATGGTTAGTTAAAGATTAAAAAAGGCACATTTCAGATGCACCCACAGGGAAGGAAGACCAATCATTCAGCTTAGTTTAGCCTCAAATGAAAAGTTGTTCAGTTAGATTGCATTATTTTGCATTTGCTGTTGATTAAAGTATGTATAAACAGTTACTCTGACTGAGCTGACATATGAGAATTTAGTAAGCTACAGTAACTAGATCATAAGTCTGAGCCCATAAATATCCTGAAAAATCCCATCACTATTGAAACACAGCAGCAGGATAGACATCGAGTAAAATTGCTAAAACCAGACTATGTTATTTATTCATACACTTTTATCTGTCTACAGTAGTTGTCTGTACAAGTTGCTAACAAAGTTAAGCAATACCTTCATGCGAGACATTTTATAGATTTTGTGTTTAAAAACCCAATATGAACAAAAAATTAAAAATTAATAATTGTTAGATTATTTGTCTTAAGGAAAATCTTAGTGGTCATGTAAAATAGTTCATAAATAATCTGAGAATCAGTAGAAGCTACTGCTGTTTCCGCTTTCAGCTGAATCTTTAAACGTCCTTCTGTGAGCTCTGTTGTACCGCATGCATTCGCTTTAAAAACCTGAAAGTTGTTGCCTGGAGTGAACTACATTTCAGTCCTTTTTCTTGCTCATTCTTGTTTTATCCGAAATAGATCTGGTGCAGAATTTCACTCATATAGGAACTTAATTTGCTTTCTTCAAGTCCACCTCCAGCCTGGATTTGCTTCCCAGAATATACTCTCCAACCTTACTGGTATACGTGTTTACAGCAATGAAAAATTTCAAGAGCGAAATATCACCTCAATTTCTTATTCTCCCACTGGATTTCATGATATTGTTATCTTCTAGTTCTCTTCTCATTTTAATGATATGGTCTCTATTTTGCAATGTTTTCCTTCAACACATTGTCTTATCTCAACAACAGTTGGTATTTTATATTCATAATAAAGACCTTATGAAAAGTCTAAATATAATTCAATTAAGTGGTGCTGATATTGAACAGCAATGCAGAACTATGCAAGCTACAGCTGACATGAGTTGGTGAATGCCTATAATGCAGTACAGCACCGGGGAACTGGCCAGATCACACTGGGAAACAACACAGCTTATGGCATTCTGTGTCCAGGGCAATAAACTCTACAGATTAGAGCTTCATTGCATTTCCCTGTACTTCCAGTTCTGAAAATAGCCATTAGGGAACCAACTGCTCTGCTGGTAGAGACATACACCAAATTACTTTGTAATAAATCAAATGGCAGATTAATCTGAGAGAACTCCAAATTGGTTTCAGATAATTTGCAGAGAGATTGCACTTCTTGAAAAAGCTAACTGTCATAAAACATATGGTCAGATTCAGTTATAAAAGGCCAGAGCCCCATTATATTATCCTTACTTTTCTAAACATCTGACTGTTTTCAATATGAATAGAGGGGACATGAACCTGGCCCCCTTTTTCATAAATTTACAGATGGAATTTTTCAATAATATTTCCTGCGCATTTTGAAGCAGCGTTTGTGTTTTTGAACCCAGAACACTGACTTCTACAGTAATTAATTCTAACATGGATTAAAACTAGAGTCAGGAAAAGAAATGTCATCAGAGACAACATTTTAACTTTAACAAATAACCTTTTTCATGATAAACCAAAATTCACACTTTTAACAATAAAGTCGAGGTAGACTGGCAATTATATAAAATGGTAAACAAATAAATCTTGATAACAGATCTCTTCTTTTCACTTTCCCAGTTTCAGATTCTGCAAAGTTTAGGAAGTAATGTGTTTTTACAGCATGCTGCAATTGCAGACTAGCTTTGGCCTAGACTGATTTACCATGGTAGCTTACATCATAGATAAGCTCTTAACCAAGATTTTTCAGTTGGTCCAACTTAACTGAATCTACAGGAACAACTATCTTGTTAAATGTATTTTGATTCTAGCATATATAATTGCACAGAAGACAGCAAAATACAGAACTAGTAATAGTGAGAGAAAGGATTTTTGATGCAAGTGTTGATGAAGCCAGTGATAAATAAAATAACTCTCAAAGTTTTCCTCACAGTGGTGGGGAAAGTAATATGTACAGTATTTAAATCAGTACATTTTCTTCTGGACCTGAAGGAATCAGGGAATAATAGCTTAGTGTCAACAGGATAGGCATGGTACAGAAAGGATAAGGGATACAGGACGGCAACAAATGGATACAACTGAAAACATTTAATACTTAAACTGCAGCTCAGAGAACTTTTTATTCAAAAATCCACAAAGAAAAACCTGAACTTTTAGATAATTAAAAGAGTCGTCACTATTTTGAGGGCTTTGATAAGTTTCTGTAGCTTATCTCCTTTTCCAGGACAAATAAAATTTAAATTTATGAAATCACTTGGATTTCGGGTCAGAAAGCAACTGGGCAAAAATCTTTAGAATAGACCAGTGATGAGATGGGTCTAGTTAGCGTAAGTTTCAAGAGCATTTATGTCAGCTTGATCAAAAATTAGTTTAATCAGCTTCTGAAACGAATTCAGGGAAATACGTTTTGTCTTATAAAATATCTCTTTAGGAGCATAACACAGAGATTGTCAATGATTTCATCAAAGCAGCCTCTGATGAAGGCTCCACATAAATGGTGAATTTTATGATCATTCCCTGTTTCCTGGTAGCTAAATATCCAGATTATGTACCAGCTGGTTTCTTCTCTGTAGAAACCTACATATGCTGTGGGTGAGAGAAAATATCTTGCAGCATACTTGCGTAACTTCTTCAAGATGGAGCTGGGATGAGGCCGAGGAACTTGTCAACTCAGAGGCACTCCTGAATCTCCCACTTCAGATACTACCCATGAGAGCAGGCACAATATTTAACTCACTTTTGAAAATATGATTTGGTTGCTCATTAAAATATCTACTCTAAACTGACGTATAATCCTCATATAAAAGGCACAACTTGACTCACTGTCCTACAAAGAACATAAAATTTGGAGGGATTAATGAGAATGGAAAGAATCAATATCTAAGATTTTTGATAAGTTTTAAACTATTCAAGAAAATCTGCGATGTTAACTGGATAATGAAGTTCAGCATTGAACTGGCTAATTTGATTTCTTGTTGTTTCTATATTTTTATTATTAATAATATCAAAAGAATATCTATTTCAGTAATCTCATGAAAGACGGGACGGCCTTATCTGAAGTCTATTCTAGCTTCAAAATGATTTTATTGGCTTTTCTTCAAGTGGAAGATTTCAGAAAGCCTTAGTTATTTCCATTTTGAAAAACTGGAAATATTTTTCCTTTTTCCTTTTTATCCTTTTTACCAGTTTAATCAAAATTATTCTCCAAACAGCTATATCTCATTTACTGAAACTCACTTATGAAGAAAAATAGGATGATAATTATACCAGCATTATTTTCAATACTACTCCTAAGAAGCTTCTAAAATTATTCTTTTAATTAAAAAATATTTTCATAATATAAGAATTTCTCATGACACATATTTTTCTGATGTTTCTTTATTTTTGTTTCTTATGGACAAGTATGTGTACACACAAAGGACAGAGAGATACCAAGGGCAGGTGTTTTGCAACGAGCAGCTGTATCTATGTAAGGAAGAGCTATTTGGTCAGGTAGTGAAAGCAGCACCACCTTGCCAATACAGATAACTCTTTTTTTTTTTTTAATATACCCCTGCTTCTCTGTGGAACCATTTGCTGGGACATAAACCCAGGATGATACAACCGTATGGCACGAACTTCTTGCATATTTCTTTCTGGGCAGTATCTGATCATTCAGACATACATTGCACACATCTTTTACATAGCAGACATATTGCCATTAGTTAGGCCTCAACTCCAACCTCCTTCAGCTGCAAGTCTTGATTGTTTCTTTTTTAGGACTTACATGTTTTAAACACTTTTACTCTTACCTAATGTCTGTATTCTGAAGACTCTCTTTTCCATGGGAGTAACTTATTGATTTCAACACGTTAATACCAGGGCTGAGTAAAATACAAGCAGTAGTATATGGCACACTGCATCAATCAATTCTTGTTTACAGGATTTTCAGACACAAAGTCTATACTTTCTGCAGTGCATTTAAGAAAGGTAAAACATTGTGGGATAATGCTGATTTGCTAAGTTTTTTGCTTGTTTTATTTTAGGTTACTATTCAGGCATACTGTACTGCTCTGGCAAAGTCTGGTCATCCACAGTGAAAAAATAGCAACTTTGTAAGGAGCTTGTTGATCTAAAGCAGCAGACAATAAATTTAATAGGAATGAAGCATTCCACATCAGAAAAAAATTGTTAACCTCAAACCACTCTAAGATTTGTCTTAGCTAGATTTCTTCTTCAGGGTACACTATCTCCTTTACGTGTGCACAACGCTCAGTACTGAGAAACAAAAAGAAATTATTTACAAAAGACTATTTACAGAGTATCATTCCTTACACTCTCGTAGCAGAAACACTTTTCTGAGGAATTTGACTTTGTTTCTTCATTTTAATTCACAAATTGTCTTCCATTTAGGTATTCTTCCATTACAAACTCTGCTAACTAGCAAATGATTGCTGTAGAAAGTGTCTCCTTGATTGCAACAAGCAGCTTCCTCTCTCTCAAGATGGTCTTATTTTTCTGTTTATCTTAAGACTGTTAGTAGACTAAGTAAGATTTCTGGCACTTTCCCTCCAGTAGGAAGAATACGCTGAATTTTAGGTTTTATCTGGGGGGATTCAGGATTTACTATTGACTGGAAGGGAAATGAAAGGTGCAACTGTAATTTTTGTGGTAAAAAGCCTTTAGAATACTTCTAATATTGTGGCTTGCTTCAATGTATTTGCTGTCTTTTCTCCAGAACACTGGATTTTTTATGGCCTTGTCTTGCCTTGCCTCAAAACATAATAAAAGAGAAATGAAACTTTAACAAAAGAATTTAAAAATTTTAATTAAATTCTGCCATTATTAAGATTATTATTATAAAAAACAAATTTTAAATAAACTGTCAGTACTCTTAATACTACAGATAATGATAAATAGATTATGTAGTATATTTCACATGAATTTCCTACACTTCTTTAAAAAGAACCACTTTAGTAAGAATTCTTCTAAGACTAATCAAGGTCTGTGTTTACTCATTTCAAGGCAAACATATCTTCAGCAGCAGCCCCTACCAAATGCTTTATAAGACTCATCATTCACAGGCCTACAGTAAGAATTTAGGTACCATTTTAAAAGTCTCTCTATTCACATAATAAATATAGGTAGCTTGAGCTGCTCTAATTTGACAGATAAATTACCCAGAATGGCATCACGAATACCACTGAGTAAAAATCTGCACAAATTAAAGTCAAGTAGATGGCATAATCTTCATTCTAGGTTATTGTGTGGCAACTAATTGAATCACTTCTAGAAATGTAATTTGACTGTCAAAATCATTTCAGTCTTGCAAACAGGGAAGAAAACAATGCTTAAGCACCTAAAAAACCCAGACTTGGTGACCTAGAGCTAAAAGGGATCAGAAACTTTGCTTACTGTCCTGAATAAGGCTTATATGGGCTCCTTCTCTTGTATAAAATTTTTCATGATATGTGATTTTTAATGGAATGGTATGACAAGAAGAGGTATTCACTTGTATTTTGTCAATCTAATAGTTAGTCACTCATCAACATTAGTCATAGCATAGTCAGCAGTCTCACAACAGCCTTTCTGAAAACATGCTTACCTGAAATAGGACAAGATCCACAATTTGCTAAATATTTTCTTCAGGATTATTGTGATAAAAAGATTTTTTTTTTTTAGTTAGCCTATATTTTGTAAGCTGTAATAATGAAAGAGACATCTGTGACACTAACATCTGTTCAGAATTAGCTCCCGTTCCCTTTTTTCTTCTCAATATTAGGGAATTAACTCCTCAACATAATAAACACACAGGTAGCCTGTACTTTTAATCATGTTAAATCTTGCCCTAATATTGCCCTATTTTTTTCTCCAGATACTATTTACAGTACTGACTTTACAGTAGCTTTTAAATGTCTATATAAACTAAATATAAACAACAACAACAAAAAAAATTGGCTTTCCAAAAGACAGTAATATAAACTGCAAAGTCACTACTGAACACACTATTTAAATATTCATCCAGTTTCTGCAGCCCAGAATAGAATCTCGAAGGAACTTCCGCTGGACTCTTCCTCACATTTCCCGTTTTGTTTTTGGTGAAATTCTTATTCAAAAAAGTGAGTTCATTTTTAACTCAATCTGGCCCTAAAATCTGTCAATACGCTAGTTTTTCAATACGTGGTTGTAGTTGGTGATAGTTATGCAATGCATAATTTCAATAACATTACTTCTTTATAGATTATTTTTTGTAGCATTTCTTTATGATGCCAGAGTTTTCAAATTCCAGTAATTAGCTGGTTATGTCTGTTGTATCTGGTAGTAAATTTTATTTTTTCAAGTTATTTGAACGATGCTGGTTGTCCCATAATCACTATGGTAAAGAGGTAAATCAAAAATGAGGAAACAAAATGAGGAAAGAAACTACACTTAATAATGGAAAGCAATCATTCAGATTTTAACACTGATGACAGAAGATGGCTGTGTTTGCTCTACAGTCATGTAACATGTGAAATTAAATAATCATCTATTTCTATTTCTCTTCAAAATACAGTTGTGCAAGGCAGAAGCATTCCCTAGTATGCAAATCGATATTTCACTAGTCTGTTAAAGAACTGTTCCACTTTAAAACCTCACTAATTCAAAGAGTAAATAAGAATTTTGAAATTTCTCTGCAGGAGATTTATGACATACTTCAAAGATCATGAAAAGATATTATTTATAGGCTCTGGATCAGGCCTTCAGTCGCCTCACTCCTTTGACAAAAAAGACTGAATTACACAAGCAATTGAGGTTGAACAGCCAGCCATAGAAACTCAGGTGGTCAACAGAACCACTTTTAATGCCGAAACCAGATTAATATCAGTCAAATTATTTGAGCCAGGAAATTCCTGAGAGATCATCTCCTGACACCAATAACCCAGGTAGCTGAATCCTTTATAGGGGATACATATTTCAATGGAACAGTGGAGTGTGAAGGACAAAAAAAATCGCATAGCAAGTTTAAAGACTGGCAATTCTACTAGCCTGCGTAATAGTCTGACAGGAATATCAGATCCTAAAGAAAAGAAGGTAATGGATTAGTCATGAGACTGAATAGTGAGGTCCTTCAAGACTGACTCAAGGAAACAGGTTTTGATATTGTCACACTAGAGGTATTTGTTTTTCTCCTCAGTGTTAAGCAAGATAGCTGTAAGAAAGGAGCAATACAATTGTAGAAATAATCAAAGGAATAGTTGAATAAAAATCTTAATGTAATGAGAACACCTGCGGAAGATCTACTGAGGAGTTAGTAACTAGCAGAGTACGTGATAGCAGCTCCAAACTGTGCTCTCTACACACTGACCAAATTCCTATCAAGGCCAGGCACGCATTTTCTGTTTTCTCAACAATGTCTAGCTGCTTTCTGGCTGATAGCTACTCAAGATCAGCACAGCTGACATAAGGAAATAGTTCTAGTAGCTTTAAAGCACCCTTAGGATACAAGAAGTGAGTCCCTCCTGGGTGTCCGACCCATGTGTCCAGCAGCCTCCCATCAGCTACCCCTCTGCACAGTTCCTGGGGCTCCCTGTGCTGTTTGGAGTGTAAGTCCTCTGTTAAATCTATCCTATTTAACGCCTCATGAACCTTGAGTGTCTCTCTATGCAGGTATCTGACCATCCCTTTCCCACCTTGCGGTCACACTTCGGAAGAGCTAGTCTGGTTTTAGAAATGTGTGGAGTTGTGTTGATCAACTAAAAGACATGAGTCACTATACTCACCATGAAAAGCACTGACAAGTTCTCATCTCTTTAGAAAGGTTAATATCATCAGAATATCCCCTCAGCTTTGATTTTAACAGGAATGAAGCATTGCATGCGAGAGAAGAATATTAATCCAAGACCACTCTAGAATCTGTCCATGGACTGGACCGTGAAGAAAGTGAAGTCAGCACAGATACACAACATAGGACACTGGCTTGTCTAGCGGTATCTCACTGCTTGCACACAGGAGAGATGAGTAGTGGTTTAGTCTTACATTCAAAACTGGAAACTTAATTAATAATAGAGTGTTTGCCCACTCTGTGAGCATCGGACAAGAAAGATATTGCTCTTTAGAGAAGTGACAGGACTTCCATGAAAGGCCTGCATTTCTGTCCTGCTTCCTATTCTCCAAGAGCCTATATCCTGAAGACTCCCCTCCTAATTATTTGAATACATTTTCCTCATTGGGTCTGGGAATTCAGAAAACAGCAGCAGTCCATTTTGGCTGATTAAGTCATATTCATTTTTGTGTGAGAGGCTAATCTTACTGAGTACATCTCCCTTACACCTCATCCCTCATGCTTATCCATAAAAGCACTTATTTAGAGGAAATGCGAGTTGTGCACAACAAGACAGTTCTTTTCATAGTTCTCTCTGCCTAGTATTTCACTCTCTTCCGCTTACTGAAAAAGACTGGGGTTTGACCTTTATATTTATACCTAAAAATGACCTATTAAATGGCCACTAGGTTTATGTGCCTTAGCAAAGTTTATACATTTGCTTCACTCAGAAGCTATTAAGCAGAGCTTTCAGAGACTCGGAGCCTGCCTGTAACCTGGTGACCAGGTGCATGCCACAGTGTCAGTTCAATCCTGGCAACTGTCTGTTGAGATAAATGGAATGCACTGGCGCGCACACCAGCAGTATGCAGACTGGAATAGCTTCCAGCAGAAAGCATGGCACTAGAAAGGATGCTGTGTACCCAGCTTTCATTTTGACATGCATTAAAGACATGGCCAGGGCATGCAGTCAGACCTAGGAGATAGAAATGCCCTCTGATCCTTCAGTAAACCTGTAGCCAGGCCAAATGGCTGGCAATTGTCTGCTGCGTGGGTATTGGAGAAAAGAAAAGTGAACGTAACTGATGGGAACGCTTATTTTGTTATGTCCAGGAACACACAAAAAGGCTGAAAAATAACTGCAAGAATACTCCATCTACCATGAAGAAGTGATTGTAAAAGAAGTTTTAACTCTGAATCTAAAGCTTGGAAGTATCAAAAATAATTCTGAGCTTTGATGTACAATTGAAAGTGCTCTTGATTCCTCTCTGAATGTTAAGATATGAAAAGGAGAAAGAAAGAGGGGTGTTCCCCAAAGCCAATATCTTAGATGGGGAAGGGTAGGGAGCAACAGCTAAAGAAGACATTTTCACTGGAGTCATTTCCTATACAGTACTGATGCAACTAAAAACAGATTCATCTGTATTCTCCTTTATCTACCAAACTATATTGGCTTGTATGAGATAGGAAGCTGTAATCTTACCTGGCATGTTCTTCTCCCTCGTCTCAAGAGACTTCATTACTGCTGCCACAAAGGCAAGTAGCAGTGAAAGCTTCCTATCATCACATACATAGTGAAGAAGGACTGGAATTTGGGTTGCCTCCTCGACAAAAGTAGCACATTGATGGTGTTGCATTCTGACATTTTCTTGAGGTTCATAAACATGAATCTGCAGAGTTTCTGGAACTGCTAAATATGGTGCAGCAGTGCCACCTGCATGCCAGGAAGGGATCTCAAGCCAAGACCCCACCATCATTCCCTAAAAAGGAAAAAATGAAGATAAAGTGTGATGCTTCTGTTTCTATACTGGAGCCCAGTGAAGAGTTTCATACTAAAACAAGAGCTAAAAACATCCTAGTTCTTCGTTTATAAATTTTAATTTAAATATATACAAAATATCCTTTAAATACACACTGTGCTATTTTTCTCTAATGTATATGGAGTAACAGCACATGTACAGAAGGAAAATGGACCATGATTACCAGTGGTAACATCCAACATGAACATCTGCATCTTATAGCTGCCAGCACTAAAAAGCTGCCAGTACACACTGCTCTGATAGCCAGCTCCAGCACACAAGCAGGACTCTTGCCTAGTAAATACGCAGAAATGTCTTCTAACCTCTGGGCTTCTTTGCCACTAAACAGTTGGAAGCCAACGTGAACAAGAGATGCCCTGCTGCTGTCCCAGATATCTCCAACTTCTGTGCCCTGAAATTGCTCCAGCTTGGCAAAACAGTGAAGCTAAATTCACCCTCTTCTTTCTGTACACACAGAAAGTAGGTCATCCCTCTGTTCTCTTACTACTGCAGGTCTGGAAAACTACTGATTACCCCAGCACCATTCTTCTAGAAGAGAAACAAAACCAAAATACAGAATTTACAGAATATTAGAATTATTACCTACTTGTTCACTAAAAAAAAATCATTTTTAAAGGTAAATAAGAGATAAAAAGTCTTTCATACTTTATGTAGAAGCCAAAAATGGAAGATGCATACATGTAATGGTCATTGAAGGTTACAGCATCAATAGTGATTTCAATATGCAAGTAGCATCAATAGTGATTTCAATATGCAAGTATGCAAGTTATTCATGCAAGTATGTATTTATATATTTATATACGTCTACATATATCTGTAGTTCAAGGTATTTTATATCTATTTCCCTATAATCTGCATCTCTTTTAGCTCCTGCTTTCCATATATGAAAACACATCAATACACAAAGCGCTCCATCCGTCTGGGAAAACAATTCCTGATGTTGTCTCAGACTTCCTGCTTTCTTTTGAGAGACCAAGTGCTTTCTGCTCCATACGTCCTTTCAGAGTATTCTAGCAGAGACAACTTTCAAGATAAGTAGTAAGCTAATGTTAACTAAAGTAGAAAAGATTCCTAAAATAAATTGTGCATATGTGGCCTCAACAGCAAAAAAAGTCTCTTAAGAAAAATTGCTGCAACCAAGACTTAATAGACAAGACAAGCAACATAGTAAGAAACCACAGAATATAAAAGTCAGACAGTATTGAAATGAAAGCACAGCTGAAGCATAATATGGAAGCTTAGAAAATAAAGTGAAGGCAATAGGTAACTGAGTGCCACTTGGGAAGAGAAAGACTTCACCAGTGAAAAAAATAATAATAAACTTTTTTACCCATGATGTATTGAATCAAAGGATGTGACGATGTTCAAGGATTATGATACCTAGACTCATTTGAACTGCAAGTTCAGATCACTGGGGCTGATTCAAATTGTCAGCCACCCTGGACACCAACGACCTTTCCCAAATAATCCACAGGTCCAATTTTCTCCATATTTCCTACAAGAAACAGATCAACAGCATACATAGATAAACACATAAGATTTTCAAGAGGAAAAAAAACAATAACTCAACAAAATGTGCTCTGAGTTACGATGTAATCTTGCCACTATAGCTCTGGCCCTTTGTCTCACATTTACTTTGTTTCTGATTTGCCTGTTTTGTTATATCTAAGCTAAAAATATTAGATAAATGTAATAACAGCAAGCTTTGCTTGCTACCACTTCCTTCTCCTGAAAATCAAAGTGAATCCAAACATGTGTTCTAGTTTTGACAGATTGTTTCTCATTGCTTTACTTGTTCCCCAAATTGGTCTCTATCCTTTTCACCTTTCATGGCTCCTAATAGAGACATTTCAATCTCCTTAGTTCTCCTGCTCTCCCACAGCTCATTAATGCATTTCACATCTGTCTACCATTATGAAAAGTAATGACAATGTTGCATGGATATTTTAGTGCATATGGTAGAGCTGAAAAATAAAAGAGATGTCACTAGAGAAAAGAAAAAGTTTCTAATGGTTGCACTGCATGTATTTGGCTCTCTTAGTTACCTAGGAAATGGCTGTGAAGTGGAACATGATTGTCAGATTAATTCCCAGGGCCACAGATAGAACTGGGAGTAATTGATGTGGATATATAACACACTAAAAAAAGTAAATGATTAGCTGACTGTTTTTTATTTGTAAAATGAAAGAAAAATGGTGAAACTAATATTTACGATAGATTTTGCAAAAGTTTGTTGGGAAATAAATTCTGGATTATCAGGCTTACTTTGCTGGAGTAGCAAAAAACAATTCAATTGCTGTAAAGATGGATTTATGAAGTGACTCAGATGGCAATTTGTAAAGTGTTGAAAATGATGGCATAAAAATATCATGACAAATGACAGAAGAGTGGAGCAGATTTGCTAAGTCACCAACTCCAAACTCTTGCTATACAAGGAAATTGTGTCATATGATCCTTCACATAAATGCATCAAGCTTCAGTTTAAAACAAGTTGTATTTCTGTCTCCAGTACTCATTTTCTAAAACTGTTCCAGAAACTCACTCTTCTGTAGGATAGGTACCCTGGTCAGTTTACACCCATCAGTTCTGGTGCTAATGTTGCCTTTAGCTTAAATACTAATTCTCCAGCATTTACCCTCTATTACATTTACAGATAACAGTGCTATTTATTCCAACCCTCTCATGTCCTATGTTAGCGCTTCCAAAATCTTTCAATCTTCTATCACAAAGCAGACTGTCAATTATGCTCATTATCTAGTAGGCCCTCTTCTGTACCTGTTTGTGTTTGAACTCAGTGCTTCAAGATATTAAAAGAGAATGTTCTATTGATACAGACACTGAGAGGAAAGATAACAATAAATGGAAGAGAGCTTTTTTGGTTGTTGTTGTCTTTGCTATCATTTTATAGACTTCTGTATGTCATAAAACTGAATGATTAACTGGCTGAGGTGGCTTATAAGTAGACCTCAGTTCTGAATATATTTATTCATATATGCACACATTCTGCTTATAGACAGGTTTTCCAGATAATTAGACTCATTTTATAATAGGCCAGATGGCAGGGCTTCTAAAATTCTGTTCGATTTTTCTCCACTATTTTGCTTTTACACTTATTTTCTGTGATGAATTACAAGAAAATAATTATCCTTGATTAATATATGACTTTGTATACTTCTATGACTATTAGTGGAAAGTAGAAGGAGTTAAAACATTGGATACAATTATTACTTTTAAAAATGGCTTTGCTCCAGAGAAATCTTAGGAAGCATTTTGTCTAATATTTGGAAAGAGGGGGTATTATAAATATGCTATTGGGGGACTGTACTTCAACATTTTGTAAATGCAAACCTGTCTTCTACAGGATAGATCCTCAGAGGTGAATAAACCACACAGTGAAAAAATACTATAACAAAAGCGCTTGGTATATATAATCAATTTTCCCTTTTTTGCGTATGTGCAGCCTTTCATTCAATTATAGAATTCAGACGACATGTAAACACAGCAAACTGCAGTTGTAAACCATGCAAGCTGAAAAGGTATTGGCAGCTGAGGTACTGCTATCAACCAGATTTCAGGTTGCTTCCCCTTTAAATAAAAGAAAAACTGTACCATTGTTAGAGCAATTCTGAGACACAGTAAGGTGTTACAAAGCTATGGAATCATAACATAGCATGGCATTAGATTTTATATTCATTTATTAGGGATGGTAGACAAGCTAAGCCAGTCCAGCCCAGAGGCAAAAACTGGATGACTCATTAGACTTCCCCATACCTAGCTAAGTCAGTCTAGCACTTCCTTATTCCTCGGAATATCATTGTTCTGAAAGTCAGATAAAAAGCTATTGATATGTATATTTTCGTTCATGAACTGCTATATAAATTCACTTTGTTTCCTTGTATCTCCAGGTACTTGTTTAATGCTCAATGAATAAGCAAATTCCAATGAAAATGGGAAAGAGGAACAAACTGGCAGCATGAAGCTGTTTTGCATTGTAAATCAGCTCAATGGAAAAAGAAATGGAAAGATCAGTGGACTGGAACCAGTGAGTGACAGTTAGTAGATCAGTTCAACTGCTGGAATAAAACAGTGGTAGTGCCTGTCAGTCCCGCGTACAACAGCCTGAAGTTCACCTGAAGCTCAGATCTCTCAAAGCTGACCAAAAGCAGAGAAATATTAAAACAATTTTGTACCACCTTTTTTTTGTTACTAGCATTTTTTTCTGTATTTTGTTAGTATGCAAATCCCATGTTCTACTGCGTGGGCAGTCCTTGATGTATAGCAACTGATACAAAAGCTACAGATTTGCATCTGTATTTAGCTTTTTAAAGAAAGAGAAAACTGGGGGCAAAAAAACAAATAAAAACACCAGAAGCAACTGAAAATACTCTGTTATTTGGAGGGAAGGATGCCCAGAGAACAGCAGTGAAGAGATGCCACTTATGGCAATATTATGGCACTTATTATGGCACTTATGGCAATAATACTTCCCTGTGTTTCAGCTGATTTTAGCTAACATTGTTTTGAATCTTGAAGCATCAAAATTGACCAAACCTAAAACTCCATGAAATTTGAAACTCGAGTGTCACAGACTTACACTGTTTGGGATGAACTAGGCAAAAAGCACTGAGAACGGCCCTCCACAAGACAATGTCCTAGTTCACTACTAAGAGGCATCTGAAGTAAGCTTAAGGGAAGCTTGAAGCATGCACCCTGGGGATGCAAGGGATGAGTAAAAATATCAACCTATATTCACTAGAAACTCAGCACACATTAGGTAAAAGTTTCTGAACTTCCTAGTTAACATGTATATTTTACAAATCCTACAAATTGTATTGCTTTGCCAACTTTTAAGATTTTTATCTCACATCTTCTATAACCTGTACTGTTGTTAATGTTCCAGTCCTTAGAGTCAAGTAACTACTGTTGTGAAGAAGTGATCCTCATTTTTTATTGAGATAAAAAATCTCAGTGAAATAATACCCTCTCTCTCATCACACCTTCATGGTCATGAAGAAATACAGCTTCCAAAAAACAAAGATGAACAAAAAGAAATTTTTGTTTATTTGTTCATAAGCTTTTCATAGTGAAATTTGACAATACTGCTCTGATTTCCTATTCTGGGTAGCTTTTGGACTCCTCAATCACCACAGTCATTGGTGGCATTTCTTTGTTAACTAGCATAGGAGTAAATAGGTACTTAATATACAAGATGCAGAATTAAGTTACCTCCATTAAAGGTTGTTCCCAAAGCAGATGTGACAATCAATCATCCTTCTTTTTTTTTAAGATTTTAAGAGAAGCAAAGGATTTTGATGTCTATTATTAAACTAATTTTACTTTAATTTCCTTTGAGCATGTTATTTTCCATTTACTAGTTTTTTATTTACTAGTTTTGTTTTTGGCAAAGGGACAGATCACCATTTAACTCTGAATAAATCAGCATGTAAGTACCTATTTTTATCAAATATGATTTCTATCAGTTCTTACATATTCAAATGTTTTGAGCTAGTGCTCATTTTATTGCCTATTCATTTTTTCTTCCTCTTTTGTGCTTTTGAAAAATTGCTGACTACTTTTCTCAACTCTAAACAAGGATGAAACAAAGCTTAGTATTAAAATATTTTGTGCTATTAGAACAAAACCTTTGTCTTGAAGGCATAATGACTTCTAGCGTGTAGCGTCTTTCTTGTAGGAAAGAAATAATAATAAAAAAGAGTAGCCTTTCCAGTGCTAAATCAACCCAACAGAGCTCATGATATTCCAGGAATAAATTAGAAATTCACAGAAATTTGGCAGCTTTTAATATATTGGGAACTATAACACTGCATAACTGTCCTTTGAGACAAAGGGAAATGGTAGGCAACTTCAGAATGTGACCTGTAACATCTTAAATAGGCAGAAATTATGGTACTAATAGGGCGCTGGAAGCTCTGTCTTAACTGGTCCAGTGGTAGAAATAAAAATGAGCGTTCTTTTCCACAAACTTCAGAATTTGGGCAAGCAGACGTGTACATCAACTGTCATGCCATTGCAGTACATAGCTGGGGTGCACATCTGGATTAGGGAGAACAGAATTGATCCAGCTTCCCTTACACTTCAGGGGAAGCATGATTTCAGGGGAAGCATGATTTGCTCTTCTATAAGCTCCCATCCTGCCTTTGTGATCATTTGTAGAGAGCAAGGTGTCGGATTCCTAACTCAGACTCTTGAGAAGGATGTCCCACATCTGTCAGAACCAATATGGAACAGATTAGCATAATCCTGCAGAATTCAATGGTGAATTTCATTAGTTGTACAGAAAGAGTCTAGAGTCATTCCCATTTATCCACCCTCTGTCCTGGGACCAGGAACTTCTCAGTGGCTACTAGTATTTTTAAATGGTTGAAAAGCTCCTAGGAGAAAAAGAGTGCTACCACAAAGACTCACAGTTAAGGGAGCGGCAGCATGAATACTGGGCCTTTTATCTGCATAAAATTGAAAGCGCTGTAGTCCCTATTGATATGATAATAGCATAGAAGAGGAAGAAAATGAAAATCAGATTTATCTGCTTTTCTCTACTAGTGAAATAGCTTCATTCATAAACTCTATGTCACCCTGCGGAAACAAAAAATCCCTTGAAGTCAACATCTCAGATTCTTTCAGTGCACCCTGTTTTGTTTGGGTTTCTCCTAACCTTGCTGAAGAAGTGGTATTTGGGCTATAGAGTCTCCTTCTGAAGAGAACTTTTTCCATTTCACAGTAATGCAGATTAAGGCAAAACGTGAATCTAAAATATACTAGCTGCCTTTAGGAAACTGCAGGTGTGGCTTTAAAATGGCCTATCCCAGAAAAGAAATAAAACAACTGTCTATATCTGAAGCTTATAGTGCTTCTTAATGACTACGAATGAACAAGTATGAACGTCTTAACAGGCTGTCAGAGTTGAAATGACAGGCTTTTTTTTTCCTCCAGTTGAAAGATTTTGACTCAATATCCCCTTCTTAGAGGACAGCCTTTCTCAGGCTGCAAAATTATGTCTACAGCTATGATGGAGTGAGGATTAGAATTACAATTTTAACAAGAGAAAAAACAAACAAATTTTAGAAATGCGATGGAGAATCATGAGCAAGACACAGGTGGCAGCTGGTGTAAAGGGAGTCCAGGGTGTCATTGTTTTGTAATGCCATTGTGAACAAAAATAGATATAGAGCAGAATTTTAGAAACAGAGAAAATGAAATTTTTGAATAGAAAAGTCAGCTTTATTGTCCCCAAGAATCCATCCCTGAATAGCTTATGGCTAAAAAAACAAAACAAAACAAAACAAAAAAACCTCAATTTCCCTGCACTATGTTTTTCCTGTTCCATACTCTTCACTCTCTTTTTTTAGATATTCTTTCATTGTATTTTCCTTTTGTCTTCCAAGATATTGACCAAATACAGACCCAGGAAAAACAATGATTCTTCTGTTTGGATTATGAATCATTCTGTTTGAAACATTCCTGAAAAAATATATCTTAAATTCAATCTTTTTGTGCTTGACAGTCGCATTACCAAAAGAAAAGTTCCTTTCTAGTTTGTTTTAATAAAATAATTGACCTTTTGAGTCTACATTAAAAAAAAAACTCAAGAAATAAAATATTCACCTGCTGTTAGACTGAAGTATGATTGCTGCTTTCAATTCCCATGCCATAAAACAAATATTTGATCTGACCATATTAGAAACATGGTCCACAAACCAAGTCTTAGCCTAGATTTTTTTTACTGTCCATAATTTTATGCTTATCACAAATTTTTAGAAACACTGTATTTCAGAGTTTTCTGCTTTAGAAAGACGACAGTCTCAAAGGCAAGCTACTGCATTCAGGTAAGGGTTCAGGCTTTATAAAAATCTTTACAGAATCCTTGTATCTTTAATGGAAACAATTAGCAGAACAGCCCCGTGGACCTTTATTGAAGCCTCTATAGGTTCTCCTACATCTCTCCAAATGACAAATGGCCCAGTTACAAATACAACTTCCAAAATGTCCAGTTCTGTCTCTGGAAATTAACTAAATTAGTTAATAATTACTATAGTTGAAAAGAATTCAGCATAACATGGAAGGAAGATCTGAGCTTGAATAAAGAGATTATTTTGGAGAGAATATATCAAAAAGAAATACATAACACAATCACTCTAAGATGGTTGCACTGGACACGTACCAAAGTATTGCACTCATACTGAAAAATGCTAAGCAATACTGATGCTGTCAGGCTAAAAAGAAAGCACAGTCTGGCAATCTAGGTGAAACTTGCAACTGTAACTGATAATACATATAATCTGGTGTGGTTTCACACAAAGACAAGAATATTTCCCTGAACAAATACATATGCCTGTAGCACAACGATTACTGTATATACATACAAACCATGTACATAAAGCCTGTAGTCAGCTAGCAAATGTGTACTACACTGTATTAGAAGGTATACTGAATAGAAGGGAAAGAATCTGATGGCTAAGAATCTGAATTCAAGCGGCTAACCAGGTAGGAAATGCTGGCTTGTGTTTAGCCAGCTGTGTGCTAGTGTTGTGCTGCTTGTCAGACTGCAAGAACAGAAAAAAATCCAAGAGACAATTCTGATATTAAGACAAGTCCCAGCAGCAGGGTCAACAGTCCCTGACTGATAGGAAAGACAAAACTTGAAGGAAATCTTGAACCAATGTTTCAATGGAATGACTTGGAGCTAGATCTGGCATGCCTCCTTTTGCAGATTTCTTTCCCTATCAGGTCATGAATGAGTTGGAATGGGTATGCCAATAAAGGACTGAATTTTGACAAGGACACCCCAGAGGAATGCTAATGATGTCCCCTTGGGCTCCTCAGCAAGACAAGACTGACGAGGTAGAAAAAGAATTACAAGCCATAGGTTTCAATAAGAATTAAGAAAAGGAAAAGTATAAATTCTGCATTGCAGGAACTGATTTTAGGAATCAAAGCCCTGCAGAAGGAAATTAAAAACTTGAGATATTGGCTAACCTGAGCAAGATGAATGCAATGAAAGCAAGATTGAATAGGGACAAAAAAGAAATTGTATACAGTGGATCAAATTCCTAAATGAGACATTTTTAAAAACAGATGGAAAGATCAGAGAAGAATACAGAGAAAGAAGACCAAAGCAGATGCCATTCAGCCAAATCAAAAAAAAAAAAAAAAGAAGGAAAAGAAAAATGAAAGTCAGAGAATCAGTTTGCCTTGAAAAGAAAATGAAAGCTGAAGCATATAGAAGATAATAAAGTTATTCAATTCCTGCCTCTCTTCAGCCATCATTAGCAGAATATCTGAACAGAAAAACACTGAGAACAGCCCACTGTACCCATCACAATAGTGTGGACAAAGAATAATATCTTATTAAATAAAAATGATGAGGCAGTTAGACAAAAAAAAAAGAGCTTCACAGGGCCACAGGTCAGGAATGGAAGCTTTAAAGTGGAGCTAACACAAAAATCCTAAATCAGACAACACAAATTTGGTCATTCTTTGATAAAGAACAAGACAGTAGAAACATTTTAAACATTTCTAGAGTTTGGAGGTACTCATTAAAAAGAGAAGACTGAAGTGCCTAATGTGAACAGTTAAAATTTTAAGAGCAGTATTAAAGGCATAAGTAGAATTGCATAATGTGACTGTAAAAGATTTGGATTACTGTAGCCAAAAACTACTGCTCTGAGGTTAAAAAAAAGATAAACAGAAATTCAGCAGAATTTTCAGCTGCTGAAAGCTGTTTTGTTGTCACTAAATGTCTTTAAGATTATTCTAATGGAAATCAGCCTTTTCCTAAAATCTAAATAGGCAATTACGTTGAATGCTTTAGGCTTAATGACAATGGAATTTTAAACAGCAGAGTCTAAGAAAACCTGATGAAAATGAGAGATAGAGTAAGAAAACTCAGTATGGGCGAGATTGTTCCATGGGAAGATGTGAGACACAGGTATAACTCAGTTTTATTAAACAATTAGCTACCTGAACAGTTAGCCTGTGGCTGTGGAAGGGGCTTGTGAAAGCTAGCCCTGAAAAAAAGTCAATCTGATGTAAGACAAGTAAACGAGTGGTCAAGTTAGGGCAGAAAAGCAGAGAGGAACTATTTTTTTGGTTTACTTTCCACCCACGGTTGAATTGGCTAAACCATTCATGAAATTGCACCCTGAAGTAGGAATTGGAATTAAAATGTTAGAAGAAGCACATGGTAATTTGTTTTAAATATCTGTTTTGTTCTCAACAGTACACAGGGGATTCTCCTCGAGCTCCCCTCCTCACACTTGTTAAGAAGTTGGCTATGAAAGGTGTCAGGTAAGCAATTAAGCCTGCTTCACTTTTAACACTGTGCTGCACAGAAAAACAATGGTAAGGGAGAAAAAATAAGATTATCCCTTGCAGCAGTTTAAATTGAAACAGATGAAATACTGTATGATTGTCATGCTGTTCTCCAAGGAGCAATAAAATGACTGGTTCACAAGATGAGAAAGATCCTACTAAAGTACAAAAGGTTTAGAGTACATATATTTATTACTGTAAGTTCTCACCTTGGGACCACGGCAAATGCAAAACGCAATACTAAATTCAAGGCATGAAAAAAGAGGTAGTCAGCACACGGTACTATACCAACAGCTGAGTCCACATCAGAACAAGAATACTTAGTGGTTATATACTGGAAAACAGGAAAAATAGCCAACACCTTAACTTGTAGCTTGCTCCTCCTTTAAACTACATGCCACTTTCTGTGTTCAATGTGGGATGCTATGTGCCCATCTCTGTCAACACAGGCATAGCCTGCAAAATCCCCACTGATAACTGCCGTGCAGGCACATTTTTGTATACTTAAGAAACAGATGCTGGCTATGCGAAACAAATGACTGAGAACCACCTCCCAGAATCATGCAACAAGTGTAAATTAATTAGGTTTAGCAAATTCAGTTTCTGGTAAAATCTTAAAACAGAAGTAATAATTATGAGACCTGTTCACCTAAAGAATTACTATAGAACTAAAGTAGAAAAATACCAATATATAAACTACTATCCTGTTTAAAATATCTAGTTTTAGTAACTGCTTACCACATACTATATAAACTTAGTATAGCAAAAATATATGAAAAGACTGAAGGTATTGGGCCTATCAGGACTAAAGACAAGGGAGACTGAAAAAGAAAACATAATGGACTTTAGGTATTTAGGAGTCATATTAAAGGAAAAATGGTGGATTGTTTGATGTGTTTATTGAAAATAAATAAAGAAAAAAGCCTATCAAGGATATTTACGTTTAACAAAAAATCATCAGGTACTTTACTTACAGTGAATAGAAGGCAAGGAATGCCTAATGATCTTGAGAGTCCGCTTACTGCACTAGACCCTATCAGAATGGTTACAATATTTTGCAGCAGCTTGTTATAATCCTAAACAAATGAAATCAGAGTGTCACTTTTGATATCTAGTTGAATTCCCTGGTGGAATAAATTTTTGCTAGTGCAAAGGCAGACTTTAGAACAGCCAACAAAATAAACGGACTTGCCTTAAGAAAGGCACTGATCAGGATTTCCCCTGAGTTTTTGTTGTGAGTTTTAAACAGCATAAATAAGAAGTTTTTAGAGGGATAAAATGAAATTACTATATAATTTTAGCTGTTACATCAGATGACAGTATAAACCTTTTTGTTTTGTTATTTTTTTTTTAATGAAAGGCCTTTTTTTAGGCCTGTTATTGCTGTTATTGATGTAGGTTTTTTTGAATCAGGAAATGATTCTCTTACTAGCCTAGTCTCATCATTTCACACCTTTTATTGAATTCACTTCATAAAATAAACACAAAATGTTTATAAAAGGCTGTGTAATACAATTTTTTAGTTGCGAAGTCCAGCGCTCAGAAGTTAGGAAATTCATATGCAGCCTTTATTCTATTCCTTTGTTTTTTTCTGCTCAGTTCATTACTGAAAGTGGGGTCAATAATGATATGTACTCTGTTTTGTAAGATATGTAAAAAATGAAGTTGACCTGGAGTCATACGGGCTACAACGATTCAGGAAAACATTAAAGATAAATTCCTTGTAGTGTAGCAACCTGTCCTCAGTACTCAGCAGCAGGAAGACTATACTGTGAGCTTACTAGGAGCACTTCTGCACACCGCTGTGAGCTAACTAAGTAACTTACACTCTCTGGCAGTAAGGAATGCTTGTTTCCTAAGCAGAGGAAAATAACAGGGTTTAGATGACAAAGAAGGAAACTTACCCCAACATTCTTGTGTGATTCCCCCTCCCCCCCGCCTTCATGAAATGCCTCGGTCTTGATTACGTGGTAATTTAGTGTTTGGGACAAGTTTGGGTAACCATGGTGTTGGCCATACAGTACTTTCAGAGACTCTTGGATGAAATTCATCCCCTCTTTTCTTGATCTAAGGAAGCAGAAGTTCCTGACTTATTGAGCTATTTGTGACTTAGACCAAATCTCCCCTGCTTCTGTCACCTCTTAACTACCCTCCTGTAGGCTGCAGTTTGACAGTGACATGAAATTTGTCTTAAAATATTTATGTTCAACTATTATTTTGTCAAGCTACTGAAATGTTCTACTACAAACTAGAAAATATATTTTTATTAGTTTTATCTTGATAAAATTTGAATAGACCCTCATGGGATAAAGTTAAGGTACTTTACAGCCTAAGGGCCTTCCTCAGTCACATATCAAAGACCTGCTGCAAAACAGACAGTTGAGAAAGCTTTTTATACCATAAGAAAACTCTTTCATAAACGGCTTAATGTTTCTATAGAAACATTAAAAATTGGAGAAGTAACTAAACAGAACTTTGCTGTTGGTGACCTCAAAGAAGATGAACATTCTGTCCATCCCTTGTTAATGGGCGCTCTGGGAAAAAAAAAGCAAAGAAAGAACATTATTTTTCTCCTGCCTTCTTCTCTTCTAACTTAGTAACAGATAATAAGCGTTAAAGCCTTCTAAAAAGGTCGAAGAAAAACAAAAGTACGTACCCACCAGTCATTGCTAAGATGAATCAAATTCTACAAATGCTTAATTCTAAAAATAAAAATTGAAACTATGAAAATATTAAAGTATTTAATTTTTATCTTAAAAGATCTTGATTTTATATCTTAAAAGCTACCTAGAGTTTCTTGAAGGTCAAGAAGATCAGCTAATCAACTCATAATAAAATGAAAATTGTCATTTTATTTGATCTGGTCATTACATGACAAATTTTCATCAACCCAATTTCTTCTTTCCAATTTTTCCATTTCCAGGCTATTGCATTATCTTCTTAGACGCTGATTATTGTATATTATGCAATATATGCTAAAAGGAAATGAACAGGATAGTAAAAATGATGACAAAAAATAGCCACTACATTCATCAGGGTTCCAAAATTTCGGGTAACAATCCGTGTAACTCCAATATAACATGTTTACCATCACAAATAGCTGTGAAAAGTGCATACAAAAGGGTGATTTACCATAGGATGTCTCTCTCAGTATATTAAAATCTGTTTCTAAATAAAACAAAAACTCGTAGTTTACACTAAAGGCCGCCTTAAGCTACTTTCTTATCACCTCTGAACACTGTATTAGTCCTTCCTGTGTTGTCCCACTAGAAGGAGATGTCTCCAAATGATGATACTGAAATCATATTAGACAATTAACTATTTAGTAAGCGTTAAAACTTAATGGTCACCTTCAAATCTTTAAACCTGAGCCTCTACTGATCAAAAAACAGTAGCATATTCAACACTGTTAGCTACTAATGAACACACTCCCTGGTCCTGAGCTGCTAGTTCAAGTAAGATCCTCTCAAGCATGTACTGACTCAGTCAGTGACCAAATCAAGATAGAGAAAGAAATGTACCCTCAGTGCAATTAGAAAAAAGAAAGACATCAATTTTTCTGAGATAAGAATGTAAGTAGCAACAAAGTTCACGTGGCGTACAAATTTCGGTCCTTGTTCAGCTGTCAGCTCTTCAGCCAGATATGCAGAAAGCTAAGAACAAAAGTAGATAGCACAAGTTACACACTTCCAGGATATCAAAAATTCCCAGCAGTATCTTTTGCTGTTCATGTTGTTAGTAGTCACCAAGATCAGTAGTCTCTGTAGTCTTCATCGTCACTGTTGTTGCTGTCAGGTGCTGTTGGTGAATCTAGGCTAAAAACCTGAGTGCTGTGACACTAGTGAAGCTGCACTCAGTAGATGTCTCCATTCAGACGTGAATACAGGCAGGGTCCTTGTCGTTGTTGCATTAATTGGTTGGCTTTATTCCTGCTTTTCTTTGGGGGGAGGGGGGGGTGGAAGGAGGGTATGGCAGATGCAAAGATTTGGCCTAACTTACTGTACAGAAACACAGTTCTAACACATTTAACCTACTGTTCATCAGTCAGGAGTTTTAACGTTTTTGTATGTATGGCACAATGGTCATCAGCAACAGAAGTCATTAAAAAGTCTTTTTTATGTCATTATTCTATGATCAGAAAATAGAACTTCTTTATAAAACCTGTATCTGATTTCTGGGCATCATCTCCTAAGTGTTCTCATTCCAGGATTATTTTACACCTGCTGCATCTTTTCTTTCTTTCTAACTCGAACAGACTGCACACTGCAGCAATACCTTAGCAATACCTTCTATAAACTGACGTTCTCTTAAACTCTTCAGTTATCTGTCCTATACTGAGACAGGGTACACTGTTGATTGGAAGACCAGTTTTACCATGACTTTAGATGGAGCACAATACTAATGCCTCTGATATTACCTTGTAAATTATTAAGAAGGTTAATATCTGTTGAAAGCTCTCCAATAAACCATTGTTTATTAATTGCCTTTGTTCACTCTATCTTTAATAATAAAATAGGCACAATTAATAAATGTGATTGTTTTGCTTTAAGTCATTATGGCTGCCCCTAGAGCGTAGGAAAAACCTTACTTAATTAAAATAGTATTGTTATATCAGTGACCCTTTACAATATGTAGTCATTAAGATTTGGCCTAGTTGTGTTGTGTTTCTCCGGAACGTGCGTTTTTAAGGAATTTTAGGATAAATTTTTTTGGCATTCAACAATTGACTAGATCCCTTTGCATACCATGCTACTATGAATTTATAATAAACATTACAGACTACCTGATAGACAATCCAATCAAATGTCATACACAGAACTGCTCACGATGAATTTTTATTTTTTCTTGCCCTCTTCTGACAGACACTTTTCTAAACTAGGTATTTAAAACAAAGAAATTGATGCATTTCTCAGCTGATTAGAGTCCGTCTCTAATCAGGTTTGAAAATATATCATTTCCTGTTCTTCGCTTGAGACTTAATCACTTTGGTTTGGAATGAAGGAGTTGCCATTAGGCAGACTCTAAAAACGCTAAAAGCCATAACTTTATTGTGCTTATTTTTATTATTGAATGCTGTGAAATTTTGATAGAGGACATATTATGCTAAGATTTAGTATTGACATAACAGCTAACAATGGTCAGGTTTATGGAGTGTATCTGAGCTGTAGAGATAACCAATGCTATACTAATTACTCAAAGATCTATCTCAGCAGACAGCGAATCCCTGCAAAAATGACAATGCCTTTTTTGAAAATAATTGCTTCAGTCATGATTACACTGGAAAGGATGTTGTTCTCTCTCTTTAGTATACCTTCGTGTAAACAAATAGTAGTTCCAGGAAGAAGTCGTCATTAACTAGAACTGGGATTCCTTTCAAGATTTTATGAGTATACCTTTTTCCCACCCTTGGGGTTTTTTGGCATTAGGGGGAAACTTTTTGCATTACAATAGTCTCTTTGCATACCCATAGTCTTTTTTTCTTTTTTTTAATCCAAAATCTGTTCAATAATTAAGGATTTCAGAATGCTATAAAATACAGGGATTAGAGAACACGTAACCACATAAAAGGGAAAATTCCAGCAAAGACTTCAAATATAGGATTGCTTATCACTTCAATGTGCTCTTCTTCCTTCAGATAAGCCCTCAAAGGGACTTTTTTATTAACCCATAACACAACAAAAAAGGTAAAACAAACTAAAAAAAAAAAGGCTGTTTATCAGAACTTTAAAGTTTTTTATACTTGTCTCAGGAGGCACGGGAGAGGCAGCTGAGCCAACCACAGAGCATCCTCATGCTCTGCTCCCCACAGCACTGCACACTGCAGGAAACGTTCAGGTGGCGCTACAGGTGTCCCTGTCACCTATGAATGGGTTTGCAATTAACAGCCAGAAACAAGTAACAAAGTTTAATATGTATCACCAGTAGTAATAGTTAAGAACTAGTAATAACAACAGCAATACACAATTAATAACTATACATTCAACTCCACACACAACACAGCACAGGAATAATTACAACATTTACAAGTACATATACATATATACGTACACACAAGTGTGAACCGGTAATGGGAAAGGTACCTGGTGGTTATGCCAGGAGATGCAGGGTGGGAGAGGGGGAAGAGATAAGCAGACCATGCCCCGGGGTGGGGGGCTGGTGCCGCTTCAAGCCTGAGGGTTCCTCAGCAGGCCACACCAGGCGCAGTGTGCCGCTGCCATGCGCGCTCTAAAAGGTAAGCGGGCCACACTTGAGTCAGTGTGCCGCTTCGCTTACTACTCCGGGGGGGGGGGGGGGAATACTCAGGTGTCCACCGATGTGAGCAGCAGGGAGGATCCCTAGCTGCCTGGGGCAGCGTCCCAGGTCGGGGGAATGGCAGCGGTGGCTGTCCCGCAGCCTTCCGGCGAGGAGATCCTTGCTCTGCAAAAGCCTTGGAAAAGGCTGACTGGGATCTCCGGGCCTTGAGAAGGGCTTCTGAGGTGTCGTCTGGCCGAGTCGCTTCAGTGAACTCAGCTCCTCTCCTCACCTCCTCCACCACCCAAAGAAGCCCTGACTGGTCTGGCCGGTGCCCCTTTTATACCCCCCCGCTTTGGGCCCGCAGGCGACGAGTGTTCAGCGATTGGTGAGATTTGTCTAGACCCCCTGCTCTCATTGGCCCGTTTCGACCGCTGACTATACAGCGGACCTGTTGGCAGCCTGCGGGCAGCCCCGCCCTCCTTCTGGAACCTTCCGCGCGGCTGACAGGTGCGGCCCTCGGGGCCGGCGTTCGCCCTCCACCGCTGGTTTTAACTTACGGCAGCGGGAGATTTCCGCGGGCTAACAGGGTCACCGGAAGGACAGGCTGATTGGCACCTCATACCAGTTGTCCAATAAAACCCCCTCTCCTAACTTTTCCCCAAAACTAAACCTTCCATGATAATACTGAACCAGAATAAAGTTCCTTAAACACCCTAAAGTCCTCTTTATGATTAGCGAAGACTTATGCAAAAAATTAGTGTTATAAAATCTCCGTATAGGTAAATAGTATCAAGTATTTGTCCCTTTATATAGTATACAAAAGATGCACCTTTGATTTCTCAAAATTACAAATTGCATTGATGCATTCATTTAGGCAAACGTTTACATCAGCATCAGTGTGCTCTTTCATGTGTTTTTGTCACACTAAATTAATTAAATGTGCATAAATTAACTGCTTAATAGATAACGAACATGGATGCATGTAAGTAAAATACTGATGATTAAAGACATAAACTTACACTTTTTTTTGGTATTTACTAGTCATCCTGACTTCTTGCTTGTCGATATTGCGAGCAACCTCACTTTAAGACATTTCACAAGCGTTCTTTCCTCTTACCAAACAGGGATTTTGGGAAGTAAGGGTATTTTAAGTACATCCCAAATGAGAACCTGTAGCCACTGAACTGAGACTAACAGAAGGTTCACTACTGGTGAATATAACAATATCCTTTAGCTATGTGAATGAAAAGAAGTTTTTACTCCTTCCTTTCACTGTGTAGCAAATTGCTCTGGTGTGAGCAAATGGCGGTTTGAGGAAATGCATAACAGACTTTCAAGGTAAAATATGTTGTTAGTCTCAGAAGGTTTGTCTTGTGTGTTTTGGAGTAAGCTACTTTGCCAGCTACATTAACAACTGAAATACAGAAGCAAAGGTCATGCTTTAACTAGTACAATAAAAAGTTCAGCCTTTTTCCTTCTTATACAAATGCCTTGACATTCAATTTCTATTAGGAGTAATTTTCTATTCCCTTGTAATTCAGACCAAGAAAATGATATTTTTTAATGTAGCTCACTTTTTGTATGCTGCAGTCCCCAGTTATTCTTACTAACAGAGAATACTCAAGACCTAGCATGGTTATTTTCATAATATAGTATTTACAGATTTCCAGGCTCTATTCAAATGCCTTCCTATTAGTCTTTTTATGTTTATTTCTAAGAGGACTTCTCTCTTTGTGGAGTTCATATACCACTAATATTTAGAAGAATCTATCCATATTAGGATCACCAACTAGAACTTCCAAAGGCATGCAAGAAATACGTTCAACTGTAATTGCAAAATATGAATCATATTTTTAATGCAAGATGGGTTCCTAAAAAGGGAGAGTAGCCTCATAATCAGAACTATCGAACAACAACCTTACAATTTATCCTACAAAGTACATGGATGTTTTAAAATTTCTAAGGCAATAACCTAGGTGAAATAAAAGTCAATGGAAATTCTTTACAGGGCCTGAGAGGGAGAGGGTAGAGGGATGATTTGATTATGCCCTTCTCCAGTAGTTCTCTATAGGAAGCTAGGATTTACCATTAGTGTCTGTGGCTCTTCTTTTTCCATAAACTTTTTCCAACAATGGCCTTTAACAAGTGCTTCAAACGTGTAAGATAAATGACTTCTAAAATTGAACTTCCACTCACACTACAAATTTAAAAATAACTTTCGTTCCGCACGCTTCCACAAGCCGAATTAACTAAGATATATACTGATGGGGATCCTAATTGCTTTTATTGTCCTGGATATATTTATTTATTCTGTTACATGTGTTTGCCATGGTAGACGGATCACGCTTATAAAATATCTGAAGCAACATACTTCTCATCTCTTTACCCTTCACTCTCCTATATATATTTACGCTGTAACTGAACTACATGCACTTTTAGTGCATAAATTGAGACTGAGATACAGCTGTAAAACAGAAGGTGTAAAGCAGAATGACATACTGGCTTCATCATGAAAGAAAACACATTAATTTTGAATAGTTTTTAGACACTGCTCAAATTCATTTCATACTTGCAAATCTGTTACTACAAAAATTCTGCCAGTCTCTTTGAAGTGCTATTTACTTCCTCAAAGAAGCATTAGTTTCAGCAGAGTTCATTAATCAGTCGGCATAACACTTCACTTATCTTTCTTGTTTCATTTTGTTTTGGATACGGCCTTCCTACAGCATACTGACATGTAACAATATGATCAGGGTTTGGGTTTGGGCTTTTAAAAAAAAAAAAAAACACCCTGATGAACACTTCTTCTGATAGGTCGGATCATAGGCCTGATCTCAGTCCTGCAGAGATGAACCTCTTTTAGAAGTACTGCTTCTTAGACTAAGCAGACTGGAAGAAATGTGTTGCAAAAGTCATGCTCTGTTATGCAGGAATTCTTTCAGTAGCCAAACAAAATTTTCTTTGAACACATTTCTTCAAATTGAGTAATTCCAAGGGAAAGTGAAAATAAACAGGAGAATGGAAAAAAAAAAAAAACAGAGCAGCAAAACCCTGATCAGGAATTAACCAGAAAATACAGATGATGACTTGACTAGATTTAGAAAAAACATCTTCCTTGGAATCTAATGCACTGGTGGTCCAAACTCATGACAACTAATTTATTCACTTATATGAGGAACCTGCATTAGGATCTTATCACCTATCCTCCTTCAGTAGCCAACAGCGGGGAGGAAAGCACCTCCAGAGGTTTATTGAGATTATATGTGAGCTGAATTACCCCATCCCTTTTGATTACGCAATGAGCCATGGACAAACATGGTTTCTAACTCAGAATATTAATTAAGTGACTGTGGGTTGGTGGTGTAGATCTGGGCTGCTGTGTTTAAGAGCTCTTAATTATATCTAGCAGTGAGAATTATGTGATATTATAAAAAAACCTAAGAATATAACATTCCATATGCATAAGGCAAATTAGGAGATATACTTTTAAATAATTTGTGGAAAAATAAATCATATGAGACTATGTGACTGAAAGAGCAGAGGAAGCAATCTTGTAATGCTGGGAAAGCAACGTGCCTCCGTGACAGTTGTAAATGAAACTGGAAAGAGACAAATCAAAACCTGCTGGAGATCCACAATTAGCCTAGGACAAGATAACAAACTTGTCAAGCAGTGACAGTGACATGTCCAGAAGATAGTGAGTCATGGGCAAATGGAAAGTGCTCAGATCCTGTGGGCAAGATTGAGAACCTGCAGAGTGCTTCAAAGAAGAAGTCGTGATACCCATTAGACTAAAGAATACAGAACTTTACAGTTGGAATTGAAAATAACATCTAGAGTTTTGGCAAGATATATTAATATTCTTTTTTAAGGAATATTACTGTTAAAGTTTTGCCTTGGAAGGCAGCTTTGGCATTAGAAACCTTGCCTTTGAGTTATACAGCTCCCAGGCAGAAAGTTCATGAGAATAAAATATCTTGTTCAGCAACTGTGGAGGGAAAGTGTCAAGGAATAATGAACATCTTTTTAGAATAGCTAGGATTCAGAATGATAATTGCACAGGATGTGCACTTATTCACATACACACACTGAGCAATTCCAGTAACTTAAGTAAATGTATTCATAGAGAATAAATGGAAGCATCATTCTTTTCTGGATCAAAGCCTAGCAAGTTAAAACAAGAATAGATAGGTATGTCTGAAACAGAACACTAGAAAGTGAGGGTACACAGGAATGCTCAGCATGAAGAATATAAAACATAAGTTTTAATATACCACATGTGGCCAACGCAATCTTTAAACCAAGAAGTTTAGAAACAATTGTATAATTTCATCCAACTTTAGCTAAGGGGCTTAGCATCTGAGTTATCAGCTGTAGGTACTTATTGCCTTGTATACTCTGACTATGTCTGCAGATGAGTGAGAACCAACATATGCCAGGCATGGCTATACGGGCAATATGGATATGAAGTTAGTAATATCTTTCCCCAAAGTGAAGATGTAATCATACTCTAAGCTTCTTTTTTGTCCATACTTTGTTTCCTGGGTTACTTTAAAATCAACAAAGACGTGAAAAATCTTCCCACTGGTTGCTGTTTTTGAGTAAAGCTGTAGCACATAGTCTGTTAGGACGGAGCTGAGTGTTTACACTTTGAGAAATACTCTGATGGTTTTCAAAGCACTTAGTTTTCCTAGTATAATTCAGTCAAAATACTAATTTTTTTTTATCAGATCTTCCTTGAAAATACCTTGAAAAGTTTCATTAATCAAATCTGTAGACCCACTAGGCTCATGACTGCATTAGGAGTTCGATTTCTTTCAACTTAACATCTGTTTCTTTTATTCTTACCTTTAGGTTTTAACAAAAGCAACTTCTTACCTCTGCCATTAATTTAAATTCTAGGAAATCCTGGAGTATTTTAGATGGTAAATAAATCTGACTCTTACAAAATATGGTAGAGACAGTTCTTTCCTTGTTGTCGCTGATGAATCAAAACAGCGAGATTGCAAGAAGCAGAAGTAGCAGCTTTCTAAACTGCAAGGAAAAAAACCTACTATCACCATGGCAGCAAGTGATCTTTGTAAATGCTTAGGCTGTTCACATAAAAGGAACATACAGCAGTTTAGACTGGAGGACTGCAACATCTTTTTGAGAATGCACTTAGCACCAGTCATAACCTGCTGTGTTACAAAGTCTGAGAATGCAGCTAAAAACTGCCCAGTGATGACAGCAGGATCTTAACTTGTTTACACCGGAGGGCATAAACATCAAATATTTCAGCCAAGGGTGAAATAATATCCTCATAATTAACCAGTTTTAGGAGCCCCAGAATGTCAACTGCATCTGGTGTCCCTAAGTCATTTCAGAATGGCAGACTTCCTATAAAAACCATCCTTTTGTAAGAGCCACAAAAATGCACAATGCTTGTGGCAAGAGAGTGTAGAGATATCAGTACTTCTCCATCACATTCCCAAAAGCTTCATCTCACAGTGCTGCAAACCGTTGTCAGCTTGAAGTACCTAACAGAAGTGTATAGAAGCTCAGCTCAAAGTCTACCACCTGCATTTCAGGTAACATTCATCCTCTCATGAGGACAAAGTATGAGCTGCAAAATGAAATCAATAACTCTTAGAAAGTAAAAACCCTTTCGATGGTATAAAATTGCAGTCCAGTAATGAGCAAATGAATTCCTTAATATGGTTACTTACATGAACAGAGATACAATGAAATAACTAGTACCACCCTGCAGTAAATGCAGAGGCTACAATGTCAATGACATGTGAAGGTGAAATGACACAAACCTACCTCAAAAAAATCATCTCTTACAGACTTCAGCTGTCATCAGAGATACTTGGTACTAAAGGCTGATGGTGATTTGATAGATGGGTGCATAAATCCCACTTCAGAATAAAGAGCTATATCCTGTCCCAGGCATTGTTTCACCAGGCCATACATATCAAGATCTACTCTTCTTCTGCATAAAATAGGTGCCTCGCTTTCAATGTCTTAGATATCTTTCTCTGTATCTGTTTCAGTCTTAATCATTCTTGAAGGCTGGTGATATCTGACATAAATATATATCTTTTAAATGGAACTATGTCAGCCCTCCATAAACAGCACTAATTTTTCCTTATCATTTTTGGATCTACTTTGCCTGACTTAGTACATTGCCTTTTTCACAGCCACGTGCTGTTCACAGCCAACAGTTACTCCATGGTTAAGTAATTCAGGCAAGTCTAACTCCTATGCAACTGCTTCCAACCGGTGAACTGTAAGCCTACATCAAAAAATCTTATTAAATGTCATCCCTTGTACTTTGTATTGATTACTTATCATTCTATTATTAATATTATAGTCATCCTGTTCTTCCTATAGCATAGTCCTACTTTTCTTAGTATAAAGGAAGTCATATTTGTGTCATCAACATATTTCAATATGGTATGCATATTTTTTGTATTGGGGAAGATATATCCCAAGAAAAATGTATAAACAATCTGCTAGTTTTTCTACCGTATTTTCAGTACAAGCTATGCTCATTTCTCCTTACATATTTCAAAATTCTTACACTAATGCTCAGAAGATAATGATTTACCACATAACAATTCAATTAACTATTGGCTGAAATACTATCTAATAAATCCTATACATTTTATCTAGTTCTTTTCAGAAGGAATAGCACCATATTAATGTATCATAATCTACCTTTGAGAAGTCCAGTTACATTTGATCTAATTTCTATTTTAGGGCTATACTTATTCCTCTTCCCAGTTCCTCAGGTGATCATCAGACCATCTCTCAGCTCTTTCTCACACAGATCCAAACTTCTATGCTGTTCTGAAAGTAGAGTTAAGCTCCTAGACTGTAACACAGGTAGGAGAGAATCTTCCCAATTTTCACATTCCATAAGGCTCTGAGATAAGCCATATTACAAATTTAATTGCTTTCCTGTGCTCAGGAATATAGGAAGTTGATGTTTTATTTTCTAAAACTGAGATAAAAATATGCTGTTTTGTGTTTGTTCACCACATAGATCCAGACAAAAACCTACATTTTGCAGATCAAATAAGCTTACAAAAGAAGGAGGCCGTGGGGGAAGGAATAGGCAAGCAATTATTTGCTGGTGGGACTTTTCACCACTTTGATAGTCTGAACTAAGCAGCCCTGCAGGTACATTCCCGTCCACTCCACAGAAGCCTTATATAAATAATTTTTTATAAATAGCTATACACAAATACTATCTTTCCTTCATCTTTCTCCCTCTCATGTTTTTTTTTTACACTCAGGATCAACATATCATGCCCTAGCTTAGATTGTAAGCTGTTTGGGACAAAGACCATCTTTTACTTAGTGTTCAATGATTGTCTGGAGACTTCTAAATGCTCCCATAAAAATAATATAAAATAATAAGACTAGTAATTCTTGAACTCCAGCCCAGATTCCTTGTTTGGCTGCTACAGCTTCAACTGTTCTGTGATACAAATATATAGCAGCAAATAGTTCTCTCCGTTGATGTATGAGATAAAAATACACAAACTAAAAATCTCTGAACTTGTTGTGACTTTATAACTAGAATTGAGGAAGCATATTTGGTGAAATATTACATTCTGTAATTCCACACTTGCAGATTCTAGTCAGCTAAATGCATCAAATTCAGTCTATAGTGTCAGATAATGAGAAAAATGAATAGAAAAAGGTAAGCAAAAATTAATTCAAAAAGTTAAAAATCATACTGAAAAAAATATGAATATAAATTAAATTACGTGTTTGCTTCTAGCTTAAACAGTATTGTCATGAAAATAAAAAAAAAAAATCTTTTAGGTTGATCCAAAATTATCATTTTTTTGCAATTTAATTCTGCATACCAGCTATTTAAATAGCTACAGTCATAGCTGTACCTTCAATGTCCTGGCTCAAAAATATATTCTATATGAAAAATGCTGTTGTCTTTACTATAATGTTGTTTGTTTCAACAAAAGCTGCCTAAAGCTTGCTTCACATTTATTAAAATGTTCTTCGAAATGGAAAATTAAAGGAAAATACAAAAACCTTTACCACAATGTTTCCTCTCCCAGTCCTGCATATTGCCAAGTGAGGAAGATATTTAATATATTTGGAAGCATTGCCTTTCGTGGAAACTATGAGACATAAAGAGATTTTTATTAAGATGCTCTCAGAAGAAAACTGTGCATCGCTACCACTTTACCAAGTCACTTGGGCACTTTACACCATTTGGAAGGGTACAAGCTAAAACCTGCAGCCCAAGGATCATCACAGAATCACAGAATGGTTGAGGTTGGAAGGGAGCTCTGGAGATCATCTAATCCAACCTCCCTGCTCAAGCAGGGTCCTCTAGAGCACATTTCCCAGGATCGTGTCCAGGCACGTTTTGAATATCTCCAGGGAAGGAGACTCCACTACCTCTCTGGGCAACCTGTGCCAGAGCTCACTCACCCCCACAGGAAAGAAGTTTTTCCTCAGGTTTAGGTGGAACTTCCTGTGTTTCAGTTTCTGGCCTTTGCCTCTTGTCCTGTTGCTGGGCACCCCAGAGAAGAGGCTGGCCTCATCCTCTTAACACCTCCCCCTTCAGATACTTGTACACATTGATGAGATCGCCACTCAATCTTCTCTTCCTGCCTGTCCTGGTGCATGGGGAGGGTTATTCCTCCCCAGGGGCAGGACCCTGCCCTTGCCTTTGTTGAACTTCAGGAGGTTCCTCTCCGCCCAGCTCTCCAGCCTGTCCAGGTCCCTCGGAATGGCAGCACAGCCTTCTGGTGTGTCAGCCACTCCTCACAGCTTCTTATCATCAGAAAAACTTGCTGAGGGTGCACTCTGTGCCTTCCTCCAGGTCGTCGTATCCAATGTATGCATTGAACAAGACTGGACCCAGGACTGACCCCTGGGGGACATCACTAGCTACAGGCCTCCACCTAGACTCTGTGCCACTGACCACAACCCTCTGAGCTCGGCCATTCAGCCAGTCCTCCACCCACCTCACTGTCCACTCATCCAACCCACACTTCCTGAGTTTACCTAGGAGGATGTGATGGGAGGCCATCATGTCAAAAGCCTTGCTGAAGTTCAGGTAGACAACATCCACCTCTCTGCCCTCATCTACCCAGCCCGTCATTCCATCAGAGAAGGCTGTCAGATTGGTCAAGCATGATTTCCCTTTGGTGAAGCCGTGCTGACTACTCCTGATCACCTTCTTGTCCTCCAGATGCTTAGTGAGGACCTCCAGGAGGAGCTGTCCCATCACCTTTCCAGGGATGGAGGTGAGGCTGACAGGCCTATCAGCCTCTGGCTCCTCCTTCTTGCCCTTTTGGAAGACAGGAGTGACATTGGCTTTCTTCCAGTCCTCAGGCACCTCTCCTTTTCTCCAGGACCTTTCCAAGAGGATGGAGAGTGGCCTAGCAATAACATCCGCCAGCTCCCTCAGCACTCGTGAGTGCATCCCATCGGGGCCCATGGATTTGTGGATGTCAAGTTTGCACAAATGATCTCTAACCCGATCCTCCTCGACCAAGGGAGAGTCTTCCTTTCTCCTGACTTCCTCTCCTGTCCTCAGGGTCTGGAATTCCTGAGGACTGGCCTTAGCAGGAAAGACTGAAGCAAAGGCAGCATTCAATAACTCTGCCTTCTCTCTATCCTTCGTCACCAGGGCACCCGCCCCATTCAGCAGCGGGCCCACATTTTCCCTAGTCTTCCTTCTGCTCTTGATGTATTTGAAGAAGCCCTTCTTGTTGTCCTTGACATCCCTTGCCAGATTCAATTCCAAATGGGCCTTAGCCTTCCTCATCCCATCCCTGCACACTCTGACAATATCCCCTGTATTCCTCCCAAGTGGCCTGTCCTCTTTGCCACATTCTATGTACTTCCTTCTTCTGTTGGAGTTTTGTCAGTAGTTCCTTGCTCATCCACGCAGGTCTCCTGCCCGCTTTGCTGGACTTCTTCCTCAGAGGGATGCACTGCTCTTGAGCCTGGAGGAGGTGATACTTGAATATTAACCAGCTCTCCTGGACCCCTCTTCCTTCTAGGGCCCTACCCCATGAGATTCCCCTAAGTAGGTCCCTGGAGAGGCCAAAGGTAGCACTCCTGAAGTCCAGCGGTGTCATCCTACTCATTGCCCTGCTCCCTCGTCGTGGGATCCTGAACTCCACCATCCCATGGTCACTGCAGCCAAGGCTGCCCCCAACCTTCACATCTCCAACTAGACCTTCTTTGTTTGTTAGTACAAGGTCTAGCAATGCACACCTCTCCACATTGGCTTCTCCACCACCTGGGTCAAGAAATTATCATCAGTCCTCTGCAGGAACCTCTTTGACTGTTTGTGTCTAGCTGTGCTGTCTTCCCAACAGATGTCAGGGTGGTTGAAGTCTCCCATGAGAACTAGGGCCTGTGATCGTGAGGTTACTTCCAGCTGTCTGTAGAAGGCCTCATCGATGACTTCCTCCTGATCAGGTGGCCTGTAGTGAACCCCCACAACAGTGTCACCCATGTTACCCTGCCCTTTAAGCCTTACCCACAGGCTCTCAACTTGCTCTTCATCCACCCCGAGGCAGAGCTCCATACATTCTAGTTGCTCCCTCACATAAAGAGCAACTGCACCACCTCGCCTTCCTGGCCTGTCTTTCCTAAAAAGCATGTAGCCATCCATGACAGCATTCCAGTCATGTGAGCTATCCCACCATGTCTCTGTAACCGCAATGAGATCATGGTCCTGCGACCGCACACAGATCTCTAACTCTTCCTGCTTATTCCCCATGCTGCGTGCATTGGTATACAGACATTTGAGAGAGCCAGTCAAGCACGCAGGCTTCCCAGGAGAGGTGCAAGAGGATCCTCCACAGCCATGTTCGATGCTGTCTCCCCTGGCTGCTTGCACCCGCTGGAGGCATCCTGACTTGAGCGGTGTTTTACTGAGTACCCTGCCACTATACCACTCCCCTTCCCCCATCTTGCCTAGTTTAAAGCCCTCCTTACCACGATAGCCAATCTGTTGGCAAAGACACACATGCCCCGCTTGGTAAGGTGGATCCCATCTCTCCCCATCAGCTGTCGATCTTCAAACAAGGTCCCATAGTCATAGAAACCAAAGCCCTGCTGCCAACACCAGTGGGGCAGCCAGCTGTTAACTTGGAAAACTCGCCTACTCCTCCTCCCATCCTTTCTCCTCACAGGCAAGATTGAGGAGAAAATGACCTGGGCTCCCAAACCCTTCACCACCATTCCCAGAGCTCTGAAGTCCTGTTTGATGGTTTCCAATTTACCTTTTGTGTCATTAGTACACACATGGAAGATCAGCAGAGGCTAGTAGTCCGATGCATGGACAAGCCTTGGCAGTTTTTCCATGACATCTCTTATTCCAGACCCTGGCAGGCAGCAAACCTCTCTAGACAAGAGGTCAGGCTGGCAGGTCAGCAGATAGGTGCCTCTGTCCCCTGCAGCAGGGAGTCACCCACAACAATCACTCGCCGCTGCTTCCGGATGTTCCTGCACAGCACAGGGTCTGCCAGGGTAGTTGCCTCCCCTGGAGCCATGCCCAGCTCCTCCTCAGCTTGGAGGGTGCTAAACTTGTTCTTCAAGGGTAAGTCTTGAGGAGGAGCAAGAGCCTTTCTCCTTCTACGAGAGGTCACCAGCTTCCAGCCTTCTTCAGCAGTGTTATAATGCACCATTACACACAGTACAGAGCCCTCCAGCAACTCTGCTGCAGTGGGGGCAGGGGACTCCCGGAGCTGAACAGTCTCCGAGAACGCCCTGTCAATCTCCCGCTCATCCTCTCGGATGCTTTGGAGCCTACTGACTTTCTCCCGTAACTCCTTTATCTGGTGATACAACTGATCAACTACAGCACACCTCGCACAGGTATTTGGGAAGATTATTCTCTTTTTACCATTTTTACCCTCTGCCTGCTCTTTCCTTTCCTCTCTTTTTCTCTTTCTTCTTTTTTAGAAAAAGAAAAAGTATTTCAATGTGAAATGTGCTATTTTTTGTTTCTTTGAAAGTTCCATGTATGCTGAAATTATTTCCTCTTTAATTTTCATATTGTTTTTCACCAATATTGTTTTATTTTTGCTTCTTTCTACCTTGAAGAAACTTAATCAATTGAAGTATAATTATTCTATTTTTTCATTACAACTATCTCATCACAGATCAGTTTCATGTGTTTTGTCATAGTCTTAGTGTTATTTATAGCTGTCTTCATTTTATATGAGCTTTGATTTTATATAAAGACACTTTCTTGATGTTTCTTTTCTATTGTATTCTTTTCTAGTCTATCTTTTATCATTTTTTTAATAAGTGAGTTTCAGATTACTTAATCTAAGCAAAAGTTCTTCTTTTCACCAGCATCACTTATTTTAAATCTTCTTGTCAAGCTCTGCCAGTTTTCAGCCTGAAAGTCTAAAACTATATGCTGGCAAGTGACCATCTAACCTGCCAGACAAGATCCATCCAAATCCAATTCTCTGCTTAAGGTCATGGCCATTAGATGGTCTCCAGCACAGCTTGCCTTTTTCTCTCTGGGTTTTGTTAAACATGAGATTTTAAAGACATGCTGCACAGACAGAGCCAATTTCACCTCCTAGAGTATTCCAGGCATCTTTACTTTCTCAAGTGCTAGAACTGATCTTTTTGCTTGTTTGTTTTTACTTCTATTTCCCTATAAATCCACAGAGTGCTCAATTCCCAGCCATTTTTAAGGGTAAGCTCCTTCTTACTGTGAGGGACTGTTTTCCAAGCAGACTGCCTCCTTGTCTCTTCATGTGTGTCACAGAGATCATAAGTAAAATGCCTCACTCTGCATCCATCAGCCAATTTTATTTACTTCTGCTTGATGAGGACACTGAGGCTTGAACTTCACTATGGAGTCTGTCATGATCGATACGCTCAAAAAAGTCCAGATTGCCTCAGATGACCAGCCTCAGACACTAACTCTGGCTCTTAGGCTATCTCAAGTGGCGATTAAGGCATCTCTTTGGCCTTCTAATGCATAGCTGGTTCTGGAGTACTAATTTGCAGGATACCTTTGGCTGAAAAGGCTTAGAAAGACTTCTGTAATTTGAGACTTCAGACCTTTTTGAAACTTGCACAGCTGTGTCATATAATGAGCTCTTTATTAATTCCACCGGTACCGTTACACTTGTGGCACAGAAACCACCAAGCAATCTTCTTACAAAGAGGATTTCTTCTATGTTGATAGATCTGCCTGCTGCAACTAGGTCCGTGGAGATTGTTGCTAGGACTTAAAAATGAACAATGCCTGTTTATACAGGAAACAACTGGAGACTCCAAGCCTTGCAAATACGTGTAGAATCTTAGCACAGGCTATCTTTTTTTTTTTTTATTTACAGATGTTATTTCCTAAATCATGTATTGCTCTCACTTTATGGATTACTTGTGAGGTGCTATCTGTCAGCTATCTGCACTTCCCATGAGCTGTTGAGCAAACATAGCCTTAACTTATGCAGCAGCCCTGCCAGTAATGAGCAATGAGCACAGTGTTAAATGAGTGGCTGTTCACTGTGCCTGTTCTTGTAAGGGTTCAGTTGTAAGGAAAATATAGCAATTCCTGAACTGTACACTCTCTTTTAAAGACTATTTTTACTGTATTAAGCATTCAAAGGGAATCTCAAATTTGGAATACATTTTCTCCTCTCCTACTTTTTTGTTCTGCTCCTTGGTCCTCATTTTTGGACTTTACTTTGAACTATTCCCAATGTTTCACAACTTTCTGACACTGTCATGGCTTTACTTTCTTCTCTATGTATTACACAAAAACAGACATTAGGAAAGAGGTCCACAATTAGAATTAATACTACTGTGTCTCTTTGCATCAGTAGAGGCTATAGCAAGCTAAACATGAGCAAACAGAGGAATACATTGCCCTCAGTTACTGCCTGCAAGAGAGAGGTCAGATGATTTAACTGAAATTTCTTCGTCCTTAACTGACAGTGTGGAAAAATATGGTTAGGTGTAAGCCTAGTGTTAGTCACTTTAACCTAAGTCAAAGCAGAGTAAGAATACACATATAGGTATATGCAGTGGTGCAGTTAAACAGGTTTAATCAATTTATATGAAATACTCCATTGTAATTTTCTTGGGTACATAAGCCAGTGTAGGAGAAATTACTATGGTAACCTTAGTTCAAAAGAACAGATAAAAATGCCAAAAAGTTGCCATGATTTCTCAAATTCGAAAAGTAGAAATAAATTCATAACATACCAGGCTAATCTTCTGCTTAAAGTAAGACCATTAAGTCCACCTAAGAATTTCCAAGGTGAACCTATAACTTTGGTCTGAATTACATGTGTCTAGAATCACCTACAGCATGTGGCCCAGGATTGTGTCCAGATGGAATATCTCCAGAGAAGGAGACTCCACTACCTCTCTGGGCAACCTGTTCCAGTGCTCACTCACCCCCACAGGAAAGAAGATTTCCCTCATGTTCAGATGGAACTTCCTGTGGTTCAGTTTCTGCCTGTTGCCTCTTGTCCTGTCACAGGGCACCACGGAGAAGAGTCTGGCCTCATCCTCTTGACACCTTCCCTTCAGATACTTGTACACATTGATGAGATCACCTCTCAGTCTTCTCTTCTCCAGGCTGAACAGGCCCAGCTCCCTCAGCCTTTCTTCACAGGAGAGATGCTCCAGTCTGCTCATCATCTTTGTCGCCCTCTGCTGGACTCTCTCCAGTAGTGCCATGTTTCTCTTGTACAGGGGAGCCTAGCACTGGACACAGGACTCCAGGTGAGGCCTCCCCAGGGCAGCCTGGTGACCTGCTGGCAACACTCTGCCTAATGCACCCCAGGAGACCATTGGCCTTCTTGGCCTCAAGAGCACAGTGCTGGCTTATAGTCCACTTGTCTACCAGGACTCCTAGATTCTTTTCCTCAGAGCTGCTTTCCAACAGCAGGTCATCCCCCAACCTGTCCTGGTGCATGAGGTTATTCCTCCCCAGGGGCAGGACCTTGCGCTGTCCTTTGTTGAACTTCAGGAGGTTCCTCTCCGCCCAGCTCTCCAGCCTGTCCAGGTCCCTCGGAATGGCAGCACAGCCTTCTGGTGTGTCAGCCACTCCTCACAGCTTCTTATCATCAGAAAAACTTGCTGAGGGTGCACTCTGTGCCTTCCTCCAGGTCGTCGTATCCAATGTATGCATTGAACAAGACTGGACCCAGGACTGACCCCTGGGGGACATCACTAGCTACAGGCCTCCACCTAGACTCTGTGCCACTGACCACAGCCCTCTGAGCTCGGCCATCCAGCCAGTCCTCCATCCACCTCACTGTCCACTCATCCAACCCACACTTCCTGAGTTTACCTAGGAGGATGTGATGGGAGGCCATCATGTCAAAAGCCTTGCTGAAGTCCAGGTAGACACTATCCTATCCACTGCTCTCCTCTCATCTAACCAGTCATTCATTCCAGACTATATGAAAATTGCCTGAAGAGATACAGAGATTACTGCCTCCACTAGCCCTAGGATGCACTTTGTATTTGAATAGGTATGGGAGTGATACTGTTTATACATGAAGTGACACTGGATAACATCTATAGAAGAGAAAGTTTGAAGATAAAATGTGTAAGTCTAGTCAGAAGTGGCTGTAGAGATCACCCTGGTATTTGAGGATATGAGGACAAGGCTCAGCTGTCAAATTCTGTGCTTCCAGCTAAGATTTCTCAATACAGCTCATTTGGGGCTGTCTGATGTGGCAGCACAGCTAAGAAGCATGCCCTTTGGCAATCCCTGGTTATGACACAAAGTAGTAGGAGTGTACCAGGGTGAAATGCATTGCCGCAGTATTGAGGGCATCATTGTAGTGAGGAGAGAGAGAATAGCATACAAAAAAAACTGGAAATCTGGAGGATCAATACTTAATACTTTAAGTATTTTCTTAGTTGCAAGTGCAATTCGTGCACATAAGCTATGTCTAAAATTAAGTAGATGTGTGATATGGGTGACTGGAACCTCAGATTACACTAACAGCACAAATTGGAAGTTTGCCTTGACCATGCCACAGTTCTGGACCAGCTTTCCTTCCCATGGCACAGTGAGAACAGGAGTAGTGCGCACACAAGACAAGCCGTATGCCAACCTGTGATGCAGCTGGGATGTATCTAAACTGAGCCTAGAAGCACCAGGAACTGTAAGTCAGACATTGATTCAGGGACCAATTAAAAGATTTTTTGCAATAACCTGGCTGCCACCGATTGAAAATGATTAAGCAGAAAGATCATTGTATATTGATGATTTTGAGCCACTGATAAGATTCAGATGCAGTCATACATCATATTAGGCGAAGTATTTCTAGCAAAGGCAGGAAAGCTCCAATATGTTTTTTTCATGACCTTATGGGATTTTGTAGGATTTGAAACAAATGCAAAGAAAGCTACTACATAACTTATGGAAAAGAGACCTTATTTTATTAAGCAAGAATATGAGAGCTCAGAGGAGTAAGAGCTGAGCCCAGTGAAACAAAGACGGAGAGGAGATATAATTGTTTTCTGTAAATACATTAGTATGAGTAAATTGCAGAGAGGGAGAAGAGCTATTCCGAGTAAAGAACAATGATGGCACAAGAACAAGTGCATTTTCACTGGCCATGAATATACTTAGGCTGAACATTAGGCAGTTTGGAACTATCAGAGGAATTAGAGTGTCGAAAGCTTTCTGTGAGAAACCTGGAGGGCCAAAACCAAACTCAATTTATATGAAGCTTGCCAAGTTTATTAAAGGCGTTAGGATATAAATACCTCCAAATCTAGAGGACTGGTCCAAGTGTCCCTTGAGATTCCTTCTAGTCCTTCATTCCTATGTACATTAAACAGTGTAATAGTTTGAGATTATAAAAAATAAAGGTAATGCTGTAACAATTTGACAGCTTCCTATAGACATTGATTTTGAGCAAGCTGAGTAGGCTAAAGATAAAGGAAAGGATTTTTCAGAAAAGTAAGGTGTATAAAATGTCAACTCTGAACTGGTTAAGCATATTCCATCAAACCAACATTTTAATGGTAATTTCTTAAATTACATAAGTTTTGTAAAATGTATCCTGTCTCTGCAGAAAATATTAAATTTACAACAAAAATTTAACTGCTCATTTGCCTCTTGATTTGCAGCTGATAATCTAGGGGACTCTTGCATCTTTCCATGGAAAGGGATAGCACATTACTTAGTATATAAATATAAAATACAGGTTACTGAGAAATTTAGATGATCTTAGACATAAGATAAAATTACCCATTCCAATCCTGAGTCCATATTTGTGATTAAGGTGTGGTGCATCTGAGTCTCAGGCAGGATGGCTGATATTTATTTCCTGACAACCATAATCATATGATATGAGTCAGAGTTAAAAAGAATTCTCTCTTCTGTAAGACAGAAGCAATTCATAGCAACTACCTCCAAAGGCTGCTAGTGATTAAAGCACACGTTCTCATCATTCTACAAAATCCAGGCCGTGTTTCACAAAGCCTGGGTCTAAGAATCTTAAATATATGCATATGCCATACAAAATATTAGATATACAGTCAGCTTAGTGTTACTTAAAAATGTTACTGAACATGAGATGAACCACCATAACTCTCTATATTCATGCTCTTAGACAGTAGCAGCAGTGAGATGATTGTGCTCAGCCTATAACCCTGCATTGCATGTTAACTCACAGCATGAGCTTGGATATGGTGTTGAACAAGTACATATGAGTATTTACTGAAATTTGTCTGACATAGTGATTAGTAAACTTTGGTAGGTTGTTTGGCACAGGCACAGACCTTTTTGGACAGGGTGGCCCTTGTTGTCCAGCCTTGCTGGACACAGCTGTACCTATGTCCCTTCGTCAGGAATACACATTCATTATTGGGTAGCACCAAAAGAGAGGGTGTATAACTCTGTTAGATCTTCTTACTTGATTATGTGTCTGAATCCTAACAGATATTTCTATTTATATATAGGCATGGTCAGATATTGGAAAACAAAAAGTAAGAAGTACAGAGTTTTCTCAAAGATAGCAGATCTCTTCTGTCTTCACAAAAAGGCTTTATTATTGTCTTTTGAACAGTTGTATCTGACAAGAATCTTGTCAAAAAAGGGACCAGCCATTTTATTTCCCAAGAGAACCATCATCTTTACCTCACACAAATCTTGGTCTGCCTACAGCAACAACCTGAACGCAGCTAAAGGAGTTACACTTCACTCTTAAATAAATCTGGCACGTAAGTTCATGAGGAGCAACTCTTAACGCAACCAGGGACTTCTGAAGCGCTTAACAAAATTCTCAGCTGTATCCTTAAATCAGGAGAATGGGTTAAAAGAACTTCAAGTGAAATGAAGTCAAATCTTTTAAATTTTTTGATTTACTTGAGCTCAGGCATTACTCGAGATTTCTTTGGAATGTACATATCATCATTCACATTGTTGGACAGACTATCACAGTCAACATACTAATAATTGACATAATAAGATAAAAGATCTGAAAAGCTCATGCTGAGCACAAAGACAATTCTGATGTGAGCTTATGCTGTGTTATCCATCATAAAAAAATAATCATAGCACAATAATGACGCCATTGCATTGTTAGTTTTAATAAAATATCTTAAAATGAAAATATCTATTCAAGAGCAGAGTGGAAGCAAGACTACTTCTATGACGTTACAGAGAAACTCACATTTGCTTGTCTTCTTGCTATTTTCATCCATGCAGATCATATACCAAATGCTGCTATGGTTTGTATTAAGCCTCTCTGAAATTCAGAGGAGTATAACATTCTCTTAAGATAACTGTAGGATAAACAAGCTCTGTGGTATAAGAGTACCTCTTTCTCACATTACCACTGAACAGAGGTACTTAGACACTAGTCAGTTACTGTGAAGGAAGACACGAGAGAAAACCTGCTTGGCTGAGAGAGAGAGACACTCATTTCTGTTCTTTGATACCTTTGCTCAGAGAAAATTGACTTCATGTACCACTTGTAAATATGTAACACTAACGCCATTAAGTATATTTCTTTCTACAAGCAAAAAGAAATAATCTAGAAATAGTCATAAACATGCACATGGCATGGAAAACAACTACTCAGGTAACATCAGTGATTAAGTCCTTAGAGAAACAAAATAATCAAGCTGTCAAGGGAAAATATATTCTGATGTTCCGAAATGGAAGTGATCATCAACCATCAAAGTTACTTGACCAATAAGAATTTTCCAACCAAATGTGATTGGAAAATTTCACATAAAATAAAGTATTTACAAACTTTTACAGAATATATGCTGATAGAACAGTCAATCTATCACTCACTATCACAAATCCAAAACGTCTTTACCAGGTTAAGACCTTTTGGTGCCACTCCGTGAACAAATACCTACTGAAATATAGTTCCTGGCCTGGTGAACAAAAAGTCTAGTTGAACAAAAGAGAACCCATTGGAGAATGATAGATAACGGATTTACAAAAAAATAAGTTATTTTAGGGGTCAGCCAGAAAATCTGTGAAACAACTGAATTTAAATCTCCTTTAGCCTAACTTGAACTGTTTTTGCTACTTACCTGCAGCCTACCCCTTCTTGGAATAAATCAAAAACAAACACTTTTTTTCTTTATCCATTAAAAAGTGTTGAACTTTTCTCTCAATTTCTTTTTCTCTTCACTAGCTCATAGGTTTGACAAAGTGCCTTTTGCAAAAACATATTGATGATATGAAATAACCTTGACTACACTTTATCAGTGCATCAAGTCTGAGAGTCTTCTAACAGTGGAATAACAAATCCCAAATTTTATTTGTTCTTTTAGTCTTTCCCAGGGTAGGAGCATATGCAGAGAAAAATTTTATTTAGAGACTTTTATGTGGTTGATTGGTGAAGTTCAAGGATCCAAAAAATAATTTCATTTATATTATATAAAAGCACACAATATTTTATATTTATATAGCAGTAGACAAGACTAAAGCAAAAGTTTAGTTGAAGTTTCCCACTAATGCATATATCAGATTTCTAAAAAAAGTATGCATCCGTGTAGTGATCAGCAGGTATTCACATGGGCAGAGGACAAATTGTAGATTGCTCAATAAAGGTGTTTTTGAGCTATCAGCATAAGCAGGGATTAAGGGACATTTCCTTTCTTTTGTTATATTTATGGATATTCAAATACTTTAAGCAAAATATCTCAGTGTTACGAGAACTCTATTTTTGGCAGTTCACATACGATTTTATTTCTGTTTTATTATCACTTTTTGCCGTTATTCGGTTATTCAGTTGTTTTCAGGGGAGGATAGGTATAGCATTTGAGAGCTGACAAGCCAATATTTCAAGTTATGTTAAAAATTAATTTGCAGAAAAGAAACAAAGATTACTCCCCTCCAGTGCTACTTCCTTAGTCTTGGAAAAAAAAAAAAAAATTAACTGGTCTTTAATTTCCCTAGTGTTTTTGCCATAGCAATGGTAAGTTGATGAGGAAATGAGCTCAGTATGAGCGCTCCATTCAGCTTAAAGATGCTTATTTCAGTGACAACAATTTTTACATCAATTTTACTTTCAATATGCTACACAGAGAGATTAACACAAGCATGCAAGCTACTCTCCATCCTCTCTTTTTCTATGAGGCTCTTATCCCATACTAAATTCAAAATAATTAGAGGTATTTTGCATTTCTATCACAAAATAATAAGTTATCATACATTTCTGACAGAGCTGAATCATGCATGGGGCAGTTACTCTAGAGTAAGTGACACACAGCAAGTTCACAACCATGCCTATGTGATGGTACTTTTTCATACCATATTTGTGTGACCTTCTGCTAGGTTCTATGAGGAGAAATATTCTTCTATTTTTTTTTTCACCTTAGGAGTAGAAAATCTACACATAAACATCATCAGCTAAGCTTATAGAAAACAAATAGTAAAAATTATGAATATCTTTCTTTGTATGTATATGAATCAAACAGTTAGACTTCCTTTAATTTCAAAAATAAAATAAATATCCATTTATCTTTACTGCATCTGGAATTGTGAAACAGAAAGCATATTTTAAAATAAAATCTTTAATTAAGTGCCCTAGTAGAGATACTGTGTGAAAAACATGGAAGTAGAGTTGCAATGTGAGCAAGATTTAAAACAACAACAGCAACAACAAAATTCCTCTTCCCCTTATTGCCTCCCCCCTCCCCCTGAACTAATTAGACAGGTAAATAAATAAGACAAAGAGTAAAGCATAACAAATTATTGACATAGAAGTTTACAAGGTTCCTTGCCATTATGTCTTCTCTAAGTGAAGCCTCAAAATTTGTATTATAGCAGGGGTTACAGAGAGATGGTTACAACTGTATGCTGCAATACAGGAGTGAATCTATAGTATATATGAATTCAGTGTCCAAACAGGATGTGACTGCTTGTCTCAATGAAAGAAGTCGATAACCCGTCTGACAGTAATCCCCAAGATTACTTTAGAAAGCTTATTTAGTAATGCAAAATTTAGTTTTCTAATTGACAGCTATTTAAAAGGATAAAACAAAATGTATCTGATCACAGTGTCACAGTAAAATGCATGTATAGGAAGACATCTGTAATTGGAATGCAATTATTTATTAGAATTAAGTGCAGTGGCATTCAGGGGATATGTACTCTGAGCTTCATATTGCTCCTTCCTTAATCCCTTCACTGATACGATTTATCAACAGAAAACTTTCAAAGTCGAGATCAAAGCTCAGCTCTCCTCAGTGTCTTCAAGTTAATAATGCTATCTAGCTTCACTGCCTTCTGTAGGACATAAACCATTCTAATGTACATGAATAGTACACTAGCGTCTCACAGTCTGTAGCATACCCATATTCTTTTTGGGAGGCAAAATATTTTTTGTTTTTACATCTGATTGATTGGAATTTCTAGGAATAATTTCAGATTATAAATATCTGCATACCCTCTAGGATAGTATGCAGCTCCAGTCGAGAAGCTTCCTCATGCACAATGGAAGGCAGTTCTACGAGACGCACAGAGAAATCCATTGTGCGTGAACGTTGAAACATCCACTGTTGACTTACTTTGCCTTTTCAAGTTGTACACTTTTAAGCTGGCAACCTTTGTCTTCTGAAATCAAAGGTAAAACTCCTATCAGCTAGATTTTAATCTCATATCTTTTTTTGTAAATTATGAAGTTTTGGGCACATAGGTCATTCCTGATAAATAGTGATATAAGTTAAATATGCTATTCAGAAAAGCAGCTATAAGTAAAATGCATTAAAAAAATCAGTACAATTCTTACTTTGTATGCAAAGGATCCACTTTGCAATATCAAATGCTTCTCATAAGTATTTATAGCTACTGCTCCCTACAATATTAAATAATCGTCATATTATTGTCCTCTTAACAATAACAACAGCAACAAAAAACATTAGCTAGAGTAATAGGCTGGGAATATGAGCTCCTATTTCAAAAAGATGGACTCTCACAATCTTCCCTTTCTCATGGTATCTGCATTCTCTTCCCACATGACCCTAAGATGTAGCTCTGTGCCAGCATCAGTTAAGTCTACCTAAATGCCACAGCCTAGTCCACTAATTTCAATAGCAGCAAGGCCAGTCTTAGTACCTTTTAAATTAAAACATGTCAATGAATTTTCCTACAAACATAGAAAGAAGTTGCCTGCCACCTGCAACCTTGCAAGCCAAGTTATCTGTGTTTGAATTTTTATAGCCGACTTTTGCAACCTAACAAACTGAGTTAATAATGGAAATAGCGCTAAACTCTTACGCTTACTTATCAAAAAAGTTGGGGTATGAGAGTGAACTCTGTTAATAGGAAAAGTTCTGCTGAAAGCTGTCAAAGATACCAGACTTAATTTATTGCTCAAAATCATTATATATATGAGAGTACTGGACTTTCATTATATGAAGAAAGAGATACACACACACACACACACACACACACACACACACACACACACACACACACACACACACACACACACACACACAGAGCTTCCTATAGATTTTCACTATCATCACTGTCAGAACTTATGTTAGTTTTAGATACATATGGACCAGAAAGATTTCCAGTGCCAAAAACATCCATGAAACTCCCAGCCCATGATTACCTCTGAAGAGTAGGCCTAAAACTGGAGTAGCCACTTTCTCCTTTTATCCATAAAAAAGTAAACCTGTGGATTCTGGTCTATATACACATCACATTAAAAAATCAGAATGCTACTGTTTTAATGATAAGATAGCTGTTCATGTTATAGTGTAAGAATTATTAGTTGGAGAACTACTTATAGACTAGTGAATCCTTCTGTGACTGAAATAAAAAAGAAGCAAAACTTTACAAGAACACAATTTATATTACAAAATAATTAAAATTTCCGTTCGTAAAACAAAAGTATTTGGCAGTATAGATCCTTTTAACTCAGAACTCCCACCAAATACAAGAGAAAGACATGCTACAGGGAAACTGGAGAAACACATATATATTATCAGTTGCTAATGAGCAAATATGCTCATCAGTATTCTTCAAGCTATAGAAACATCTTGAACTTTCCTTTCGCTGTAGCAGCAGTGGCTACAGTTGGACAACAAATGCTGTCCCCAATGTCTAGGTATTGCCGCTGCTCCTCAGAACCATGACCTTCATCTTCTTGAGTTTTATCTGACACAGACTGCCCATCTTCTCATACCCGGAAGCACTCATTAAGTTAGCAATTTCCTGTTACTGCCACTAGACTATCCTGTACCCAGGAAAGCTTTCAGTCCTATGTGGACCACAGGTTTAGACCAGCCTCACAAAGACTGATGAGACGCTTTGTTTTCCCTAGAAGCCTGGAGCAGCAGCACTACTCCGTATCTTCAGAGAGGCTGAAAGATTTGGCAGTGGCACTGGGAAATAAAGCACTAGGGAATACTTTGTAAAAAGCAGCTGGCAGAAAAGACAAAGCGTTCAAAAGGAAGCTCAGCAATAGGGTAGGCAAAGAAGGGAAAGGAGAAGAGTTGATTAAATGGATGAGGAATCTCAGTGTGTCAAAGATATGACAACCATCAGCCAACAGTAAATGGGAAAGCTCACATACCATTTGTTCATATACCTATAGCCAAAGAAGCATTTCAGGAGCTCTCAGCAGTTTAAGAGCATTCTTGCATTGATGCATGCCTGCTACGTACACTGTGAACCAATGGTCAGGGCACTTATGTCCCTGGCATGCATAGAGCACGTACTCAGAATAAACCTAGAACCGCTCATCCAATTTACTTTCCTACAAAAGAAACTTATTTCACAAACACCAAAACTGCACTACGACCTGAGCCAGCACACAAGAAATGGGAACCGTTGGGGGGATTCAGTTTAAAAGCACCCTAGGGCTCTAAACCAACTCACTAACAAAGACAAAGGTATTAATAGCAAATGCTAAATTAAATGAGGCACTGTCATGTTTTCCAGAGGCTCCTTTTTTTAGTAAAATCACACTGTTTTTTTTTTCTCAAAAGTTACTATACTTGACCATCAAAATAATAATTAATGGTAAAAATCCTGTAGAATGTACTGTTCTGTTTGGATGTGTTCTTGGAAGTTCTTTGAAGCAGAGCGTGTTATGAATTTTCATAAACTGGATTTTTTTTTAACAGCATATTCTGAACTATGATGGTCAGAGTACTTGCTTGGCACCTGGGGGAATGCCAAGGAAAGATCTGAATTTCAGTCTCTAGTATCTGAGTTACTAGGACCTTTAAGTGGCTATTACAGGCTTGCTCTCTTTCTTTATCTTTATCTACCTTTCCCTTTTTCATGGGCTGTTTTATTTCAATGTATACGGCAAAAAAGCTTTAGTAACAATTACTAGAAATTTCAGTAGAAAAATATTTTAGTAGAATTAGCAATTTAGTAGATTTAGTAGCATGAAGGCATTTTGGGCTTCTCAAAGCTCTTTCAGAATGGGAAAACTGTCAAAATAAGTTGCAGCCCCATATTATTCTTTGTGGAAGGCAACCTTTCTGCATTTTTTGTGTGGCATCATAATTCAGGTTGTACTATGAGACCTAGTCCACCATAAACTTTTAGCCAATGGGACTGCTTAGGTAAAAATTCCTATACAGCAGCAGGGGGAATGTAGAATGAATGGAAATGAATGGAAACATTATGTTAATATTGCATTTTCTTTGAAAATGCTAGAATGGAACATTTCATGAATCATATTTTAATCTTTCTGCAGATTAAATGCTGATATTTAAAATTATAGAAAAAGGATGAAAACAAATTATATCAGAATTCCTAAGAAATATATCTACAAAGAGGTAATACAATGAGGAAGTGCTGAACTTGCAATCAAAACAAAGTATAAGGAATTCCTCTGTGTTTTCTTCATTCTTAAGAAAAAACTATAAGTATGAATAAAGAGAAAAAGAAGGAGCCACAATCATCGTGCCCTAAAGTAAACACTTTGTCATCAGGCATATGTACTATACTATTAACAAAATATTTTTCAGCATCTCTATTTAATAACAGATATAAAACTGTTTGATATATTTTTTGATTCAATGTATTTATGAATCATTTTGAACTTGCAAACATAGTAGCAATAAGAATATTTTAATATCTATAAAAATCTAGCTATCCAGCCTTCATTGTTTTCCTAACTGGCAGAATGTTCAGAACAGAACAGAGAACATCTTTTTCTATCCCTACAAGACAGATCACAATTTTAGACAAACCAAAATACACCACTAGAGAATGCCTCTAGTCCCAGTGCATATACAGCCTATGGACAGATCATGAAGAAAGATTTCTTGCAACATGCTCCTTATACTTCCTAGTGAGAGAGTGGGAGAAACCAAACTGAAGAGGTAATTACAAGGATCTTAGCTTTGCCTGGCACCACTAAAAGAAATAGGCAAATTAGCTCTTAAGACAAGGAATGGCAACATAAGCCAGAGTTCAGGGACATTGGCCATTGCCTAAGTAATGTTTCTAAATTTTTCATTCTTTCAACCAAACTAGAGGTGGGCAACTGTTAGCATTTCAGATTTGGAGATTGGGGTTAGTGACCCTGGCGCAGACTTGCATCACAGAGCCCCAGGGGCCACTGTATTACCACTTGTAATTGCATGAAGCAGGAAGACTTAATACCCTCTGTACTTTACAGAAAAGGACATTTGCAAATACCTATCTTACAAACAAAAATAAACGTATAGATGTGCAACACACTTCACGTCAGATATGGATGCTGTAGTACAACTACCAAAGCTGGTGGGTGATAGGCACTACACAGGCAAGTGTGGGACTCAGGATGGTGCAGCCCATAGAAGAGGGGTTTGCTCTGGGGTGCTTCCCAAGAGTTGAGGAACCCCGGGTGCACCACGACCAGAGCCACCACACTGTGGGGTTGCCGTAGCCTCATGAGTGCAGAGCAAACCGAGTCAGCAAAGGAGAAGTGACACCGCGGACTCACACTGTAAGCGTCTAGGGACCTTGGAATTTCATACTGATAGCTGTTTAATGTACTGCTAAGCATTCTGTTGACCATCCTGTCAGCATCCATACTGTTATCACCTAAGACCATCTGTTCCATTGCCCAGCTATGGTCTGGCACTGATTAATGAACTAAGCCCGGGAAGGATAAAAGGAAGTAAGCCACATACCTCTGTGTGGACTCGGACTCACCGTCAGCTGGCCTGCGGAGCCGACAACCCACCCATCAGCGGGGACGCCCCGATGCCAACTGCCAGAGAGAACCTGAATCCTCTTGGCGCAGCTTGAGTGTGGTGAGAACACCCCGGGGAAAACTCTACCGGAGGGGTGGCCCATAAGGACAAGGAAAGGGCGAGAGCGGTCATTATACCGTGCATCTGAGAGCAGTCATGGTACTGTGCTTCCGTGGCTTAACCATAGAGCTCTGATATGTGTAGTCTGTTCTGCTTTTAATTCTTTACTATACTTCTTAGCTTTGTTATACTTGTAGATTGTCTGCTGTTGATGGTTTAGTGTTGTCCAGTGTCCGTCGTATGTGTAGGACCTCTTAGATCTAATAAATTCTTACATCTGACAAAAGATGATCTCTCGAGTTCAGTGCAACTCACCCCGGAATCCAAAAGAATCCTGGACGCCCCTTTAGTGGCACGTCACAGTGGGGGAGTTAGTTTTTGAAATACCACCAGATCAAAAACTCCAGTTATATACATATTTATAGCTTGATCATTACTCTAGTAATGAGAGACCAGTAGTAGCAAGAGAGTATAAACTTTGGCTTCCTACATGGAAAATGGGTGTAGCTTTGCCTCCATGCAGTTATGCTGAGGTGGGTGCTAGAAGCAGCAAAATATCTACTGTGGGAATAAAGTCAAAAAATGCTTTCTGTCATGCATTTGAGTCAGTGCTGTTTAGATGCAGCTATCATCATATTGAATGCAAGTCAGGGTCACATCCTAGGTGCTGATGTTCAGCAGGCAGCTAGGGCATCCATGAGAAGGAGCCATCACCAGTTTGATAAGTCATGAATATGCAGAGTTAACACCAGAATAATGCTGGGGATGGAACTTCATTTGGAAGTCACAGACTCCCTCAGCTGTTCCACTTAGCAGTTGCATCTATAGTTTAATGCCTCCAGTGTTGGGTCTTCATTAGAAAATATTTTCAAAGTGGCACAGTGGAGTACAGCACTTCAAGTCAAAGGCCATTATGTAAAATTTCCTCATACGCATCTACAGTGCACTAGGTGACAACCCATTGCGTACCCACTGACACTTTGCAACCTCAGGACATGCAGCTGTGGTGTACTGATGTCTCACAGCTACCAGAGAGGTCAAACCAGGGCTTTTACTGTATACAGTGCTCCCTAAAAGAATGCCAGCAGTGTCTGAGTGCTTCAAACCAAAGTAACTTTCCACTCAGAGCTTCAGGGCAGAAGCAGTTCACGAAACACCTATTGCTTAGGGCTTAACAGAAAATAGCTCTTCTCTGCCTCAAGGAGTCCAACATACCAATACAGAAGAAAATCAAACTAATTCTGCTTATTTTACATAGAAAACTAATCCCCAGCAAATCCAGAGGCATCTAATATAAATTCAGAATGATTTGGGGAATTGTTCTAAATTAGAAAACATACAGAGAGGTATAAAGATATAAACATGTGTGTGTGCGAGTGTGTGCATGCACACAGGTCAGTATTTCATGTTAAAATGACTTGTTTTCCTATTGCTCTCCTGGCATCACCATATTAGCAGTGTCTTTTTGAAAATCATGTTTTTCCTCTAGTGCAATAGTTCCCTGTGGTTGATTGGAACAGTCAAATTGTACAGCCATCTATAACATTGCAACTTGCTGCTAAGTTGTATTGACTATCTTGTCAGAAAATATTGAGCATGAAAACCCCCAGCTGTTAATGTGAGCAGTGAAAATAGGGACCTTGCTCCGGAGAATAACCAATTCATGTCAATATTCTTTTTTTTTTTTTTGATAAAGTTTGAGTAAGCAAACATTTGATGCATATTGAAGACAGTGGTTATCTCAGCCCAATTTTCTTTTGAATGTTAAATCATCAGCAGTTGATGCTAAGCAGCAGACTATCTGAATTAATCTTATTTTCGTTTCTGAGCTACAGCACTCTCCTGCAGATAAACCTAGCTGATTATCAATCACTGCACCACTTTTGTGTGCTTCAGAGCCTACTGAACTACTTATTCTGGTTTACTTTTCTGTGAAAGTAGAGTTTAGACAAGCAAATGCTGTTGCCCCTCAAGAAAACTTAGTGAATGAATCTTATAGCTACAGATAGAAACATAGCTACATAGTAATTTTATGAATATTTTCCTGATAATAATAGTTATTTGAAGTGAAAGATATGTCTAATGATAGGCAGATATTTTGGAATTAAGATATGCACAAATAGAAGTGATAGTTGCATTATTCTTTCTCTTTCCCTGTGTACTGACAGTAGATTTAGGAAGAAAGATGGTGAAATTATGGATTCAGAGGCCAGGCAGTGCCTGCAGAGGCTGCAGGTGAGAGTCTGGCCTGAGAGGAGCAGCAGAGGAATGCCATCCCATAGTTGGTAACTGCATGAGTAACAGTGCACTTCGGGTGAGCACTGTCCCCTTGTAAGAGTCTTTTTAATCCATACTGAGAAAACAGAATTATGGAAGCAAAGTGGTAAAGGGGAATGGCACACAAGAACATTTCTCGAAAAGAGAGTATTACTTTTCATAAAACAGAATGATGAAAAAACAGGGCACTAGACTCATGACTTGGAGTTCTTATATCACCATTACCAGAAAGACAATCCTATTTTGTTTTAATTTGTAGAAAATGGCTTCAGCCTTTATTGCAGTGAGAGAGAAAGAAGAACAGCTCATGCACCAGGCAGTGAACAAAAGATATCAAAAAATAACTCTTTCTATTTAAAAGCCAGTGTGCCTTTGCCTTGGTTACATTACTAGAGATAGCTATTACTGAACAAATTTGCCCCTTTTATTTCCAGAAGAGGAAATGTAAATTGCCGTTAATACTTTTGGTTTATCAGGCACACATTGGACTTATGTTTGGCAATACAGTCAGGGGTTTTTTTGTTATTTCTTCATAAATACTGTGTGATGAATTCCATATATATCATGTGTCATATATACTCCTATATATTTATATCATGAGTTATATACAAGTTTTAAGCACTTCAGTGGCTGGAGGACAGTTTGAATTTTATATTCCCTTTGAAAAAAATTCTGCCTTGGATTTAATAAGAACATATCTTAAAGCCAGTGTTCCTGATCCTTTACTGCGTCTTGTGTGACAGCTTTATCTACCTATCAAGAGTATACTTGCCTGAGAAATTACTCTCAAGCATGAACATTTCATAGTGTATTTTACTTTTAAGAAACTGATCTGGTGTTGCAGAAAGAGGCTACTAAAGGCTGGGAAAAAAAGTGCCTTATGCCATTTACTGCAAAATGCCTCTATTTGAGTTTTAGGTAAGACCTTAGCAAGATCATTTTGCCATCTTTTCACCCAGCGGCCTTTTCTCCCCATCCCAACCACATAACACTTTCCCATTCAGACAATTGCTGCAACATGCTGCCATTTACTAGTTTTTCAGTCTGAGAAAGTGAATCCCACAGCTGTAATTCTTCAGACTGTTCAAGCTCAAACTAAGCAGCATCAAGCCTAGTCTTCACTTAGCTGTTGCCCATAGTAAACCTGGTTGCTGAAATGTTGTTTGTAATTCACACAGGGAGACTTACAATAAAGTGATGACTCAGTTCCTACTGCAAAGCTAGGGTACAACGATTTGCTCAAGTTGCCACTTTGGGGTGAAAAATAAAAGTGTGGTTCTAGAGGAATGCTTGCATGCTGTTTTTGCTTGCTTTTCCATTTCTAGTTGAGGGTGATTTAATCAGGATAAATTATTACTAGTCCCAAAATACCAAAACTGACTGCCAGCTATTAGATCTTAAACAATGGAAAGCACAGAATAGGATTTTTAAGACTACATCTTGACAGAAGAGCAATATTCTGAAACACTGACATCTCGTGGAATGCTGAGAAATAGCAATCTTCTCAAGAGAAGTTACATGCTTGATATACTTCCCTAAATGAAGATCAAGCAGAACAGAGGATGTGAAAGACTAAAATATATGAGCACTGACATTCTCATTTAGAAAACAAAAGTGATAGATGTACTTTCTAGCCATATCATTAACAAAGAACGAAACGGAATTAGCTTCACAAATGCCTTAGTAAACAGCACTTACATAAAGTAGTTAAGTATATTTCGTAACTTAGGAATCATTTTGCCACTAACGCTATTAATAAATTGGGCAGCCGTTTAGGTAACCACAATGGGATCTGTAACGTCAATAATCTATGCCTGTAACAGGTCTCGTAATTAAAGGGCAAACAATCATTGTGCGAAACGTAATGATGATTTTGAAGTGGCTTCATTCATTGGGGTACATCGCAAGGTACTTGTAATTAGATTAAAACTGTTGTGTATTCTTCAACAAGAGGAAAAGCTTTCCCATACTGCTGATGCCAATGAAGCTAGTATCCAGTTCCTAACTGCTCAAAAACAGTCCCACAGGAAAATTCTGCCATGTACCCAGTCCTACAACAAACTTGCCTCATCTTGCAAAAGTCAAGAAAAGCTTGGTTTCCAAAGCCTGAAGGTTTCAAAACCTTTATTATCTTTAACTGTATCATATGGGTATTCCAGGTGTTCATATAAATATCCTGTTCTAGCATTTAGGTGATAGCAAAGTGGTTATTTTGGGTTTTTTTTTTTTTTGGTTTTTTGGTTTTTTGTATATGATTGCTACTACTGGAATGTATTTCAAAGACATTTGATCTTGATTCTCAAAATACAGTGGAATTGACATTGGCCAAATGAACAAACAAATGACATCAACCATTATAATCTTTTTTTTCCCCCTCTATTTTACAGCCCGCTTACCTGCAGTCCCATTAACTGTATGTAATTATCTCTCTGATGGTTGCATCTAGAAAGTTCTACTGAAAGATCATGAAGCTTTAGTTCGACAATGAGTAAATCCATGTTCAGCCAGCTTATCACCATTACATTCTTACATGCGTTTCTCTCTATTTCACCAATCCTACCTTTTGCCAATAGCTGCCTAGGAATGGATTCCTATTTGTCTAATTTAATTCTGATTGTGATGTTACTGTTAAGTCATCGACCTTGCCAGTTGCCAGCAATTGGCCTGAGACAGGCATCAGCAAGATAATGAGCATAGATAACACTCAAAATAAATGTTTTTGCATCACTCATTGCATATATTCGTAGAACCCAAACTCAGTGTTAATGGAAGAACAAAAAGACAGATTATAGGGTGGAACTAGAAGGGCAGACAGGTCCCCATTAGCTTTGGCAATTCTAGTCCAAATTTGAAGTCAGATATTGTAACATTATTATTGTCTATATCAAAGAACCTTTCTGACTTTTCTCAACCCTGGAATTTTCTGTGCCACATTTCACATTGGAAACGCTAAAGATCATCAGTATTTTGGTACATGACTAATGGGAGCAAGGGGGTGAAGGTAAATGGTTTAAATTAAAATCAAGCAGGTCACTAAATACAGATAAGAAGAAAGGCTCTCTTGAACTGAAATGAATGATACCAGCTCTGGAAAAAGCTGTTTTTCTCCAATCACTTCATATTATAGGCTGAGAGTTCTCCAGATTTGCCATTATTGCCATAAAATGCAGAAACTAAGGTTATAAAAAGTCACTTTCTTTTATCTATCTACGATTGGCAGGAAGGCTGAGAATCCTGCTCTCACAGAGGAACTTCAGCACTATGATCCTCACCTTCAAGACACCTAAGATGTACCTCAGAACAGCATAGAAGTTATAAACACACAGAAACCTATCAATATCTATCAGATGGCAATACTGAGAGCTACCGAGCTATCAAAAGCTCTTTGCCATCATACTAAGTTACTTAGCATGCACAGACACTCAGCTAATTTTAAGACCAAAGTCCTCCTCTAAAATGTTCTCCATTTTTAGATTTGATGGTATCGAACATGTCCTCTCTGCTCTGATTTGCTCCATAAGGAAAAAAAAAAGTTCAAACTTATTGAAAAAGAATGATAAGCAAAATTTTCCTAGAAACTAAAACTTTGACATTCCCTCCTAGGAGACAAAATGTGAAGTCTGAGTAAGCATAACTGCTTTACTACCTTAGGAAGATAAGAGTCTTCTAGATATTTTTTGTCACACTAATCATATAATCATAAATGCATTAATATTTTAAATCTTCTGTTCTCCACAGTCATCAACAGCAGGATGTGTGCTCTTTATAAATATACCACTTCAGGATCATCTTATCAGATGCTTACTAGTGCTATATCAGAAAAAGAGAAGTTCTCACCTTGCAAGTTCGTTTTCATGTTCCCTAATACAGTTAGAACTACAATATGTCTTCCTTCAATGTTGAAATACATATGTTTCAAGAGTCTTCCCCCAAGCTGTTTCTTCCACTAAAAAAATGAACTTTTCATTCTGTGCCAAATGTAATGTTTTACAAATCTTCTCAGGTCACACACTTAGCATTAAGAAGAAACAAACGTTAAATATTCTGACGAGCCCTTTTTCAAGTTCAATATATTGATCAGAGTTCAAGTGGATTAAACAGCTACTGTGTTTCTGTGTTTTGCATCACTGCTCTACCTGTCATGTGTATTTTAAATTTTGCCTTTAGATTTCTTTGACTGCTACATCAGTGTAAATATGGCAATAATCCAAGAATTGTTTACCAATGTTATGTTTTAAACATTTTTTCCGGTAAGATATTTTTAACCAATTGGGTAAACATTATTTCTTAGCAGCCCTGGTACACTGATGAATGTATAGACAGAACATGGTATTCATTTCCTGAGTTTAGTCTTGCTCCAAAATATATAAATGAATGATATTGTTAAGAAAGATTTCTTCTAGAAAACTACACAGAATTTTTTTGATAAATAAGAACTGTCAGAGACTATTAAATTGATACATAACTGAACTCTAAGAAATTACACTCAATTTGCATTTAGTTGCAAAGTCTGTCCTTTCTGTTTCAATCCTGAAAAAAAGGTTGCCTAATCTTTTTCAGATTTTCCAACAGCTCTAACAAAAGGTAGCATCTGTACCTGCAAACACTGTATTGCCTAAAATGTAATAAAAAAAGCTAAAAATAGTCTTAGGAAAAAATTAGAAAGGCATCAAAATTATTGGTGAATCCTTTATCAAATATAAAGGAGCAGAAGCCTCCCAGAGAGTCTATAGACCACCAAGGCATTAAAAAAAAAATAGGCATTCCCTAAAAAGAGGGAAAGAATTCAAGTCAATTAATTCTTTGTACCTATGTATAATATCAAAGAGGCTGAGGAAGTTCCCACGTCTGACCCTGCTTATGGGGACTCGTCACAAAATTTGTCTCAATTGAGGTATCAAAGAAAGAGATTATGGATCAAATGAACAACAGCAAATTGCCATGAAAGGGTGGCACCCATGAATATTATCTAAAAAATGCAAAGGTGAAATACATGAGCTACTGTCTGTGGGGTGTAACCAAAAACGTAAAACTATCTATCTCAGTAGTGGGAGACAAGACAACTAATATGAAACCAATTTTAATGGCAATCCCAGGAAATATCTGGAGAATGGCTAACTAGTCATTACCAACCAGAGGCTTGATGTGTCTACCGGACAAATTAGCAGAAACTATTCTAAAGAAGAAAGTTATCGGATACTGGTACAAATATCACAAAATGAGGAAGAAACACCCTAGCTTTTTTAAAGAAAGACAGTCCTCGCAATATTAAGAGTTCCTTGAATAGGCAACAAATATGTGGACCATATGTAGTCATATTTGGGTTTCTGAAAGGTATCTAACAAGACCCTCATCAAAGGATATTAAAATAACTTGATACTAGATGAGTGGAGAAATCCCTATATACAGAAGTAAACAGCTATAAAGGAGGAAATAGAAAGTAAGAATGGTCAGTTTTGAGAGTGATGACATCAAAAAGGAAATTTTGCAGGGATCTGTGCTGGGACATTTGCTATTCAAAATGTTCATAAGTAATCTGGAAAAGTGGTTGGCTAATAATGATGGATTTTTCCATACATAAAAAGAGGGTCAAATTTCAGAAGAATCTGAGAGTACCTAATGACTGTATGAATAGTGCCACGTGAAATTCAGTGTAAGCAACCGTAAGTCTTTATAGAAGTGTAAAAATGACCCTCTTCAATCTGATGGCACAAAGACATGACTTTCAATTATAATAATTATGTACATATATAATATATATACACTTATGTTATACAGGTTATGATCTCTAGCCACAGTTACAGTGAATTTTTTTTAATAACCAAGTAAGTAAAAAGATTTATAAAAAGAGAAAAAGAGGCAAGAAATTGAGCTAAAACTAGCAGGGCATAGAAAGGGTAACAAGAGGAGATTCTACAGATTTGCTAGTAACAAAAAGCAGCTCAGAAAAAATGTAGATATGTTGAATGGAGAAGACAACCTAATGGCAGATAACACAGAAAATTCAAGAGATTCCTTAGAGAAGTTGGTTATACTCAGATCCTCAAGGCTGGATGAAATTCACACAGGGTTATTAAGAGAGCTGGATTGCAATGCTGGCACCTACAATAAAATCATGGTGATCAAGGGTGGTCCTTGGTAACAGGAAAAGGACTAATATAATATTTTTAAGAAAGACAGGGAGGATGCAGGTCAGCTTCACTTCAATCCCTTGAAAGATCACAGCACAAACCTACTGGTAAGAAACTTTCTTTCATAGAAAGCTCAAAAGTTGCCTGCTGGCCCCAAGGGCTCCAGTGTCTAGAGGGGACACTATAAAACTACTAGCCTGGAAGACACATGTAAAGGGATCGTATTTAGACATTCTCTTAGTACAGTAGGACATGACATCTAGTTATTTCTAGTGTATCGTTGGTGGAGCTGAGAAATGTATGGATTTTTCTGTTGTTGAAGTCAAAATATTACAGCAGCTGAAAGTCAAACACAAACATATGGAAATATAGTAGGACTCCAGAAACAGAAATAGATAAAAATATGTTTTTCCCCCTAAATTGAAAATATAATGAATAAGGACAAAACTAGCAAACTGAGCCATTTGAAGAATGGAAAATATTATTGAAAATAATGACCTTGTTTAAGTACACTCGTAGTGTAAGTACTGAAAGAGGGAACACATTTGTTGCTATTTGATCTTTTTTATGTCTGCAAAATTTATTTCTGCATCCTGCAAATCTTCTAGGTGACTTAATTGGCAAAATACATGTTGTTTACAGTATTCTTTCATTTGCATTTCAGTAATGCAGAATATATTTCTACCTCTGGCATTCACAGTAGATCAACTGTTCAAGCTAGGAGAAAAAGCAATGGCATAACGAAAAACTGAAAATAAATTCACTTATCTCAATTCTTTTCCTCTACTTATTTGTGTGTGTCTATATTTAGAGATAGAATGCAGGCATACTGTTGAGACAGGGGCTAAGGGCATACTGATCTGTGCCAGTGAATGATATGCTGAGATCACTGCATGAATAAACATACCAAAGAAAGAAAAATACATTTACACTTCACGGTAACAACTCCAATATTACAGCTCTCCTCTTTTCAGAACTTGGTTTTCAGTTTTAACCCATTTCAGTTTCTTTGGTCTCTATCTTTTCCTTCTCATAAATGCTGAAAATACAAAGCAAATTTTGCTGTTGCAAAGACAAAATAACAATAAAAAAGTACAATAAAAAGATAATGTCTGACAAAAGGCATGGAACAGGCATGAAAGGCCTATCTTTACTCTGAGAAGTGGCTGAGAGGAAAATCCTGAAAACTAAGTGAAAAACAATACCTCAAGCTATTCAGTTCTTTCTACAGTTGCTCCTGCCGACAATCTTTGACCTCTAAAGCAAGCTAAGAAGTATACTACAAGGAGGCCATCTCACCTTCTTACAGATGAACTCAGAGTGTGATTCGCTCAACTATTTTTGATGCGAACTTCACAGTGTGATGCATTGGAAGACTGGAAGATATTTCTCTTCATAAGAGCCCAGTATGACTGACATAGTTAGACATATATATCCATGCTGTGGTACATTTAAAGTTATGTTCCCGGCTTCCCACAGATATCAATAGAAAGTTACATGCATAAATACCACTATGATCCAGACCCTCATAAGCTTTCTAGACTCAGACCAACAGGGTCTGATTGTGTGAACTGCTGAGACCCAGGTCCTTGGGGTATTTAGGCACTTATCTCCTATTGAAGGGAATTAAACAGAAGGCATCAGAGAGAGATGTTCAGGCTCCTGCTGGCTTAATTAGCATAAGTGCTGAGGTTCATTGCAAGTCAGTGGTAGCTTTGGTCTTCAGCATGTCCTTTATTCAGAACTTTAACTTTTAAATGAGTTTTACAACTCCCTCTTTCTCCAATTGATATGCCACAGAAAAATATCAAATTTCTACAAAATTTTTCATCCTGACTTGTCTTCTGGCAGAAGAGAATATTTCATGCACCCTCTTTATGATTTATGAAATACACTCTTTTTTTGCTTTTCTGTTGAAGCAATTTGCTGCTAATCATGGTGTAAAATAAATAAATCATACTTCCAATATAAAATGTTAAGATATGGTTAGAAAGTGGAAAAATGATAGTTAAAATATCACTATTACAATTGAAAGCAGGTATACATGTACACATAACTGTACAGTTTTACATAAGATCTTTTACTTTTCCAGCAATGGTAGCAAGAGTGTGTATTTGTACATTATATGTTCCCATTAGTTTCATTATAGTAGTATTTTCCAGTTAATTACTAGTCTTGTTCTCACCCTTCTGCCTCCTCCTCACAAACGCTGTTCATAAAACATTGACAGTGTTATCACAGCATGAGAGTTAGAAAGCTCACACCTTTCCACCGGTGCGTGCCCTGCACAACTCTCTTCTTCCTCGGTTTGTGTTTTCACATAGGGCACCCCTTTTAGGAAATGCCTTATCTCCTTAATGAATTTGGACTTTAAGCAGGAGTTACGTGGAGTAGACTTCTCTTTTTTCAGAGTCTTTGAGTAGGTGAGACCTTTCATTCAAATTTTTTACATAGATACATCTTTAAAGTTTGTAATGATAGATTTGTGGAAAACATTCCTTACTAAAGCATCTATGAAATACCAGGCAGATTCTTATTTATGAAGTTTTTCAAAATGCAGAATATTCTGAGAATGAGGTAAGTACATAATTAAGGAGTTATCATTTCCAACACTATGGGCCCTTTCCCTCCCTTCTCCCCCCACCCCCCAAAAGGCTCTAAAATCCATTAAGTAATTGGGGATTGAGTAAATATATCTTGTAAGAGTACCTGGCCTATGAAGAGAATTGTTAAATAATTTTATGAATTGTTCATAATTGTCTGGACCATACTATTCGATTCTAGTAAGTGCTTTAGCTCAGTCTGAAAACACAATGAAGATGAGCATTCTATAATTTAAAATCTTTTAAGTTATTGCCAGCAGCTGCAATATTAGATGCAGGTCCCCAAAATACTTGTATACCTGATTCTAAAAACAAATTTACAAGAGAATAATTAATATTCTTGGGTGTGAACAGGCAATTTCAAAGTAAAATTGAAAATCAGATAGGATATTTTACTGTGGATAAACTTGTATGAATAATGCAACAATTCAGAGATATCTCTAATTTCCTTTCAGATGGAATGCCAAGCTAGAGCAGATGCTTGTAATTTACATTTAAAGCACTAAGACAATAGGGAATTGGGCTTTTTCTTTCAAAAAAGCATTTGAAGACCAAAGGGAATATTTTTGTACAGTACAAGCCAAATTACTTGACACCTGTGGTTATATTTCCTGATATAATAATAACAAATGTCTCAAAGTAAAGTTTTATTTTGAAAGCTTGCTGATGTTTTAAAAACTTGTGCCACATGACCTGACACTATCCTAAACACATAGTGAATAGTCATGCTAAATGTTTTGCAATTGTACTGACTTTTCTGTTATCCAAAATATCTCATTCCAATTCACTATCATTTAGTAATAACTTAAATAGTAATACTTAACTAGTGAATTATAAGTGCAAATCTACTGTCTCCAGGACAACATAAAGAAAAACTTGGAGATAATTTCTATTCTTTTTTTTTTTTTTTGAAGGAGGATGGAAACAAAAGTTTTTTTTACTGCAGCAAAATACAGTTAGCCTTGAGTGTTAATAGATTACTCCTCCTTGACCCTGAGTCTGGCAATCAGTTGACCCAGCTCCTGGGATTAAAATGTACCAGCAAGGAATCAAAGGGTGTCTGATGAGAACAGTCTGCTTAGCTTGCAGCAGCTGACAAGGTTACTGTCCCCACTGTCCCCTCTACCCTCCAGGCATGGGTTTGACCTGCCTGTCAATCAGCTTTTAAACTGCTGCAGTTAAGAGTACAGCATTTTACAGCCTACTAAAATTAGGGACAGTTTATCTTAAAATGCTGTGTTGTAGTTGGTGGTCATATATCTGTGCACTGGGGATAGGGCAGACTGCGAGGGCTGCAGCTGTCAGCTTCTCGAATAGAGCTATTCCCACTTGTCTGCTGGACATTAGAAAGTAGATTCTTTAAGCCACTTTCATATTGCAAGATAGGAGGGTCAAAACTAAACAAAACTAGGATGCTGTTTAGAGGAAAAAGTCCTTCCTTTCCTAGCCTTTAGCACATGGCTAGCTGAAATTCTGAAACATAAGAGTTTACTTTAATCTTATTTTAATAGGCTTGCAAGTATTATAAGTATATGAACAAAACAGAAGCTCTTATTTTAAAGGAAGGGGAGAACTAAAATAATCTCTCAAGGCTGATATTTGCAGAATTTTTTTTTTCCTCAAGCCTTTTGTCAGATTTTGTTTTTTCTCTCTCCTTTGAGGTATCAAGAGTGGTTACTGAGACATATCTAAATGAGCTAGGTCATTACGGTAGGGCTAATGCCTTCCATCAAAAAAAAAAAAAATCATCCAGAACCTCTAGCCTCCAGTAACAAAATACAGAACTCTTCATAGAACCAAATTTATATTCAGTTCTTAGTCAGTCAGACAGTTCTTAGAGACTACAGTTGACAAGGAGCCCTTCTCCACTGCCACCATCTTTCACAAATTGCTCTACTATTTAATTACCTTCATTACTAGGGCAATGTGTCCTTGTTTTAGATTGTATTTGCCTAATTTCAGTTTATAGCTATTGGATTAATAGCCCGCTTTCTCCTCCTCTGGGATGTAATTCTCATGTGTAAGTAACTATGTGATCAGTCAGTACTCACCCTCTTCATTAATGAGCAAAACCAGCTGAACTTCATAAACCTTAATTATAAAACTTGTTTTCCAGTCCCTGCATTATTTCTGAATTGAAACTTTCATGAATGCAAAACTGCCATGAACTATGGCTAAAAAAATTGGACCCAGTAATCTGGCAACAGTTTTACTAGTGCTGTGCTGAAGTGGAAAGATCATTTCTCAACTTCTCCTTGTATTAAGATGTATGATATTTTATTACAGTTGTTTAATCAAGGAATTAGACTTCTTGCAAATATTACATTATTCAGAGTGCACCAGTATGTGCGTCATTCGCAATCTCCAGAAGCACAGAAACTCACTGTCTAATCTACTGAATTAGGATAGCGGAGGCGCTCCTTAAGAACTAGGACAAGCCCATTTTATAGCTCTATTAACAACTTTATTAAAAGTGTCAGCAAGCTGTTTCTTCATTCACCCAGTATCATAACTTAGCATAATTAATTGTGATTTAATGAGACACCTCATTCTATATCTCACACAGATCCACACATTTCACCCCCTGTTGGCTTTACAAGGCAGACTTATAACTTTGGGTTTTTTTGATAATACTTTAATGATTTCTTTCTTCTGCCCTTTAAGTAACCACAGCCGAATGATATTACAGAATCCTGCAAAAATAGGTATGAGTATTTGTATGCATCTGAAGATACAGAGATTTAGATCTTTAAACATGTATTTTTCTTATTTTCCCTTTGACTATTTTGGTATATTTGTGTATGGAAGAAAGGTGTTTATTTTTAGTTAAGAAGAAAATACAGGAAGAAAATTTGCAGGAGGCAAAAACAGCGAAAGACAGTAACACCAAGCACTCTTACAAGATCACCGAACAATTTCTCGTAAGGGAAAAAAAAAAAAAAACAATTTCAGGGAGAAAACTGAAAATGTGCAGATGGATCACAGTGTGAAAATAACTGTTAGAACTTAATGCTTCCTGTGTCGAATTACTCTAAAGAGTTGGTTGTAGTCTACGCAGGAGAGAAATCTCTGTTACTTGGAAATATTTTCAGCAGATCACAGGTTATACCAAGTAGAGCTCCTTCATCATTCTTATGAAATATGGTGGTAGTGCCCAACTGCTTTCCAGGAGATAGGTGTCACCTCTACACAACTAATGACTATTATAACATAATTCCTTAGAATAAAAAATTACAATGCATGAACTATCCTACAGTTCCTAAAGAGAGAATACCAGTGATAAAAAGCTGCTTACATTTTAGCTGTACTGAAGGTAAATAGTTATTGTTTTCACAGGTTCTCTGAATAATATTTTTCTTAAACAAAGTGAAATAGATAGCATGTACCCTACCTCCAGCACTAACAAAAGGGTAGTCTTCTCGGGACAGCCAATTATCGTCTTAAAGAAAAATTTGTATGCCAAATCAGAATGTTATGGATCGAGGTCATCTTCATTCATATCTGAGGGAACAAAAAGAAACAACAATCTACTATTTGATATTCCATGACTATGTGATAGAGAGTTTAGCCTCTTTGGAATTTTGGAAGAAATCTCACTTAGAGCAAAAATACTAGCTCACTCATAGATATAAAATTAAATTCTGCTTGGTTTAGGGAATTATGTAAGATGAACATAGATTAAAAACAAACATCACTTGCTTTTAGGAAAAATCAGATCTGACAGTACAGCAAATTGATGGTGCAGCATTATCAGTCATAATCCCAACATTGCTGCTTATAGGCTGTGAATAAACATAAAATTCTCCTGTCAAAGAGAGGCTGTGACACACTGCCACTAGTAGCAGTACTGGGCACAGTTCTCTCATGAAACATTCCTGACAGCATACAGACTGGACATTTAAAGGCAATGTAAATTGCAGATTTAGATCCTGTTTTGTCCCATGCGCATTGTTTGCTGTAGTGTAGCTCAGTCCTGGCTCAAAGTCTTCACCACATACTTAGCCTAACTCAGGATATCTGGTGATGAATTTAGATTATGGCCTATTTAGTCACCTTGATTTTTCTTCAGTTTTACTAAGATCTCGATATAGCTAACTAATCAAGTGTACTAATCTATGGCTGCACTCATCAAAATAAATAACAATAATCAAAACTAGAACTCAAACAAACATTACAGTAACTTTTAAAACTTTGAAAGAAGCCTTATTTTTACAGCATATACATATAGTTATGTACTACCATAGAAGATAGATATTTATAGAAAGGAATTTAATTTATGTCATTACCTATGGTGTTTAATCACTTTGAATTGACTTCTGCACTGTTACAGGGCTAATTCTGTTTCTGATTATTCATACAAATTATATTCCACTTGCCCTTGATGTCCTATTGATAAAAGAAACAAATGTTTCTTTTTACTAGATTGATGAGCAAGTAATTCAGTGTGATAGAATTCAATCCACAAGTCAAAGCTAATGGTGCTAAGGATCCTTCATCTGCACTAAATGTCTTCTAGAAGTTTTATTTCAGGCAAGATAAGTCTGTTCCTGTGGTCAGGAGGTCCTACTTGTGGCTCAAAGCTATTCAAAGGACCAGTCATGGATTTTGACCTTTATGTTCCTATTAAGGGTTGCTGTATGCCTGGATTAGAGCTTCTAACTTACTCTTCTCAAAAAGAAAGCTATTTAGTGTGCACGAAAATTGCTCTGAACCAACATGTAATAAATGGGAATGATGGAAGTATTTGCCTCAAAACCTCTTAACTGTTCTAAACCAATACATTACTGTAAACGCAACCTGGGACAAGTAATAGCTTGCAAAAGTTCATCTGTTAGCAAATGTTTCTTTTCTCATGAGCCATTATTCAGTTTCATATTGTTCCCACCTCTTCTACCCTACCCACAATTTCCAAATGGTCCGCCACAACTTCCAAGAAAAAAACCATGTTCTTTGTCCTAATAACAGAGCGTGATCTTATCAAGCAGTGGATTTTGGCGAGCACAGTAATACATATGTACCACCTATAAAGATATCCACCTATGCATTTCTAGTTTCAGATGAATCCTCCTAGCAGGCTGGGGCTTTTATGGGATGGGGGAGGTTGGAGGAGGCTGGTGAAGGAGAGAGGGAATGCACATTACAGTTCTCATAGCCTTTAAGACTGTCCCGAAACCTTCCTCACGTTGAACTACTGCCCTAACTGCAGCATTTTACTTGGAATGCCAAGATGGCATTGAGAGCATAATCTTGCTTAGTGTTACCTTTGTTCCAGTGGTCTATGTCTCCTGTGCATCTTCTCCCCTTAGACAGTGAAGCCACCTGACCAACTTCCAAGTTATCTTTGCCTATAAGAACCATCACCCTTACAAGGCTTTTAAAGCATCAAAGAGCGCGCATATTAGTGGCTGTTCTGCAAGTGCACATAGCAGCCACTTTGTGGCCTAGTAGGTTCAAAAAGGTTATAAATCTGAATATTTTGTAGAAAAAAACAGTAATGTGCACACCTTCCACTTCCATCTCTAACCCCCTTAGGTCATTGAATCATCTCTTGTCATGAACGAAAGGGAAAGCTGACCAAATTCCTTTTTGTTTCTTCAATTCCGTTATACTTGTGCTCCTTGCTAGAGAAATATATCCTCTTCCTTCATCTATATTTCTAGTTTTTAAGTGTATACCCCCTTCTACTTCTTCTATAGGTTACTCTTTATCAGACTCTGCCTCTAATATCCCCTGGAGATGACTGTTTGTCAACAACTCAGGACAAAACAAGTCAGCTATGTAAGAGCTTAGGTCTGTCTATCTACTTCCATCCCTCACAGTCAACTGTATCAGGAATCTGGATGTTCATGACTGCCTAAAGTGCCACAAGATTGTGGCTGAACTCCTGTGTTTGGCTTCTGCTGGGCCACAGGTTGGCACCCTGGGCAATGTATGTGCCCAAGCCTGCCTGTTCCTTGTCCTTGCTTTCCATTGCGGATTATCTGGCTTCCTGAGGCTTGGACTTGTTTCTGACTTTTGGTGTGGTTTGTCTTTGCTCTTTTCTGCTGCAGTCTGTGCCTGCTGCTGACCTTTTTCTCTTTGTCCAGATCAGTTCTAACCAGACCAAATATACCTCAATTAAAATACACTGAAATAATTATCCAGAAATCCTTTATTTTTATAAAAATTAGATCTCTAATTTCAGTTGCTGCTATCTCCTCTTATCTCTGGCTCCTTTCATTGCTCAGATCCATCAACTACTAAAAAAAACCCCAAAAACGAAAACTAAAATTATCTTGTCAAACATATCCACCTTACTTTCTCAGTCTAAAGACAGACCTATCTTTTTTTTTTCCTTCTATAACAAATTCAAGCTTGTTTAGATCACTGCACTGTAGGTGTATTCTGCTTCTATTTGTCTCCAAACTCTTGGCTTACAGAGCGGCAGAGGGCTAAGGCTCCAATTTTCCACTTCACATATAACTGTTCCTCAATTTTACATCACGGTGTCCACTGAGTTTTGAATTAATGCCTTTCATAAAAAATTTCCTGAGACTTCTCCCCTTTTTTTTTTTTTTTTTAATATTTTTTCAAGAATTGTTTTCCAGAAGATTTTTACTAGTCAACTGGAGGTGAAAAGCTATTTCTATATATTTGCTTCACCTTTAGAAACATGACAATAGGTAAAGCATACGTATATATGTAAATATTTGTGTGTACATGCATATACACATGCATGCACAAATAAATATTTCTTATATGTATATAAGTGTGTGTGTGTATATATATATGGTATATACATAGGGAAGGTAGTACACCTAATTTGTTTGTGTCTTTCAACACTTTTCACTTTACTGCTTTCCTTAGAGCCAGGGAAAAAGAGGGTTAATGACATGTGTACCCATGTGTATCATCAGTCTGCAGTTTCCCCTGATCCGTCTTTGTTCCTTGTCTTTTCAGTTCTCAGTACTTCAGGAAAAATATCATGTCCTATGACATGTCTTCACACCGCCTGACACTATGTGGCGGCAATCTCTGGATGTTACAACAATATAAATAGTAATAGCAATGTCAATACTGATAGTGAGAAAAATCATTCCAAAATTTCTGATCCAAGCAGTACCAAATGCTGCTGACACAGAAAATATAAGTGCACTGTAGTATTCTGAATGACAAACATATTACTTTTGGCCTGCTGTGAAGATGATTGTGATTTGATTTCCGTTAAGGGAATTCACTGAAAGTCACTTAAATCTATCTATCGAAATAGGACTTCAGAATCAAACTATGATTTTATTTTAACAAATATAGATACATAAGCATCTCCACTGAAAACTTTTCCTTGGAGAAGTATCTATTACATTTAGCATATTCCAGTATGCACTGACTTAATGACAAAACACACATGCACACTAATACTTAGTATAATAGTGAATTATCTTAACGGCACTTTCTGTGCTGCTACCCATAGCAGACATAGTGCTGATAATTTCTTCTGATTAAGGGGATTAAAGAGGACTAAAGCCTTGCTATCAAGTGTCTTGGAAATGAGCTTTGTCCAAAAGCTTTTTAACATAGGAATAGAAGAGAAACTATTCACACAAAAGATCCTACCAAACAAAAATGATGTTTGGACATATGAGAGGGCAAATCAGCTGCCTGACACTCAGCTCTCCTTTTAAGTAAATCCATCATGAGAAAACATCCAACAGTTAAGCACATCAAGATAGTAGCCAGGAAAAAAGCTAAAATTATTAAGACCTAGACAGTATTGTAGGAAGAAATACATACTGGTATTTAGCATCAGGGTTACATTGTCGCCAAGCTATTCTGTTGGTATTATCTCTCTGCCAGAGTAAATAGAAGGGGAGGGTAAAGGTAACATATTAAGTACCAAAAATACAATATGTTTATTTCAACATTTCTTTTGAAAAAGGAATGATATCTACAATATCCCTGTGCCAAATTAGGGAATGAGTACATTTTCTACTGTCAGAGGATGATAACTTAAACGTTTGAGTGTTAAAATAGTAACTATTCACAAACAAAATAAGCAGAAGCTCTCTTTTGTAGATCTTAAGGAGACCAATGAGAGTGAAAGGTAGATGATAAAGGAAGTACAGCAATCACTAGCATTTTTTTTTAATTGAGGAATCAATGCTGCTGTAAATTTTATGCTTATCAACAAGACTGGAAAAATAATTAACTGCCTAGATTTCATTGTTGTATTCAGCTGTGATTTGGAAATGGGTAAGCCTCCAGTGAACTTACTAATGAATTCAGAGTTAAAGAGTCAGGGATGTGTTAGTTCAAACAGATACTAAAATCTTTTCTACTGCTAGAAGGAGAAATAATTCCAATAAACTTGTATTTTCCTGTTGAACATGTTTTTTTGTTTAGCAAGACACACCATCTGCATATCATTAGTGGCATCATTTGTTTCTTGTTCGGGGGGGTGGGGGGGGAATCCTTCTCAGAAGGGCTCCAAATCTCAGTTGCACCCTAAACCTTTCTGAGTGCGTGAAATGGCTGAGTGATCATTGTTCTGCAATCTCCTTTGCATTATCAGAGTGAAAGGCACTGTCTCATACTACATATGCGTTAGCACAGGCTGCTCTTTATGATACAGTCTGAAGATTTTACTGAAAATATTGGTTTCAGATTTTTCAAATGAAAAGGAGGTGGACAGTGAAGTTCAAAAATTTCAGTCTTTGACCTGCTGTGTTCCCCATCACCTCAAAGAAAATAGGTAGGATGAATTAATGTGTATTATTGTGTTCAGCTGAGGAAAAAAAAAGGTCAAAGTTCCCAAAAGTTTTTTTTCATGTATATTTCATTATTTTAAGAGGGGATTCTCATAGTAGGGTCTTGCTATTATGTCTGATTGCTTTGCTAAGAAGAAAGATGTTCATTATCCTGTTTTTGAGATGAAATAAAAACACTTTTAGATAAAGAATTTTCAAATGAACCAAAGGTCTTTTTTTCCTGGAGTGCAATCACATATTTTCATCATATGTTATTATTTAAAAAGAAAATGTATTCATGAGTTTACTCTTTCCTCATTGTGCCTCTTAATGATTTCCTTTAACGTTTCTGCAGATATGCATAACTAGGAGGAGGAGGCTTACACTAGTCATTTTCAAAACTTGATTAGTGCAAAAGAAAATTATTCAATCTTTGAATGCTTGCATTACACACAGTAAAAATAAAAATAGTAAATGCCTTCTCACTACTCTGAATCCTTTTAAAAAGATTGCACAAATAAGTGGAATCATGTTCCAACGCATCTCCCAGTGAAATCACATGAGGTGTTATATGCTTTAGTAAGCTATGACAGAAGTGCACAAATATTCTTATTTATTACAAATCAAATTTATCTGAAGACATTTAATTAACCTAATTAGCCTTTTAAAATAAATAGCAATATACCGTTTCATTTCTGCTGTCCTCATTTAAAACTTACACACGTTAATAGCAATATGGCAGAAAGAATCACAGAATCACAGAATGGTTTAGGTTGGAAGGGACCTCTGGAGATCATCTAGTCCAACCTCCCTGCTCAAAACAGGGTCCTCTAGAGCACATTTCCCAGGATCGTGTCCAGGCACGTTTTGAATATCTCCAGCGAAGGAGACTCCACTACCTCTCTGGGCAACCTGTTTCAATGCTCAGTCACCCTCACAGTGAAGAAGTTTTTCCTCATGTTCAGACGGAACTTCCTGTGGTTCAGTTTCTGCCCGGTTGCCTCTTGTCCTGTCACTGGGCACCACAGAGAAGAGACTGGCCCCATCTTCTTGACACCTTCCCTTCAGATACTTGTATACATTGATGAGATCCCCTCTCAGTCTTCTCTTCTCCAGGCTGAACAGGCCCAGCTCCCTCAGCCTTTCTTCACAGGAGAGATGCTCCAGTCTCCAGAGGAAATGCTTTGTTCTAATCCTAAATTCTGAAAAAAAAAAAAAATCATAATATTTCAACTGATGTACAAGCTGGTCAGTGCACTGGTAGGAAAATATACTATATTTCAAGATTCATTAGTTGTATGGGCCCTTGATTTAAGGAAAGGATTTAAGTGTTTTAAACTATATTTACTAGGAAACTGAAGAATTGCTTAACTAGTCTTTGGGTGAATTTGACCTTCATCAGATTAATGATTATGAATATTCACTAAGGTTTCTAATGCTGAATATGCACTAATGCTATTTTTTTAGCATCTATAGATTTTTCTGGAAGAAAAACATACATTTGGGGTTCAGACCAATCCAGAATCATTACAAATAAGTGCAAAATGACAGCTGTGTTTGAGAGAGAGCAGAAAATCTTATTTTTACATAAAAGCACAATAAGATAGAGGCTCTCTAGACACATTTTTCTATGCAGAGAAGTCAGTGCAGAACATGTGTAAGGTCTCATCACAGAATAAATGAATGAGAGGCAAGCCAAACTCACAGTATTTTCATTTTATTCAGTACCCTCAGCCAACAAATGCATCCTCACATCATTAAGCTGTCACAATTCTTTCAATAACATCAGCTCTTCAATTTTATGACACTAACAACAAATATCTAGTTTAAGATATTGCTTGCTAAAATATGAAGAAATATATATTTCTGTCATATGGATCAAGGGGTGGACTAACAAGACTGCACACTATTTCAAATATATTCAAAGCTTTTGGAGAAGTATTTGTGCACTATATCAGTATGAATCATTTCATGATTCCCTGAAGGACTGTTTAAGAACCTCAGATCCCTTTACTATGAGACTATTCAACAATGCTTTGGCTCTGTAGATTTGGCTTGCCAACATTGTTTGCAGATTTTTCTAAATCTGATGAGAAAAAGAATAAAAACTACTAACATTCACCAGTTATTATAGTTCCCACTTTACATTTCTCATAAATGGACACTGGAATATGACAATAAGGATGAACACAAATCTCTCATGACTCAATAACCAGGGGAATAAGAATAGTATAGTTTGTTTTCATCTTGTTAATGAGATGAAATTTTACAGTGAAACAAAGAGCTAATCATGTGATACAGAAACTATGTTCAGATTTTAACTTCATATTTAAAAAGGGAGAAACACTGCTCCGTCCCTCCCCTAAACCAAGGGTTCCACAGATTTTAACTGATCTTATTTCAGATAACCTATAGTCAATAATCACTTTGGCAAACGTTACCTAAATCATGCAGTATTTATAATTACTTTCTTTTTTTCATATAAGGAAATTTTAATAAAACGGTTTACCCTATCAGAATAAAATAAAATTGCCCAGCCAAGGCAGCACAGAAAAAAACGTATCCCGTAAATTTTCATTAGTAGATACCAGAAAGGATAAGTATTGTTTAAGATAAATTATCATCATAATTCAATTCAAAGTGAGCTGCAGGAGTTTCCCTACACAAACATACACACTAAAACTTAGTGACAAAGGCTTGGTTAGGGCCACTATGCTTCCAGTAATTACAGAAGTTAAAACTCAGCAGAGCTAAAAGTCAATAGTCAGGTATAGGACTTATTTGATGAAAACAGAAATATTACAGAGGGGAAAAGGAAAATTAGATAAAAGAAAATAAAAAAAGAGAGAGTGAGAGAATAGCAGCAGCTGCTTTACAGGATGTGTTATCTGCATTTAGAACCTGAAAAACCTCCACTAAAATAGAGCATTCAGCCATATTTACTTTGTAAAGGTAGCTGCTGCAGTACATGTTAGACTTCATCCTAAAAGTAATATTAGAAAGATCTTTCTTGACATTGTTATAACAACTTTAAGCCATTACTTTAGGAAACAGAATTCCAAAAAATCCATGAAATTGTACATTTGTGTTAATAAGTACAAAACAACTAAATATTATGTTATCTATAGGCACTGAGTAGTATGGCTCTACTGATATTAATGATAACATTTCTGTTGACCATCCTTGTGGCAAAAAGCTTAATTCAAATTGCACATGTGTACAATATAGAAACGTGGGCAGTACTCCCTGTCTATAATTTTCAGAAAAATATTCTGAAATTTAAGGAGAATAAATACATTTAATTTTTTGTTGGATTCTCTGTCAATTATTACTTGGACTGAAATTGCTGACATTTTCTGGATTAGCTGATAAAAATCAGACATCTTCATTCTATTCAGAGTTATCCATCTATAGAGAAACATAAACTCATTCCAAAACTGAAATAACTTGGACTATATTTGAAGGCTTGATTTTTGGCTGTTATTATCTTAAACAACTTCTTAAAAGTGACATCTGGACCATAACCAGATCTAGTATCAAACTGCAGCTGATGCTTTTGCTACAAATTCATAGATATGGTATGATACATAGATGTATGTCTAAGTAGATGTGAATATATTATAAACTGTCAACTGTTATTATTTATAAAAACATTTCAGGTAATGAGGTTATACATTTTTTTTTCTTTTTTGTCGAGCGATCAATAACATAGCAATATATGAAGTTTCAAATGTCCAAGCAGTTACCTCCACCTGACAAGAACATAATGGAGTTAGCAGATTCCAATAACCTGGTATGGTTGGGTAGCATCTGCTTGATCTGTGAAAGATCTGTCCAGAGAAAGACATGACATGCGTGTTCATGTTGTTCCACGAAATACTCCACCATGTAAAGTCAGAATAGAATCCTGATGAGCAATAGCCATCTCTTTAACCTTATCTTTTGCATAGCCATTGATTTAGTTAGTGTCTTGTTCCTGTCACTGACCTTCAGCATTGGATCGATGCTGCTTTGATTCCGAGGTAATCAACATCGTTCATCTAGGAAAGTGAGACTGGGGGCCTCCTCAACACATTACTGGTTGTTATTAATTGCTGTGTGGACCTGATAACTCATTTAACTTCTTGCTTTTTGTTTCCTCTTCTATAAAATTAAGATCATAATTACTTACCTATTTCACAGAGACAGTCTAAAGATTAATTACTGTTTGCAAAAATCTTTCAGCATATAAAGTCCTATATAAATGCTATTCATTCTTATTTAATTAACTTAGCCCTGGGCTGGATGTGCTAAACACACACTGGGAAAGAAGAAAGCTTTCAGCAGTCATAGGAAGAGAAGATGAAATAGAGGGAAAAGGAAGAATACAATCACAAGCAGGGATATCTGCCATCTAATTTTCAGCGGTCAGTTTCTGCAGGGCACCAGCCTGTTGATTAATAAGATAAAATTCTATATTTCTTTGATGAAAAACAATGGCCATGGCAAACAGTTTTCTGAAAGCAAATTAACTTCTCCTGAGAAAGAGAACAGACAATAGTGCATCATGATTCACTGAATTCCTGCTGTGTTGTCTAACATTTTACTAACTCAGTTGTCTCTGTGTTATCCTGAGTAGCTTACTCCTTCTTCCACCTTCTTTGTACTTTATTTTGCATTTGAGTTCAGCCATAAGCTCCATGTTCATCCCTGCTGACCCTCTCCCACCCTTATTCAATTTCCTGCGCGTTGGAACAAACTGCTCTTGTGCTTTGAAAAGGATGTCCTTGAAGATCAACAAGCTCTCCCCAGGCCATTTGCACTCCAGGGGACTCTCCCACAGGACCCTGCCAAACAAATCCCTAAAAAAGCTGAAACCTGCTCTTCTGAACTCCAGGGTTGTAATTTGCTGTTTGCCTAGCTCACTTCTCACAGTACCTTAAACGCCACCATTTCATAATCACTGCAGACAAAGCTGCAACTGACCTTTATATTCTCACCAGTTCTTCCATATTTGCACATGACAGATTCAACAGAGCACCTCCACTGGTTAGCTCACTGGTCATCTATGTCAAGAAATTGTACTCAATGCTCTCTAGAAATCTCTTGGACTGTTTCTCCCCTACACATTGAGCTATCAGCAGAAGTCAAGTTGGTTAACATTTCCCAAATGCACCAGAACCTGCAATCATGAGGCTTCCTCTGTCTACCTAAAGAAGGCTTTATCTATTTCCTCTTTCTGATTGGGTGGTCTGTATTAGATACCTACCTCAATGTCACTTTTTCTGGTTTGTCCTCTGATCCTCACCCATGAGCTCTCAGTCCGCTCACCACTCTTCCCAAAGCAAAGCTCCATGCACATAATGTAACCTCGTCTCCTGCTCCTCCTCTTCCCAGACTGTCCTTCCCAAGAGCCTATATCCATCCATTACTGCACTCCCGTTCTGTGAGGTATCCCTCTATGTCTCTGCAATCCCAATGAGGTCACAGCTGAGCTTTAGTACAGAAATACATAATTCCTACTGTCTGATATCCATGCTGCATGCACTCATGCACAGGACTTGGGATGAGTTCCCAGCCATGCTGCTTTCACAGGGGAAATGTTAGAGCCTCTCCCATCAAGTTGTTCCTCCTCTCACTGTACACCCTTTGGACACTCCCCTTTGGACACTTCCCCTTTCCTCTAGTTTAAAACTTTCCTCATCTGATTTGTTAGCAAGCCTGTTCACAAAGATGTTCTTGCCCCACTTCGTCAGATACCATCTGTTCTTAGCAGCCTTCACTGTCAGATAGGGCTCTGTGGTCACAAGAGGTGGTGCTCTGCCTGTGACATTGGTTGACTCACAAGATGCCTCTTCTCCTCCCCAATCTTTTTCTCTTCACTGGGAGGATTAAGGAGAACCCATCTTGATCCCTGGGCCCTTTATCCTTGCACCCAGAGCTCTGTAGTCACCCGTGATATGCTCTTTTCATCATTGCATATTTGAACCTCTGCTTTGTGTAGGATGGAGTATTGGTTCACATGCATAATTCAGACTGAACTGGCTCTGATATCTCTCCTGAGGGAGCTTGTTCTCCATCACCTGTTCTCAGGGCACTATAACTACTCTGTAACTGCACGGCTACAGCTGAGAAAGCCTTCTTTCTCTTGCCAGACATCACAAGGTTCCAGCCTTCCCCATCCTGGAAGTCTCCAGTCACAGCTCATTCAAGCCTCAATCTGTCCCTCTTTCTATGCAACGCAGAGTTTGAGGTCTTGCCTCTGGAGGGTCTTTGAGAAGTCCCTGTCAATATCCTGTTCATCATCTCTAATGCTACATAGTCAGCTCACCTCCTCCCACAGCGCCTTCATCCAGTGGCTCAGCACCTTAACCAGAGAACATGTCCCACAGGTGATCCCTGATCCACATGTCCCTACTGATCCCAGCCCAGCAAGAGGCACTAGGCACTGCCTACAGCCTGAGACCTGAACAGACACATTCTCCCTCTGGAGCTCACTCTGGGTTGAGCATTTAACAAGAGGTAGTCTTTCCAGCTAGTGCCAGAAAGCACTGTGGCCACCGTCATTTGGCTTCCCATACTTACCTCATACAGGATTTCTGCCCACCCCTTCCGCCATCTCCTGCTTTGTGCTTCCTTCCATGCAAAATTACTTTATTGATTGCTTCTGATGAGCAATTCTTCTCAACAACAGCTAAAATATACACTCTCCAGCAAAGGTTGAATAGGAGACTAACCACTCCCTAATTAGGAAACAGTTAACTGAAAGGTATGGACTCTTCCTAACCAGGAGATGGCAAATAAAAGCAGAAGCCCAACAAACAACTGCTGCATTAACTGCTAAGTCCCTCTTTGCCACCTCTGTTCGTCATGGTCCTCAACAATTTTCTTGCTCTGCAGTACTGACCATTTAATTGCTGATCATTTTAGCAAACATACCAAATAATCTGGCATTGCAGAAGGAGATTATGATCACTGCTGAACTTGAAAACTGTAGCATCAGAACAGTCTTTCTGTTTTTTGGACAAGTTCTTAATCAAACATAACTTTCCAACATTAAGTGAAGGTCTATTGCTCTGCTGCAACATTTAAGGTTTAACCATGCAAACACTTAATTGGAAATGAGGAACAAACTCCTTGCTCCAAAATATGGCTTTTTGCTTTTAATTAAATGCTACCTAGTGTTTAGTTTCTTCAGCTCCAGAAACTGATAACAGTATCTTCAGAGGTAGGATTAATGTAGCTTAAGTTAACCTTCCAAAGTCATCTGAATTTCAAACAACACAGAAAAGTATTTTGGGAAGGACAAACAACAGAAAAGTCTGGAAATAGACAGCAGACACATCTAATGGGCTCCCTCCTGCTTCTCCAGTTGCTCACCTTACTACCCAACATCTAATTCTCTGCAAGAGTCCTACTTGTCTCTTTTTAATATCTGTCACTACAGACACCTGTATCTTTGACTTTGTTAAGGGAAGTCCAACAAATACTTCACTCTAGATGGGAGTTACAAGAAAGGTAAAGGAAAATCTGCCTTCTCAATAGCAGCCTGTAGAAATACATAATACCTGATCTAGTTTATGGCATAAGAACAGCAATTTGGGAAGAGAGAGAACAGAGGGAAATCTAGTATAACAATGGTTTGGATAATGAAGATCTGTAATATATATACTGTAGCAAAAGACTAGAATCTTGCTATTTTTTATTCATATAACCACGCTCAAAGATATACTGTCTGTTTGAGGTTCTTAAAAACATCAGCTCTCAGCCTCTGAACACTATTTGGAATTGAACTGGTTTACACTTGCAGCGCTTGAGTGTTTGATAGATAACCTATTATTCCCATTTTACTGGTGGAAGGCTACACCACACACACACATGAAAATAGACTGCCCAGGATCAAACACAGTCTATGACAGGGCAGTGATATGAATATCCAACTGAATAGAAAGTTCAGCCAAGTAGAACTATTTAGTACAGAATAGGGAAGCAGGTGAGTTCTGTGTTAACTAATAGCACATAAAAGAAAAACAGTGACTGCAAAAGAGTAAAAGAGATTATGATCATATAGGGTTAGATAAACTGATGAATTTTCTCCATACATTTTTATTTGCTGAGTTTTAATTCTGCAAGTGTAGAAGAGTGATTTAATTACATAACTTTATGGTTCCAGACATAGAATTATTAAAGTCAGCACCACAATTAATGAATCACAGAATCACAGAATCGTTTAGGTTGGAAGGGACCTCTGGAGATCATCCGGTCCAACCTCCCTGCTCAAATGTTTTTAGCTTTCTCTATCCATCCAGTTTAGGACTACTTTTCCATTTGTATTTGTGTAAAAATAAGAGAATGATGTAATAAAACAAATGAATGAAGCTAGTATTTTCATCTCTGAAGTTATCAGAGATACACATTACATAGCTGATATGACACTTTTGCTCCAGGCTCTTACTCTATTTATTTCAGGCTATGCTTTGTATTACCTGTTTAATCTAGGTTGTTTGAGAAAATTTAAGACTGTCACAGGGATAGTACTTGCATAGACTTCTTAAACTTTGGCCTTTTTGTATTTTTTTCACCTCATTACTGAGTTTTCTCATCTTTTTTTTCTGGTTCAAGCCAATGTCAGGTGCTATAAATCATCTTCATAGTATTGCATCTCATCTTGCATCTCAAGTTGCATCTTTATACTAGTGAGGATGAGCAAGCCTGCTGATCTACTTTTTCTGTCATCCCATCTGCCTGTAATCTTCTGTAGGCACATACCTTTTCAAGTAGACACATCCCTTCTGACTTTATCAAATTTAGTGTATCACAACTATCCCTGAAACTTCTAATATCTCTATTTAGCAATAATAGAATTTCATATAAAATCTACTGACAAAAATCTGAGTGCCATTATTAGATATATCTGCCTTTTGACCCTGCTTTTTCATCTATTTGGTATATGGATTATTAAGAATGAGTATTATTAGCATTTTAGAATCACAATAAAACACCTTTTATGCTATCAGGAGGCTGTCATTTTTGCATGTTCCTTACCCTTGCATTTGGGAATGAAGGAGAAATATTTTCTCTCTCTTACAACAGCCATTTGCTTGCCAGCAGAGGACATAGCAGGTACCTGCAAAGCTAAAAACATGAATCTTTTAAAGCTTGAAATAAAGAACCAAGTTTCCCAAGTGGGAACTATAGCAGTCACATAATTTCTGAACTGGGCATGCCATGAACATCAACAGTGATGCAATATACATCAACAGTTTCAGAAAATGTTTTCAGTGACGTTTAAGGAAATTACTAAAAGAAAGCAGCATTATGACTAGACTCACGTGAAATGTTATCTATTGATATGTATTCTCACTGGGAGTGTGTGAATTATTTGAAATTACAGATGGAAAGTTTACAATTTAAGCCTGAACACATTTTTATGCCCTTGAAATTGATTTTTTGTCAAATAATTTTCAAGTGATTTTGTTTTTTCCACAGACTTTAAAAAAACACAACACTTGTTGGAAATACAGAAGGAGGCTAAATGAAGCTATTGAGATATTCATGCAGCCCTAATCTTTGATCTCATAGTAAAATTGTCTTAGACAAGCCCTTATTCTTAAATCAATTAGAGATGACACAAACATCATGAACAAATACCGTCACTGATTTAAGCAAAATTTCCCAAAGGGAGCATAATTATTTGCATTTCCAAATTTTCACTTCATTTGGAATTTAAATAAAAGTCAAGCCTTTACAAATATTATAGTCACATAACAACCTTCTTTAGACTTGAAACAGTCATAAATTGTCTCTTCTTTACTCCAAGAAATGTGGAAATTCTTCCATTGATCAGTAAAATACCAAGTCCGTGCTGAAGCTTTTAACAAAGTTTTACTTTGGTGGGCTTTACTATAAAGATCAACATGGCTTTCCTCTGAAATACATATGTTCTTTTTAATCTGGCAGATATGAAGAACAGTGAGAGAAGTGTAGTCACGTAAGTATTTATGTACTGAGGAGATAATAACAAAATGATTACTTTTATATTATGAATACACAAGCTGAACAGCTTGGGATTTGGGACTAAAATATATTAAGGTTTAATAAAAAAGTCATAGTATAGTTTTAAGTCCAGCGTAAACAAAGACATACCCTAGACAATTTGCAATTTTATAACTTCTGACCTTAGTTACAAGGCATGAAAGTTAATGGGAATTTTGGCATCAACACTGTGATCGTCAGACTGAACTTCCAATGCTCAGGGAAAATTCCAGCTAACATGTGAATAGAATTGCAAATTTTCCCTGATCATCTTACTGTGTTCTTAATCTGTTGCGATACTCTGCATGGCTGAAAATGTATTTAAATTCTCTCATTCTTCATTCAAATCTTACGACTGAGAGTAAAATTCATTAGATAGTATAATTGTTGATGACGTTTATTGTGATGTGGATCATAATACGTTACAAATAAAACTGGTACGAGGATTTTACTTAAGACCTAAAAAAGTAATTTTAACCTTTAGTGGTGGGTGGGGGGATGAGGAAGTTCTTTTATCTCATATTACATCTGAGCTAGTAGTTTTCTAATGAGCAATCCAGCTCTGAAATTGAGTAAATGCTGATACAAGCGATACTTATTCTCTAGCATTTGGTACCACTAGCGTAAAATACAGAAATGAACAGTCAAAAGCAGTTTTGTAGATTGAATATTACATTTTGACATGTAATATCAAGAACTAGACTATTTTAGAATTAGTCCTAATGACTCCATCAACCCCAGGTTATTTGCTGCAATTTGTAATAGCTTGATTTCCCTGCTAGTTAGTTCTTGGAAGATGCATTTTTGCAGAAAAACTGGAAATGCACAGCATTGCTAAAAGGATTGAAGACATTACAAAGTAAGCGCTGATCATATTTGTCCAAAGCACAGAAACGAAAGCTACATTCACAGAAGCAAATAGTGCAAAAAAGAAGCACGCAGTGTGCTTTCTATAATGTGCAGAGAAGCATTAGCCTGAAGGTTCAGGCACTCCACGACCAGCACTGGTGGTATCTGTATTCTGCTCTTTGCTCCACAGAACTGCCCATGATGTCTAAGGCTCTAAAGCTTGCTAAAAGCTGGGTCGGGTTAGACCAGTCAGTCTGGTGGTGTTTTTCTGTTTGTACTTGTAGGTTAAACAAAATCAGCCTACACTACTTAGTGTAATTTAGGGATTTTCTGTTTTCTTCCAATATGAACATGACATTAGGGTAGTGCTTTAAATTAGTCAGTTGTAAACTATATCACAGTTCTAACTGTAAGACTGTCACTTTTGCTCAAAGAACAGAGGAAAGGAACTTATTCAGATTTTATGCAATTGCTGTTTAACTTTTTTTGCGTGGTTATACTCTGATTATATATTTTACATCCATTATGCAGGTTTTTAGGTTCTATCCAAAGGCAGAAGTAGGAAATAAACATTTATATTCTGAAAATATTTAATGCTAGAAATGAACCAAATATCATCAGGAAAACACAAGATAAAGCTATCCTTATGAGGTCTTTGTCAGTTTATTGAATTAATGATATTCACATTTTTGGAGGATAATTTGAACTTACAAAAAAAGTTGTCTAAAATTAAAATAACAATGTTCATCTTAATTACCATTTTTTTAAATCCTCTGTGGGGATTTATTACTTAGTGCATGTATGAATCCCTCAGGATAAAACTTAATAAAGTCTTCTAGGCATGAAGTAATGCTGCACTATAAATCTTAAGATTATGTATAAATTACTCGAACTTTAGAAATGAATAAGGGATAATTTTTTGAAACTTTCAAATAGTCTGTAGGATTCAGTAGTGGAATAAAATATAATGATATGACTTAAAAAAAATACGTAGGAAGACCATAATTTTAACATTTAGCTATGTGAATTTTTTCATACTTCGATGTGTGTATATATATATATATATATGTATGTATATGTAGGTATATATTTTCAGCCTAGGACTGTAGTCAACCTAAAATAATGATATTGCTTTTGTAGGTTACTTTATATATATATATACTTTAAAAATCCTTGATGTTACATTAAGAAGACTAGTTTGGTGACTTCCTGCTTAGGAAGTGTTTTAAAAGGCAAAGCTGATGGTACATGCAACACAGATATAGTTTATATTTAAGTTCACTATTATCTGGTAGGAAATGGCATTCACAGTTCTAATATCCTTTCAAGAACATATTAAGAGAAAAAAAAATCAGGCATTCTGAGACGTCCTAACTAAAGTATTTGGAAGCACCCTAGCCGTGTGCTTGCTACCTGCAGCTTACGGCAAGATCTATATGTGCATCAGTCATCCATATTTTTCCTGTCTTGTTCCTGTTTTTCTGCAAAGGAAAGGATGGTATGCTTCCCAAATGGGAAAGCAAAACGCCATGGGCCTTTTTAGTGCAGGAACTGAAATCCCAGTACACACTATGGTGTGCAGCATAGCACAGCCTCTACGAGCTCTGAAATTACAGCCCAGCAAAGTACTTTGATGGTGGGACAGAAAGGCTTGGTTGACCCAAGACCTAATATTCACTACAGATCTTCCTCAAGTTGTTCTGCTAAATGAAAGCCAAGCTGAATGCAGCTGAAGGCTGTAAGGCAATTTTTCCATTGCTAAGCAGTGAGGTCCCTATTTTTTGAAAGGAAATTTTCTCAGTTAAGCACCCAACTATATGAATCCATGAGTGAATGTGAAGAGAGGATAGGAAGATAAAATATATTCTTGTTATATTTTAAATAGTTCTTGCAGATATGTTCTTTCACAATGATTTTATTTTAGAGGTTACATTCAGGGTTTGCTCCATTGTTGTTATTTTTTAAGTGTGTGACAGAGCTGAAAAGCTTTACTTTGGGGTACAGAACAGCTGTACCCCAAGGAGTGCATGAAAACAGAAAGAGAGGGACGCTAAGACTCTGACCTGCAACAGAGTACAGCATTTATTCCTACTAGCAGGCAGGAAACTAGGTCCGAGACTAGAGAGCAGAACTGGAACCCGCCTAACACAGAAAAGAGTCACCAAAGATGGCTAGGAGCTGTTGTTAAAAAAAGGATTGCTCAAATGCTGTTCAGAGAGCAAAAGGTCGGGAAGCGCGCAAGGATATACAACCCCGCAGTTCCTGGCCCTGAGCATCACAAAGTAACACAAAATAATCAAGAGATTTTGTGCTGTGTCTTTCAGACTGGGGAAAGCACTCAAGTAAACGGCCAAATAAATCAACAAAAAATGGAAAGTGATTCAGGCTAACTGAAAACAGTTGGTACCGAATTCAAATGTAGTCCAAAAGCCCAGCTGCCTGTCATACTCTTTCCGTGCTATTTTCAGAAAAGTGCTATTAAATTTTAAGTAGCTTTTAAATGAAAACAAAGCCAAATCAAGATCAAGAGCATAAGACCTCATATTTCTAGGTTTTCAGCATGGATTGGGATCACACTTCAAAGCTATATTTTGAAAATTTGGCCCACTTCAAATTTTTCTTCATTTTCCCTCCAGCTGCAGAGAGAAAGCTAGAGAAATAGTTCGAATGAGAAGCCGTTATCAAGCCTCTTTATCAAGCCTCTTCCCCAAGCCAAACTACTCAAACCACAAGGAATGTGAAGTTCCTTGAACTATCTCATCAGATAGCTGACTTATACTGCTTCCTCTCTCATTTGTGTCTTGTAGATGGTTACTTCCGAAGCTGCTAAGGATGTGGACCAGGACTTTCAAAACTGTTTTTTAATATAAATTCACACAAAAATAAAAAAACCCTAAGAGATGCCTGACAAGTGTCATTAATAATAAATTAGCTAGTAAGTACAAAATATTTTCTACCACACTGTGCCCTGTTATTTATATCTATTTTCTGAAAGTACCAATACTATGCACTGCACTTGCTAGTAATTATGGTAGTTTGCTGCGGTGTAATTACTCTTGTCTCATAAAAGTACGACAGTAAGGGTGGAAACTGACTAGAGGCTGTACTTCCAAAATTAAAGTTTTCTCAGAGCGGGCTAATTAGCTAAAGAAGCACAGGTAAATTCATTTATTTTACAAGTGCTGCCTGTAAAATCCTTTTCTGATAGTTCCTATAGCCAAGAACACATAAAGAATTCATTATTATAAGCCTCCTAACCCACGGCTCACTACATTCATTCGAATATATTGCATTAATTCCAGCGGGTTAAAACAGCCAATGCTATAATACCAAACTACATCTCATCTTAAAAATACAAGCAGAACATTCACCTGCCACAGCAATAATCATTAAATTACTCTGAATTTATGAGACCCATAAAGGAGACAGAAGCTCCTTTCCATGTTTTTTTTAATTTACATTTTTTCCCTTTGTTTTGAAAATAGAAAATCAGAAAGGATCTCGGCAGATAAAAGATCCTGACACTCTAAGGCTTTGCTGGGCGACCACAAGCCACCAAAATTCAAGTTCATAATGCCTTAAGTGCTGCTAGAGGAATAGATGATTTCTAAATAGGAAACATAGAGCTAATTTAATCGAGTAGCTGAGGATTCTCTTGTTATATGTCACAGGGACATTCAAGAAAGTATACGTAAGTGTCAAACATGGAGAAAGGAAGAGAGCTGCAAGGTAGTATTCTTGAGGATGCTATAGTGAACTATGTACCTTCTAAGAAATGACAGGCTCACTACTACGTATTTTTACTGACAGAAGGAATTAAAATATAAAGTTAATCCCTAAGTCATGTTAGAGCAGTCTTTATGCTGCCTAAACAAGCTAAAAGGCAGATCAGATTTGAATGCTTAGGATAGGGAAATGCTGGAAAAAGAATAGAGTTTACACGTTCTGGAGTCCTCCGTGTGTTCTAGCACCATTAGAAGATATCTCAAGAACTCTCTAAGTTTTAGACACACAAACACTACAGCCAAATGCTGGTTCTCAATGTGAGAACCAAGAGTGTCCTTGGGCTATAGGATCCACACAACAGCATAACATGGAAAAGTGGCTGTTAATTTTTTTCCCATGCAAACGTTGAAGGGAGCAAAATATCTTGCTTTGTCCCTGTCTCTCCCATTTGCCATGTTCTGACCCAAGTGGTCTGAATGTCCTGCCTGCACTACTCAAATTTACCTTTCTTCCCCTCTCTATTGGCATGCTTTTGTACAGGTGTTTTGTGTTTTTTCCCTTTCCAAGAATTTCAAATTAATGCAAATTATAAAAGTCAAAAGGCTTAATAAATAAATAAGTAGAGTATAGCTTACCACCCATTCCTGACTAATAAAAGAAATGGAAAATCTGTTTCAGAACTTCCAGATACTTACCTTCTATGCTTCCAGAAATAGAAGTTCCCCACAAGTATTCCTGTTACTCCTGGACAAGAAAAAGCAAAAGAAAAAGGCGAGTAGAGTAAATACTATGCACAGAGTTATCAGCAAGGCAAAAGCTTAAGCTCTTTGCCAACCCCAAGACCTTCAAGATTCATTTAGGACAATGTAAAATAGTACAAAAGCAATACCTCATAGCTCAAATACAAAAGAATCAGTAAATAACAATCTATAATGAACTGTTAACATACTTTTATTATTTGCTTTATATCCTCACATCACACAGATCCACATCAACAGATCCTCATGATGGAGCAGAGACAGGTACTGTACAAATGCAATGAACAGGTTGCCTACCACAAAGAACTAATATTATAAATTTATCTGCTTTTTCTCTATACATTTAGTATAATGACAAACAATACACTGAATTATAATCGTTCTTCACATGTTTTCATTCCAAAGATCTGAGCATCCCTATTTGATTTAGCTATAGTCTAAAACCTTTATTTTAAAGGGAAAACAACATCAAGAGTGTTAAAAAACAGCATTACTAGAAAGCATAAGTTTTTATATGAAATCATGTGTAGAAAACTTAAAAGTGGTTATTATACTTATTTACAATGAAAGGTATGTCTCCTTCTTATTAAATTTTCTTTTAAATTGCTCAAAGAGAGCTTTAGCATGCAGCGTTTATGATTTTCCTTGGAGTGAATTGAGGAGCAGATGTAAAACATCACGGAACAGAAGTCCTAGAAAAGATGTATGTGGGATGTTGAGTGATATAAGTGATTGAAGAAGTCAGAAAGCCATCTACAATGCTACTAATGGTATGCTTGGTGATTTTGAATAATTAACTTTATTAGCTCCCTAGAAATGAGAACATTACATGCAGAGCCGACTGCAGTTACCATATGTTGGACAGCCACCTAATGTGATGATACTTCACAACTTTAAAATGTTAAAAAGTATACTGCAGAGAAACACAGTTTTATGGAATAATTCCGTAAACAGCTAAGGATTACAGCTGAGCACCTGAGGATGTCATTACTTGGCAATAGAAGGTATATCTGCAATGGATATGCAGTATATAGAGGCTGAATAGACCTCATGTGCTTTCTGCAGAGAGGCAATAGGAGGGCGTCATTGGAAACCTCAATAACACTATTGTCAAACTCCCAGTTCAACCCCCGGTACTACATATAATGTTTTGTGAGAATGTAGTCATCAGGTAGAAGATGCTGATGGTATTAAAAAGTAGATCTGGTGACTTCACAGAAAAATCGTTTTCAGGAGTCACAACAAAAACAGATGAAATCAAAGATGAAAAATTCAGGAAAGAAGGAATGGAAGGATATTAGAAAAACCTAAGGAGCATGGACCACTTAAGTAAGGTGCTTTCACCAGGTGAAGCATGAGATGCAAACACTGTACTATGAATGTTTTACTTTTTTTAAGACTTGATTTTTTAATTGCCCATCGCTCAGGGGAGTGGCATTAGTTTTTATGTTTCTATCTATAATGATATTTTTTTCAAAATGTTTTCTAATACCTCTGCTTTGCATATAAGAGATCCTTACATCTATCACGCACCTGAAAGATTTCAGACCCCTTAATTCTGAATTTTCCAACAGGTAAAGATACTATTTGAGGCTGATTATTATATAAATCTAACCGGTATGTTCATAAGATGTTGAACTATAAATATTCATGTTGCTAGCTGGATAATGCTTTCCAAGTAGCCACATGTAACTCTAGCAGCTCAATATGCAATAAAGGAGCAGAATTCCTGTAGAATTCCTGCTGTCATAAGATACAGGCATCCTAAGAGTATAAGACAGACAGACAAAGGTCAGGTAAGTAGGATGCTCAGGGAAATAAGGGAACTCATTGAGGTCCTCTGCCCCTATATATCAGTATCTAGCTATACATCAGTATTCAATATTCTAATGCTAGGGCTTAGTACCTCTGAAGGACAGGTCTGTCCTGAGTTACAATAGATAGTGACACAAAATGTTTCATTTCTTTAGGAGCAAAACCAACTAAAGTGCACATCTGCTTCACTCAAAGCAAATGTGAGCAGAATGGCATGGGGCTGAAAGCTGCGGAGGAACTGAGACAATCTCACCTCTAATGTTAGCTGCTCTGCAGGACTAAGGCATGTTTCCCCAAATCAATGCCAAATAGATTTGCTTAGAGAACAGAGGCAGATGCTGGGTTCACTTTTATTTTATAAATATGATATACATTATAGTGTAAAAATGAATTTTTAGATACTTAGTAATTTAGAAGTGTGAGCAATATTAAACTAGTTTTTCAATAAGGGAAAAGAAACGACTCTCTATGGCCAGGCCCAGAGTCTTCCTATATCAGGGAGGCATGCTAGGGATCATTCCCTCTGCTCTGGAAAAAATGACCAGAAAAAAGATGCAGTCTCTACACTATGTCATAGTAACAGAACTGTCAGTAATCAGGAAATAACCTCTTCCCTGCAGATTTACTGCCATATATTTTTGATGTCACAGGAAATTAGATCTTTTATTCTTAGATTGACCACTTAAATAAATAAATACAATGGACTTCTAAGTTCTACATATTTGTTTGAACAGCTACTTACATCAGGTAACTTCTTAAAAGAGAGAAACCGCAGAATGAGAGAAAAGAGAAATAAAAGAGGATTTCTACCCCAGACCACTGCGTCCCTGAAGAGCACCTTTTCTGTCAGGCTTATTTTTATACCAGCAACCTTTCTGTGGCTCTTAAAGTAGCAGGCAACTCTGAACAGTCCTCCCAACCCATAAATATTCTTTTCCAGAAGGCTTCTCTCCTGGTTCTCTGCCCTTCCTTGCAACCTGCCAAGCTCCTTCCTTTGCTTATGTCTCAGGCCCAGCAGTCCCGACTGGGAAGCTTTTCCTCTCCAGAAATTCCTCTCCAGAAATTCCTCCTTGCTCCAAGGTTTCTTGTAGTCAGGAGGAGGAGAACAGGCAACTATAACTTTGTGATGCCCAGCTTCAAAGGAACATAGCCCAGTAAAATACAACAAAAATGGAACACCACCTGTGCATCTCAATATGTTTTCCCTGGAAATTGTTTATGAGGAAACTTTAACCCCTGATCTTTAGACCTGATGAACTTTCATAGGATGTTTTCCCACTTCCCTATCTTCGTTCAGTGAAAGTATCTCCTCTGTGTAGTACAATACAACTGTAGAGTACACTGCAAAATAATCATGGAGACTTTCACTCTAGAGTTGCAACAAGATTTTTGTCATCCTTTGGGAACCATAAGAGTTGGCATTACCTTGTAGCTCTAGGTTTTATAAATCTCTAGTTTTTATTGAACTAATTTGAAATAAGTTTGAGTAAAAATAAAAACAGACTGTGATTCTAAGGATAACACCTCAAAATTATTTAGGTGCCCCATTAACTTTTATATCACTCTTAGAAGTGCTCTCGTGGATTTTCCTCAAGTTTATTCATTGTCTGCTCTAGTTCACTAAAGGAGCATGAGTAGACAAGAGAAAAGAAAGCTGTTGGCTTACCCTGTCCTGGCTGCTGTGCACTACATCAGCTGGAGTCAGCCAGGAGGAGAGGAGCAGCGCACCCTGAGGCTGCTGGAGCTGACCTTCTGCAGTGAGAGAAACTCTGGGGCAGGTCTGGAGAACTCTGGCAAGCAGGAACCTAAGCAGCAGAGGTGCCCTCATGAGAGGCCTAAGTAAGGTCTCTGAGGGGATGGAAAGAGGAAGATTTTTACAGGGGTGCTAAGGAAGGTTGTACAGTTCCTGAAACCTAGAAGCCGAAAAAGCCACTGGGTTAAGAAAAGCACTGAAGAACAGGACCCATCCGTAAGCTTAGAGAGGCAGATGGCATATATATATATTTTTTTCCGTTTAGCACTGCACAGCATGATTGAGATTTTTCCTAATTAAAAAAGACAATTAAAAATTTTTAACCTATTTTCTTAGAAATCTAAAGAGGCCCTTTTTGTGTTTTTCAGGTGGACTTCAGGAGAGCTAACTTTGCCCTCTCCAGGGACCTACTTAGGGGAATCTCATGGGGTAGGAGGGCCTTAGAAGGAAGAGGGGTCCAGGAGAGCTAGTTAATATTCAAGCATCACCTCCTCCAGGCTCCAGAGCAGTGCATCCCTCTGAGGAAGAAGTCCAGCAAAGCGGGCAGGAGACCTGCCTGGATGAGCAAGGAACTACTGACAAAACTCCAACAGAAGAAGGAAGTACACAGAATGTGGAAAAGAGGACAGGCCACTTGGGAGGAACACAGGGACGTTGTCAGAGTGTGCAGGGATGCGACAAGGAAGGCTAAGGCCCATTTGGAATTGAATCTGGCAAGGGATGTCAAGGACAACAAGAAGGGCTTCTTCCAATACATCAAGAGCAGAAGGAAGACTAGGGAAAACGTGGGCCCACTGCTGAGTGGGGCGGGTGCCCTGGTAACAAAGGATACAGAGAAGGCAGAGTTATTGAATGCTGCCTTTGCTTCCGTCTTCACTGCTAAGGCCAGTCCTCAGGAATTCCAGACCCTGAGGACAAGAGAGGAAGGCTGGAGAAAGGAAGACTCTCCCTTGGTCGAGGAGGATTGGGTTATGGATTACTTAAGCAAACTGGACATCCACAAATCCATGGGCCCCGATGGGATGCACCCACGAGTGCTGAGGGAGCTGGAGGATGTTATTGCTAGGCCACTCTCCATCCTCTTGGAAAGGTCCTGGAGAAAAGGAGAGGTGCCTGAGGACTGGAAGAAAGCCAGTGTCACCCCAGTCTTCCAAAAGGGCAAGAAGGAGGAGCCAGAGGCTGATAGGCCTGTCAGCCTCACCTCCATCCCTGGAAAGGTGATGGGACAGCTCCTCCTGGAGGTCCTCACTAAGCATGTGGGGGACAAGGTGGTGATCCGGAGTAGTGAGCATGGATTCCCCAAAGGGAAATCATGCTTGACCAATCTGGTAGCCTTCTATGATGGAATGACTGGCTGGGTAGATGAGGGCAGAGCAGTGGATGGTGTCTCCCTGGACTTCAGCAAGGCTTTTGACACTGTCTCCCATCACATCCTCCTAGGTAAACTCAGGAAGTGTGGGTTGGATGAGTGGAGAGTGAGGTGGATTGAGAACTGGCTGGATGGCCGAGCTCAGAGGGTTGTGGTGAATGGCGCAGAGTCAAGTTGGAGGCCTGTGGCTAGTGGTGTCCCGCAGGGGTCAGTCCTGGGTCCAGTCTTGTTCAATGTATTCCTCAATGACCTGGAGGAAGGCACAGAGTTATCAACATTGAGGTAGAAAGAATGTGAAAGAATTAAACTAATAACCTAAATACTTCTTGCCATAAGAATGCCTACTGACATCAACAAGTCCTTGAACATAGCTCTACAGACAGGATTGTATTTTCAGGACCAAGTCTGAAGGTGACATTTTGTCAGAGACTCCTTCCAAATCATAACAAAACACAAAATCACAGAGTGGCCAAGGTTGGAAAGGACCTCTGGAGATCATCTAGTCCAACCCCCCCCCGCTCAAAACAGGGTCCTCTAGAGCACATTTCCCAGGATCGTGTCCAGGCACGTTTTGAATATCTCCAGCGAAGGAGACTCCACCACCTCTCTGGGCAACCTGTTTCAATGCTCACTTTCCCTCACAGTGAAGAAGTTTTTCCTCAGGTTCAGACGGAACTTCCTGTGGTTCAGTTTCTGCCCGTTGCCTCTTGTCCTGTCACTGGGCACCACGGAGAAGAGGCTAGCCTCATCCTCTTGACACTCCCCCTTCAGATAGTTGTATATGTTGATGAGATCCCCTCTCAATCTTCTCTTCTCCAGGCTGAACAGGCCCAGCTCCCTCAGCCTTTCTTCACAGGAGAGATGCTCCAGTCCCCTCATCATCTTTGTCGCCCTCCGCTGGACTCTCTCCAGTAGTGCCAGGTCTCTCTTGTAGTGGGGAGCCCAGAACTGGACACAGGACTCCAGGTGAGGCCTCCCCAGGGCTGAGGAGAGGGGCAGGATCACCTCCCTCCACCTGCTGGCAACACTGTTCCTAATGCACCCCCAGGAGACCATTGGCCTTCTTGGCCACAAGGCCACACTGCTGGCTCATGCTTAACTTGTTGTCCACCAGCACTCCCAGGTCCTTCTCGGCAGAGCTACTTTCCAGCAGGTCAACCCCCAGCCTGTCCTGGGGAATGGGGTTATTGCTCCCCAGGGGCAGGACCCTGCACTGTCCTTTGTTGAACTTCAGGAGGTTCCTCTCTGCCCACCTCTCCAGCCTGTCCAGGTCCCTCGGAATGGCAGTATAGCCCTCAGGTGCATCAGCCACTCCCCCCAGTTTAGTATCATCAGCAAACTTGCTGAGGGTGCACTCTGTGCCTTCCTCCAGGTCATTGATGAAGACATTGAACAAGACTGGACCCAGGACTGACCCCTGCGGGACACCACTAGCCACAGGCCTCCAACTTGACTCTGCGCCATTCACCACAACCCTCTGAGCTCGGCCATCCAGCCAGTTCTCAATCCACCTCACTCTCCACTCATCTAACCCACACTTCCTGAGTTTACCTAGGAGGATGTGATGGGAGACAGTGTCAAAAGCCTTGCTGAAGTCCAGGAAGGCAACATCCACTGCTCTCCCCTCATCTACCCAGCCAGTCATTCCATCACAGAAGGCTACCAGATTGGTCAAGCATGATTTCCCTTTGGGGAATCCATGCTCACTACTCCGGATCACCACCTTGTCCTCCAGATGCTTAGTGAGGACCTTCAGGAGGAGCTGTTCCATCACCTTTCCAGGGATGGAGGTGAGGCTGACAGGCCTATCAGCCTCTGGCTCCTCCTTCTTGCCCTTTTGGAAGACTGGGGTGACACTGGCTTTCTTCCAGTCCTCAGGCACCTCTCCTTTTCTCCAGGACCTTTCCAAGAGGATGGAGAGTGGCCTAGCGATAACATCCTCCAGCTCCCTCAGCACTCGTGGGTGCATCCCATCGGGGCCCATGGATTTGTGGATGTCCAGTTTGCTTAAGTAATCCATAACCCAATCCTCCTCGACCAAGGGAGAGTCTTCCTTTCTCCAGCCTTCCTCTCTTGTCCTCAGGGTCTGGAATTCCTGAGGACTGGCCTTAGCAGTGAAGACGGAAGCAAAGGCAGCATTCAATAACTCTGCCTTCTCTGTATCCTTTGTTACCAGGGCACCCGCCCCACTCAGCAGTGGGCCCACGTTTTCCCTAGTCTTCCTTCTGCTCTTGATGTATTGGAAGAAGCCCTTCTTGTTGTCCTTGACATCCCTTGCCAGATTCAATTCCAAATGGGCCTTAGCCTTCCTTGTTGCATCCCTGCACACTCTGACAATGTCCCTGTGTTCCTCCCAAGTGGCCTGTCCTCTTTTCCACATTCTGTGTACTTCCTTCTTCTGTTAGAGTTTTGTCGGTAGTTCCTTGCTCATCCACGCAGGTCTCCTGCCCGCTTTGCTGGACTTCTTCCTCAGAGGGATGCACTGCTCTGGAGCCTGGAGGAGGTGATGCTTGAATATTAACCAGCTCTCCTAGGACCCTCCTACCCCATGAGATTCCCCTAAGTAGGTCCCCGAAGAGGCCAAAGTCAGCTCTCCTGAAGTCCAGGGTTGCCATCCTACTCATTGCCCTGCTCCCTCATCGTGGGATCCTGAACTCCACCATCTCATGGTCACTGCAGCCAAGGCTGCCCCCAACCTTCACATCTCCAACTAGACCTTCTTTGTTTGTTAGGACAAGGTCTAGCAATGCACCTCTCCACATTGGCGTCTCCACCACCTGGGTCAAGAAATTATCATCAGTCCTCTGCAGGAACCTCCTTGACTGTTTGTGCCTAGCTGTGCTGTCTTCCCAGCAGATGTCAGGGTGGTTGAAGTCTCCCAAGAGAACCAGGGCCTGTGATCGTGAGGAATACTAGCGCTAGTTTTAAGAGCTCTTCATAGTATTTTCAGAATGGGGTAGCAGTTCTTTGCAGTGAATCATTTACCTTTAGAAAACTCTTCAAATACTGCCAGTCATCCCAAGATCATTTTTGCCACTGATTCCAAGAGCGAAACCACTCCGCATGAGTGAGGCTGGCTGACTCTTTGCAAATGCCTGAAGTTTGAAGACCTTTCTGTAAATTGGCACCTGTGCAGCACTTGATCATTGTAGTCTTCTTTCTTTCATGCTCCTTATATTTTTCTCACAGGTTCATCAGTTTGATTCTTTCTCACATACATACAGAGCTACAAACCTTTCCTGTATCATTCCTATCAAAATACCATCCAATATACTATTTTTTTCACTAGCTTCACAGACACCATACGTCCTTGATGCCTTTCTACCAAGTAGCCAATCCTTCTGTTGTGCACCGTTGGCAGATAATGGAAGCAGGGGACATGGCATAGTTCATATATAAAAAAATACTTTCACATACACTGTTAATGCAAACAATGTTTATTAAAAACATTATTTTAATGTTCATTAAAAATTTAACGAATCAACCCTTCATCCTATATTCAGAGTTTAAAGAGTTTAATCTCTAGTGATAGATTAATGATAAGGCTGCAGACCTTTTTTATTTCCTGGCCTGGCCTTCTTCTTGTTAACTAAATCTCTCAAGATAGCTTGTGAAAAAAGTGTTTTTTCCACATATTTTTAAAAGATGCAACAATAGTTTTCATTTTTACTTAGAAAGTAAAATCAGAACTGAAACATACTTGCTCCCGTAGTGGAAGATGTCCGTTATTGAAATTAGCCTCTCTTCTGAAACAGGTGTTATTAGGATATCAAAGTAAATACGCGTTTCTACAGGAGCTACTTACCTTAGCAAATACATGCTCTATTCTTAACAAGGAGAGTACAATATTTCTTCAGAAATAGCCTGTTTCCTGTGTTATAGTTTGAGGAAAAAATTTGACCAACATTCAAAGAGTTTGCAGTATGGGGTGGGGTAACCCCATGTCACAAGATAATAGCGAGGTGGAGCTGACATTTGGATTTAGCTAGAATTAGCAGCTGCTGTAAATTGTAAAAAATCTGGTAAGTACTGTTTGGCAAGATGTTCAAAAATTCCCTAAATACCCCACAGACAATGACTTCCATTTGCAGTTTCAGCAGAGCAATGATGTACTGTTGCAATATACACATTACTCAGAGCCCTAAAGATAATTTGTTAAACTTAAGGCTGAGGCATCAGTTTCACAATGCACTGTACTTGCATTAGCTCTGTCAAGTCCTGCCTGTTTGGTGAGTAAATAGAGGACTTATGTGCTCTAGGCTCGTTAAAGTGCCATGTACAAGCCTGGATCCAGGAGCAGGTGGCAGAACTATGTGCAAATGAGTGGGGAGAAGCCCTGGTGGTGCCTTACCTTGTCTGGGAGATGCTCCTGCACCTGGGCTTGGCCCCAGGTCCTGCATGGGCTGCCCAGCTTCCTTGCAGGCCTGCCCCACCACTGAGGGTTCCTCTGGCAGCCGGTGGGATGTTGGGTGGACCCAGTCACCATCGCTGTACTCGCTCAGCGCTTCTTGTTTGGATATTGCAGAACCCTTGTCCCTAAAGGACCTAGCTTCCGCTGGCCTCACTGGCACTCTCGGCTCCTGTTTTGCCACCCCCTTATAAAACAGCCTGCTCTTGTTGTCCCCTTATGCCAACCATTTTCTCAGGGATACTGGCTCGGAGAAATTTATCATTTCAGGTGAGAAAGCCTTCCGGTGAGAAGAAGAGTCATACATTCTCAATTAAACTCTAAATAATTTGCTTTTCTCAGGAAGAATATTAATTTTGGAAAAAAAGACAACCTCTTAAAACTATTATGTTATACCTGGTGATTCAGCTCATGAGCACCAAGTAATGCACACTGCACCCTTGGCTCAGGAGCTATTTAGAAACAGATTGCATATATGAAACACATAGATTTTATACTACCTGCATTGCTATAATTACCTCTGGGCTATCGATTTTATTTTAAAAATCCATTACAACTGAGTTTATAGTTATATAAGTCATTGCATACAGAAGAAGATCTATCTAGATCTGTTTGTCTTTGAAAGTTCACAATAACAATGTGAAGTTCTTCAAACTTCCAGTATTATAAACCATCAGAATCAGAATTACAAACCATCCAGAAGGTTGTCTGAATGATGCTCTTAAAAAGAAAATAACATGTAGAGATGTGAATTAACGTTAGTTACTTCACTTGCCTAGAGCTATACCTTTACCTCCTTACCTTATATGACCTAGTTCCACGTGTGATGAAAGGGTTTCCATAAAATCATTGAAGATATTAGTGTAGAAACATGCCACTGAATATGAATAAATTAACATAGCTAACCCAAAGGGATATAGACGGATGATCTGAACTGCTGAGTCTCATTCCCTGATGTCACATACAACTGCACAATAGAGAGTTTGAAAGGACCCACAGAACGTAATCTTCCTAAACTTCTATTTACCACAAGCCACTTTTAATAGTCTATAACAGATTTTAGACCTACAATGAAAGATCATACAGCAGAGGCTCATCCTCTGTATCCTGGATTCCTTTAACAGTAAATAACTTGCATGGTGAATATTTTAGACGCATTCTGTTTTATGAATAATTGGTGGTGCATCCACAGACATCAGTAGTGTCACCATACAGAAATACGTTCTCTCTTTTTATATGCATACCTCAAAATAAGCTTACACAAAGTCAACATTAAGAATTGGCCTGAAGGTCTCTTGGCCAGGGCTAATGATAAATAGTAATGCACTCATTTGTGAGAGGCTGAAAAGGGGTATTTTTCCAGTATTCATGTTAAATTTAGTTTTGACATCTTCATTAACATTCTGCAAGGGGAAAGGGAAAGCACATTAATGAAACTGACAGCTAAACTGGGAAACATTGCAACAAGGACAGAGAAGCAGCACAAAGGCAAATAGGGATTTGAAACACAGGAAAAAAAATGTAATTGGAAATTTGCAAACCAAAACAATTAGGAATTCAATAGTCCCTACCATCCATTCAAGGAAAAGTGCAACAAAAGAAACTAAAAAGCATACATGACAAGAGAGTTTTAGCTATTGGGTTACATGAGAATAAAGATGATGAACTCTTTGCTACTGGAGATGCAGAAACATCTATCCATGTGCAACCATTCATCACTGTAATTTTGAATCCCCCATGTCTAGCCTCATGGAGCAGGAAAATTCTATCCTTACCTTAATACAGATAGAACCATAATGCAATATAATTCACTTCTCAAAATTATATTGATATATCCAAGAAGGGCATTAACTGATAAAGAGACTGTGAGGACTGACTGACGAGGAATATTAAAATAATTAAATGTATGTATTTTAGGTAAGTGGTTAGTATGGGAGGTCATCACAGCAGTGTAAAAACATCCTGTGAGGAATATCAAGGAAGAAGGAAGTCTCTCAAGTTTGTACAAGGAGGTATGCACATCAGGGAGTAGATTACATAAAATTATGAAACTGAAAATTCAGAACCAAGACACTACTTTCCAACAGTGAAGTCTATTAAACTTAGGGAATTGTCTCTCAATGAGAAGTAATGAGATTTCCATTCCTCTGGCCAATTCACATTAGATGAGCCAGTCCAATTTTACAATAGGGAATAATTGCAATGGCAGGGAGATGGACTAGATGACTCTTAAACTCTTTTTCCATCCCTAGCTTTTACGACACAAAGGAAATCATCTGGAAATACAGATTGCAATGGGAAATGTCTTCTTCCTAATGGTTACAGATAAAGGCACTTTCCTTTTTATTTCCCCTCTCTGACTGCGCATTATCACATACCATGTACTTTTTTAAGAGAAACTAATAAGATACATTTTAAAAGATAAAAAAAAAAACTACACACACAGGGAGAAGAGCACTGAAAAAAAATCATGCTGTGCCTAAAACAGCAAAATGTTTTTTCACTAGGGAAAAAACAGCTTATTTTTCTTTATGTAAATTTGTTGCAGATAATGCAAGTGAAAACTCAATACATATATATCCAGTGCAAATTCAAATGAGTGTAAAGAAAGTAAAAGATAGCAGAGGGAAAAAGGAAGAAAATCAATGCAGTGAATCACGCTAATTTGTTTAAGGCTAAAATCCATTTAAAAGCTCGATATTTTGGATTTTGTTTTCACTAGAAAATATTATACCCTACCGGCAAGACAGCAGGTATATTTGTGGAGTTTTATTTATTTATATTTTTAAGTCATTTCTTTCACTTTTGCAGGACTGTGTTTCTTTCTCTCTTTCAAATGCACAACAAACACATTACTGCCCTGGATAATGAAAATGGTACGTTCCTCTGATTTCTGTGTGAACTACACACCATCAACAGTGGTATGAAGAATCTAAAATTCAGGAAAGTTTGTTACATTACAATAGCTTATAACAGTTGCCAGTGTAGCTGGACACTGACCATTATGCTCAAAGTGTCCACTCCAAACATGTTTCGTTCCTCTTCAAGTGATTAGCTGAGTTTTATTCTTTTCAGTAAAGTGCTTCCATAAAGCACCTTTCCAAATCTTTCAAAGATATTGATGGCTTGCAACATCTATCTTAGAAATCATATATAGTAATTCTTGCAGAATATAGATGAGATTCTCAATTCTATACTTTGGTGTTGTAGTCATCTGCATTCCTTCAGTAGGACTAAGAATAAATACTGATTTTGTTAAGTGGTGCATTTCCTAAAAACCATGCTGAGGTCATATTAAACCACAAATACTCTGCAGTGATGTCCAGCATGCTTCTGGGTAGGTTCATGCACCTTTTTGCATCCTTAGGCTTGTCTGCATGTATACATATGTATAAAATACATACATACATACATACATACATACATACATACATATATATAAAATAATGAAACAGCAATGTATGCAATATATTTTAATATTGCATAATAAATATATTTTATGTATGGTGTAAATATATCTTTATTTTTGCACCAATTCAGCCGCTCAGGTATCTTTATAATTATCCCTTTTATTGTAGAATCTCTACAGTATCATAACTGATTTCCAAACTAAAATTCCTATCTCTTCATCATCTCATTTATCTCAGAAGTTTAGTAACACGACTTTGGATACATAATTGTGACATTAAAGCTATTTGTGTGGACAGAATTCCACATGAAGGGTCTTAATACATCAAACTCGTTCCTCAGTCAGGCGATCTAACCTTCAGAGCAAGGGTTTGAAAATCCCCTTGTGTGTTATGAATATCTTGTTTCTGAGTTTGTGGAAAAGAAGGGTTCCTATGCAAATCTAGATACAAACACTGATTTAATATTTAAATAGTGCAAAAATTGTTTAATCTTTGGAATAACTCTTTTAAGCTCTAATAATCAGGAAGCACTTAAGCATATGGTTAGATGCATCCATAATTGAGGACCTGTCAAAGCACGCATTTGTGACCACTCACTTTGGCTATGCTGAAAAAAATGAAAGAGAAATATGCTAAAAATATAGGAGATATTTGGCTCGCACAAGGTGGCAATCAGCTTTACTTTCTCATGGGCTATTTAGCAGGTCATTCTTTAAACTGAAAAAGACAAAAGAATATCAGATCATTTGGGGAATGATAAATAAGGAAGCAATTAATCCACCTTAGTGTGAAAAGATTTAACTTACAGCCTTTTCAAGTTCCTTTATCTTTTAAGCTGTTCAGAAGCTTCATCAGATCCTTCATCTGTATAAGGATATGATACATTTTATTCTTAGCATTGCTTTCTTGGTTTGTCTTGAGAAAATCTTTGGAAAATACCTGCTGACATTATCTTACACAGCATGAGACACTGCAGAGATAAAACAGCAGAAAAAAGTAGCAATGGCTAAACAAAGTTTTTAAAAAATTGGAGGCATACACCCTGTAAAACCACATTAAGAAAAGAGATTTGATGAGGCAATGGAAGAATCACAGAACAACCTGCACTGTCTCATTGTTATCTCTAGACGGCTTGAGCTGTAAGCTATTAACATTTCTAATAGCTATTCTTTATAACAATAATAAAACAGAAACGTGCTTAGTAGATGGCATCTAGCACAAAATCTTGCTGTTCAGAAATCCTATAAATCTACATGTTGTTTACCGTGCCTCACGCATGCATAAGGATGCACAGGCCTAAAAAGTAAGTAAAAGGGGTATCAGGAAAAGCATTTTCGTCTTCAGGAGATGCAATATCTTTATTCGTGAAGACTACAAAGTAAGCCATTTTTAAAAAGACGGGGGACAGATTACTTTTCCTAGGAGCACAACGTGCAAAGGTATCTCTGCTCTTCAGTTTGTCCAGGTTGTGATCTGAAGGTAGATGTTCCACTTACTAATGAGAAAGCATGAGCTGGGAAACAGGCCTTTAGAATCACTTCATTTTGGTTTCAAGCAAAAATAGGGCTTATTTTTGGTTTAACTCCAGACTAATCACTGAGACACTACACAGCATCCTATTTTGAATAGACAGTTCTAACCTGATTACAGTAAATCAAACTTAACTATATTTACAAAGTATATTACCTTTTTAAAGTAACCTGTGATTTTATGCAAAATTAGTTTATTATTTTACATAAAAATGGTTCGTGTGATGTTAATCTTGTATTGCCAAAAACACCGTGAAGTGTATTCCAGATCTTCCTTGGTCTTTGAAAGCGGTGAAGAATATTCAGCCGCAGAACTTCAGTTTTTCTAATTGGGAAAGTCTTCTTAGATCCTACACATTGCTTTAAACAGCACAACATTAACGTAGAGGAGAAATAATATTTTCTTAATGTGTATTTATGCCAAACGTCATAAAGCTGCTTGCACCATGCTTAAGCAAGCAAGGGCTAGCTTGAATTTAGTTGTCTTAGGTATCAATAACTACAAAATTAAATTATTATTACCTTCATCATCAGTTAGTCATGGGCAATTACAACTAGCAACTAGTATGTACATCAGTCACCAGAACTTTACAGTTGTTTGACATTCCAGTTCTATTAATGTAGCCTGAGGACACGATAGCTTGTTTGCGATTGCAGTAGAAACATAATCTTGGACCTTACTGTGACTGTTACCTTAAGGGAGTACATTCAGGCCATGTTTGTACCGTGGGACAGAGGAGCACCAGCCTGCCCCACCCAAACTTCGGAGGCAGACCTGGGTGCATACTGCTCCCACTCCTGATATCCTAATTTCCACAGGATTTTCATGAACTTCATGAAGTAAGAAAGGAGCCGTGACATGTTCTTGCAGGTCCTTCCTTGATCTGGCTGATCAGGCAACTGGGGCTGCAGGACTTAATTCATATGCATACTGAACTTACACATCTTGAACTGGATTAGATAAATTGTGCTAGTTTGTGTGAGATAACAACACCGAAGAACAAATCCGTGACACGCAGCATGCAGTGAGCCTTGATCTGCTTCATTTCTTCAGTAGTATTAATTCAGTGTCAAAAGCACATTGGTTCCTACCAATTCATCTTGAAATTATCAGCTTAACTTTGATGTATGTGGACGGCAGTCAAAACAGAGGCAGAAATAGAGATGACCTGGGATCATCTTGGGATGAAGAGAAGCCCTTAACTGCATCAAACACACGTATTTTCAAACACACATTCAAAATTTATAAAACTTAACACAACACCTCAATGTAAAACTATCATGGCAAGATGTAATATTACTCAAAATCCAAATCTATAATTAATAAAAGCACAACTCAGTAATGTATTGACTGGTTATATATCTCAAAGATATATTTCCCATTTGTTCACTGCTTTGTAGGACTAGTATGGAATAAAATTTTCCATTCAAAATTGTTTTCTGATTTTAAATCTCTTTTTGTTCAAACAAGTAGAAAAAATCAGTTTTTTAAGTTTCCTGAACAACGTTCAGGGAAGGAGATGTGATGACTGTCAGCGGAAGCATTTTATAGCATTTATATAAAGGCTGTCATTTCGCTTTTGAGTTATTTGACTTCCATTTTTTTGTAAGATGCAAAAATAGAATATTATGATATTTCAAAAATCATTTTGAAAGTAATATGTAACTTTTTCCATTAAAAATAATTTCAGCTTAGTTTGCTTTTTGATTTTTTTCAGATGAAATGGTGTCAAAATTAATATAATCCATTAGAGAATATAATTTCAGATAATCAGTTTTAATTAGGAGAACATTCTACTGTAAATGTCTCAATTACCACTTCCTCTAGGTGCTTTCCTCAGCAACAGACCCAGATAAAACTTCATTTTCTCTGAGCTGCTCGACCGTTCTGATATAACCCAATCTTAAAGGGAAGTATCCAGTTCTTCTACTTTTACTAATACACACAGTGTTATGATAAAAGCAGGCCTGACATTCCTTTGCCTGTTAAAATCCAGCCATTCCACTGAGTATCTGTTTCCTACTAAGCATTTAATAATGTTTTTTCATTTCTTTGTTTGTTTTTACAGTTGCATAATTCATCTTTCCAGCAGCTCTAACCAACAGACCTCTAAGCCTCTCATCTGCATCTTCACCCATACAATAAATTAAGATGTTTGCTTGTTCTTCAGCAGAGAGCTCCTCTGACTACTTTTGTGATGAAAATATCTGACCCTGTGGTGACTTGGTGAAATCAAAGGATGAGATTTCAAAGTATTAATATCAAACTGCCACAGCTGGAAGATCCTTATTTTGCCACTAAAAAACGTGATAACAATACAAAGCTGCTCATATTACTTAAGAGAATAAAGTCCACCGTAGATTTCATATAGTGATCCCACAGAACTGGACAGCAAGGCAACCTTTCACCAAAAATAGACATTTATTGCAAGCATAACTGCAAAACAAGCCTCACAACTGAAAATCTCCAGGCAGACTCCTTCTCACCCTGCAGTCTTAAGTATATTCTTATGCTTGATAGAAAATACACTATTAAATTTTGTGGGTTGTTTTTTTTTGCTATAAGGTGTTTAGAGGAATATTGCACTGCATTGTTTCAGATCGCTACAGTAATCATCCAAAGACAATAGCATCTGAAAGCTAACAGGCAAATCTTTCACAGAAAGCTAAATGAAAGATTTAGGCTTAACACTTGAGCTAACTATTCTCTCCAAAACATTACTAGTTTTCACCAAAAAATGTGTGCAGTTAGTCCTGCTGAAGAAGAAAAATGATCCCCAGAACAGTGAGAAATTAGATGTGAAGAAAGAAAATAAAAATAAAAATCCTTACTCTTCCAGAAATCCAGCCTATTGACAAATAAATGCAAATAAATCTGTGGGTCTATGACCCACACTTTTGCCTAATTTTCACAAGGTCAGTGCTAGGTTCATTTCCAAATAATCAGAAGTAAATAATATTCTAAAACTAAAATTTAACGGGCAGTTGATTTAATGTCATTACTCATCAACTTTCAAGAGAGATATGTTGCATATAGATACATTACTATGAAGCTTATATACGTATGAGCAGAAGGATAGTCTAGGAGTCCAGAACCTGTACAAACCCCACAGCACATTAACCCAAATGAACAGCATTGCGTTGAGTATTTGGAGCTATTATCTAGACATATCAAGAGTAGGGAAATCTTTTGCTTTATTAATTAATTCAACAGATTCCTCTTATGGCTTATCACCGACCACTTGAAAAGTAGGGCTGGAGCTTTCTAAACCTAACTTTTTCCCCACAAGCAGAAGTTATGACTGTAAATGTTTTATTTTTATAAAATAGAAGAAGCCATGACAACTAATACTGGAAAATTACAAATGGGAGATCTGATTGTCCATTTAAGTATGTGAGGCTGGAAGCTTTGAATTATCACCCAAAAGGAGCATCCTTTATTGTAGATACTGATCTTCTTTACATGAGCTACGAGCTTAACTCAAGCTGAAAAAAATTAGTCAAGGTTGTGTTTCATTCTCTCTGTTCCCAAACTCGTATCTGATTTTATATCCAATTCTGTTACTATAAAGAGTTACACTTTACATTATGGCGGCCTACTTAAAGATGAGGCATTTATGCCTTTATGTATGCTTTGAACACATTTACATTTTTTTCCACCTAATAATCCTCGTCTAAAAAGAAATCAGGCTCCTCACCTTCATACATGAATTTAGGAGGACACTTAGCACCCTTCTGGTGATAATTGGAAGTTTTGTTGCAGTTGCTGCTGCTTCTCTTAAAAATAGCAGACTTTAAGAATATTAGGCTTATAGCACAAAATTCCATAATATTGTGTCGATGTTATTGCAGATGTTACTGCGAAAGCACACTGATACTTAGTGTAAACTTCCTATTTGTATCTTAGGTGTACTAGCAGACCATTTTCAAATCTGCTATCTAACTATGTAGTTTCTGTGACATGGGAACTAATTTACCTAAGGAATCTGCTCATCCTCTCTACATGGAGAAACTCAGAATTATCACTTCTAAAAAATTACCTGAAGTGCCAGAAACTGTCATAAAATTATTGACCTACAGACTGCCATGTTGCTTTTTGGAGCTGTTCATGCAAAATATCTATAGGCTAAAAATACTCTCTACTATATTGGCTTACTAGATAAAAAGTTTAGAAACTCAAATAACACTTTAGAACCTGCTCAGGTCTTCTACTAAGACCTTGAGACCCATCAATTAGGCTAAAATCCTCTATTGGCATAAATATGTTAGATTAAGAAAACAATCCCAATCCTAGGTAATACCATTACCAGTGCAAAATCTATGTATAAAGTTGGCACTGAATTTTCCCAGTGTATGTTAAGCTTTGAGAAAACAGATATTTAATCTCATTTGTGCATTAAGCGTTTGTTATGCTAAGCTGCCATTCTACTGTATATAGTGCATTTGTATTTGGTAGTTATTTTCAATAGATCTCACTCAGCCATTATTTTACAATCAGTGAATGTAAAAATACATATATATATAAAGAAATAGTTGAATCACAGTAACACACTGTAATAAAAAGATGATTATTTCTTGCCGTACCACTAATCTTCGAAAATGACTAAGCCTTTTGCTTAACGCCAAGCACCTGATCATCTGTGTTAAACCGGAGGTTTACTGCATGATACATTTCTCATACGCATGAAACCTCCTTACCTGTACAAAAGGTTTCATGCTACCCTATAAAAAGGGCATAATACTAAAAGGGATAATAGTTACAGTAATAAATTTGCAACTTGCATGTTACAAATGCTGGTTAGTAATCTAATTTTAAAACAATCTCTTGCTTTGCTTATTATGATTGCTCTATTGTGCAGGCGCTATGAGCTAGAATACTTGGAGACAATCTATGTTCCAAAGCAATATTGTTACTTGAATCTCCTATTAGCCGCAATACTTCAGGGTGATCTGATGGTTATAATACATTCAACTAGAACTCAGCAGACCTTCATTTTCCTCTTTGTTTAGCTGTTCTCCTGATGTGTTACTGCAGAGTAATCATTCCACCTTTCTATTCTCTGACATTAACTATTTATATTGCTAAATTTGGGGCCTGGAGACTCTTATTAGTAATATAAACTTTGTTAAACACAGTGGGGCCTTGATCTCATAATTTGTGCTTTGGGCCTTACTGTCATGCAAATATAATAATATTCTTTAACAAATAATAACCTTGACTTCAGCAATGCAAAATACTCCAACATGACTGTACTCTTACAATTTCTTTTCTTCATCTCTTCTCTCAAGGAAGAATGAACTGCCTAGGTAGTTTCTATTTTCCTACTATTAATTGCAATACAGAAATAAAAGCTGAACATTCTTACTTAATGGAACTCTTCCTTTTCTCTTCTGATCCTGACTAAAATCATGTTTAGCTATGAGTATTGATATGTGATTTCACCTGTGAGTGCTAGTTGTTAATAATCATTTGCACAGAAAAGTAGACATAATGTGATCATGTAAGACAGACTAGGGAAAGGTCACTCAAAGAATTATTGGATGTAACTGCTCAGATTTGCTGAATTATAAGAGCTGAGGAAAAAGAAGCTGAAGTTGTGGTAGCTTCTTGTCTGGTTCAAGAAGAGAGTTTCTTGTAAGCCATCAGAGCTCAAAGCTGCTTCTTCAGTAGCGTGAGGGCTGGTACAGTGACAATCACAATGCATTGTGGACCTCCTAAGGCCCATTTATTTTTACTCCTTTGGCATATCTCACTTCTTTCATTTGAAGTGACCTAAAATAAAAAATTATTAACTTCTTAATAAGTAGTGCTCTTTTCGAGGTGTTGCCAATATATACATTCCACTGCTGAATGGCTAAGATTAAAGACTTTTTGGCCAGTAGCACCCATGAAATTCATATTTTTCCTGAAATTCCTCATCCTTTGCACAGGAAAGAGGATATTACAACTAGGGTCCTCTCACCTGTGAAATCACAGATTTCTGCAGTGGGATGGGGGGCAGAACACACCACTCATTTCAATGGACTCTAACACTCGTCAGATAAACAACTTACTTAGTGTAATTGTTTATAGAAACTTTTTTTTTACAAGCAGTTTTCAGTGCACTTAGAATTCCAGTGTCTAAGATTGAAAAGATTAGCAATTGGAAACTACTTAAAGGATTGCAGTGTTAGATTTGGAAGCTTCAGAGTCTGCATATAACTGCGTAAATATATTAACAGAGCTCCAGCTAATTGTGCTATAGATATCTCAGAGGGATGGATTTTTTTAGCAGTATTGATGATTTTATACTGGCTGTAGCTGAGGGAGCTCTAATAATTGTACTAAATCTGTTTTGACTTTCTTACAGTATGTGTTCGCATTGTCTGAAGTTAATTTGGACATCCTTTTGTAGGAATCATCCTTTCCCTAAAGACCACAGAAGACATTCTCACTAATTTTATCCTCTCCAGATAGTTGCTAACAACTATTTAGGATCTCAAACTGTGGAGCAATACCTTTATCTTAGACAATACAGGATGAATAATCTAATGAAAATCAGTAGCTGTTTTCAGATACATATAAGATTTAAGGACAATAAAACTAGACAGAAGCTCATGTATAATGCAAATTCAGCATTAATGTCTCTAGTTCTCCATGTTCCTCAGATTCTTCTGTTATTTCTTTCAGCACTATTTTACTTACTAGCGAATATATGTATCTGTATATGAAAAAAGTTCAAAAATTAAACTTATAAAAAAGTTCTGTTAACAAAAACCTTCAGTAATGAGAAAAAAAAAACCTGTTCCTGCACAGAGAGGCTTATTTTATTCTATACACATATAGTTTTAATTATCTTGTATTTTGATTAGTCTAACCTTTCCACACATAAAAATTACTGCTATTTTATTTCCTAGGAGCAATGATTCAGTAATATGAATAAAAGCACTTTCAGGAAATTTGCATTGCTCAGAAGAGGTAATACATATATTGAGCTATAAACTCATCATATCTATCTTTTTCTTATTCTAATTAGGTAATGTCTTGATATATAATAGTATAGATTATTTTAGGGCAAATATTCCTTATGGTATCCAGAGGAATGGACAAATTAAATAGAAAAATTAATTTCTTTATGAATTATTGGGGGGTTAGGTGTAATAATTAAGAAAGATGTATTATGGTACTTAGGACTGAAGGTTTTCCTTTTTTTATTTCCTTCTAGAAAACTGGCATTACATACATATTAGAAAAAAATGTATTCACCCCCACTTACTCACTTAGCTAGTTCCTTGGGAAAATCATATTCTTAGAAATAAAAGAAAGCTCCCAGTGTTTTTCACCACTTATTCAATGCCTTGCCCTGCCAGTTCACATGAACTGTGAAGAAAGTTTTGAATTTTCACACTTAACTATTGAGATCTGGAGAAAAACAGAATTCATTTCACAGATTTTGACTCATCACATCGCAGTGATTACTTTTTGACTTGCACTGGAAAAAGTCACAAAGAAATGGAAGCTCCAAGCTACCTAGGCAGAAAGCTGTAACATAAGCCTGCTTCCTACTAGCTCATCTTGCACCGTAACAGCCTTAAGATGCCATCTCATTTTTCTCTGGAGATGTAATTACAGCCCCTTGGGATTTGATTCTACTCCTAAGAAAATTAACTCCAGCTTCTGAACTAGTGGTGAAGGACTATAGGAGGGAGGATAGATATAATCACCACATTATACAACAAATAATGTTCAGCAGCTGTTATGCTTGAATTAATATCCTGCCCTTAATAGGTGAAGCCAGTAAGAAAAACATTTGTGAACTGGGCTCTTAATCCCATATTTCAGTGTGAGTAATTGTGATGGACCTTTTGAAAGTATTTTTTGAAAATAAAACGATATAAAACCAAGTTTATCTCATCTGTATGATCTTTCATTCTAATTTAATTCTGACAAAATCCCCACTCCATAGATCACCTAGATTATTCTGCAAAGTGTTTATCTGCATGCTTAAACTGGCATACTTGTTTAAATCCAGAGAGAGATAGGAATGTGCTGCTATTTGCTCCCACATTTGTACAATTTAATAGCAATGCATATTAACTTGCAGATAAATATCAATGCATACAGAATACTGAATCTTCACCTTATCCTTGAACTATCATTGATTTCCTTATGACCGTTCACAATTGTAAGAGGCTAGATTATACCTCTGATTTGCTCTATAGACATACACAAACACCTACGCTGGAACACTTCGGAAGCTGCATTGTTCAAAAACAAGATTGAAGATGCTTCTTTTAATTGAAAATATCATCAGAGTACCAAAGCTTCTGTGAAGATACTATTGCAAAATATAATTTAACAAATGTATGACCTACTTCAGCATTGATAACACACAGCTTTAACTTTCTTTCAATGATTTGAAACAAATAACATGAAATAAAGGGAAAAAAATCTTGTGATTTAAAAAAAATTACTATTAATAGATATATCTTTCAAAAACCCTTTTCTTTCTCTTTTATAGTTGAATTATACTTGTGAAATACCACATTTATACTTTTGACCTCTAAAAATTTCTGAATAAATTTGTTACGTGGAAGAACATTTTTAATAAATATTTTTACTGCCACAACACATTGGGAGGACTTTTACTATAATCAAATAGTACTTAAATTCCAAGCCAAAATAATACTATTTCTATGCTTTTGAATGATAATCATGCCTTGAATGACTTTATGTCTCTAAATTTGTATGAATAATCTTTCTTTTTGACCTTTTTTTGCAAAAAGTTCTTCCAACGTTCATTGTAAGATCTGGAATTTCAAGCACAACAGTTTTCCAGCCATCAGCCACAGACCAGTCGTCTTAAAGCAACATCTGAATTTGAGCTGAATAAATCTGTACAAATAACTACAGCTCCCCACAGTGGTAATATCAAGAACAAAATGATTCTGATTCTGAATAATTCAGGTGCTCACCCCACCCATTTCATTTCTGGAGCTTTTATTCTATTTTCTTTTATTTTTAAGATTCACTATTCACTTTTATCCAGTTACTTTCCAAATCATAGCAATAAATGTCCTCTGATTTCAGTTAAGCTATCCTGAATCAGCTTAAAAATCTAAGCTACGCCCACTTCACAGTCTCCATATTAGACTTATTTTTTAACAGTCATGAGAATATCGATAGGTTCTTAAAGACTTGAAAATTCAAACTGAATGTTTAAAGCAACAATAGAAAATGATTTTGAAAATGATTTTTCGTTTGTGTAGTGCAAACTGTAAAGTCATATTTCTGATATAATTTTTAGCCCCATTTGTTCATATAAATATCCCAGTTTTCTTTATTCCAAGGTACATAACATACCTGAATTTTTCTATAATTGTTGCTTGTAGATTCTGGAAAAGATGAAGTTGTATGTTAAGGGTGATAAAGCATGATCCATGGCTTTCAATGACAGCAACCAAGTAATTAAAAAAAAACTTTTATTTCATTATCATGGTAGGAGCAATTATAAGATAAAATGTTTTTTAATATGATTGTATTTTATTTTTGTTTTTCCCTGAAAATATATGGTGCTAAAGTTTTCAAAGTATTACTTAAACACTACAGACTATTGAAATCGTATTGAATCACGAATTCTGAAATGTACTGCAGGTATTAATATATACATATATTACATATATTCACATTCACATATATTAATATATGTGAAACATATATTAGCATTAGTAATTATTGTATGTAATCTAATGATTTATGTTGCACACTAGTTTAAAACAGTTTCAAAGCAGCTTTCAGTATGTTCACTCCATGCTTCCTTTACTATCTGCAAACTGAGTGTTTGTATAGGATTAACCTCTGCTTTTTATAACATTTTGCTTATATGCTCATTAAACAAGTTGTCAGACTATAGCTCTTGTCAAGACTTCTCCCACAATATAAGCCAGGTACATCAAAAATCTTAATTCAAAAATGTCCTTTAATACAACTATATATTTGCCTTAATGTATGCACCAGTTCTATGAATTGTGTATCTAGGCACAACCGTGCACCTCAGTTTCACCAGTAATGGTTCTTTTAGATACCCTCAGCACAATACAGGAAAATGATGCAAGCTGATGAAATTACAATTTTTTTTTCTAAATGAAACTTATGCAGGCCTAGTCCAAGTTCAGCATATCATTTATGTTCTAGGATTTATTTGAGGTAATTTCACCTTCAGTTAAGAATTCTTATGATCACAGAAGGTGATGACCATAAATAAGTTGATACTTCTTTCAGCTCAATAAAAAAAAAAGGAATAAACCATCTTCATTAATTATTTTACTTCTAACAACAATAACTGACTGAAATATATTGCATTACTCCCACTGCATGATAGGTGGGAGTTGAAATTAGTAAAAGATTTACTGTAACTCACATTTAAATATCATAATCACGAAAGGATTTAACTTAGGTGTAAACATTGATTTTGTGTGTGTGTATATATGTATACATATATCTCAATGACTGCTGTAACATATTTATTACAAATGGAGAGCAGTATATTATTTTCATTAGATGCTCTCCACGTATCTCAGATAAATTAGTGCTTTCAAAGCTATCTATCTAAAGTATTATACAAACTGTCAAATTTTGATCTGTTTTTTAACCTAACCTTCAACATCATAAAACACTTTTTACTGAACTCAATCATTTCATAAAATATTGTGTCTAGTTGGAGAACTGTGTTGAGTCTTTATACAAATGTATGCATTAGTTTGAACAGAAATTCTTCAGCATAGTTCAGTAGGAGGTGGATTTTTTATTACAATATTGTCATTGCTATGCTAGTTGTACATGCGCGAAGATTTTTAAATGTCATATTCTTGAATTTTTGCTGGTCCTGCATAACGAACACATTTTCTTGTGAATAAGAATATCTTTTGTTGATATTTTGTGAATATATTTTAACGACCTGTCATCTGTGCATGTGCATCAATATTTAGCTGTGTTAATTATGTAAAAAAACTGCATTCATGTCATTATAAAGCAGTTCACTGTAGCTGTCAACTGTTGACTAAAGCTTAAAAACTAAATGAAGGAGAACAGAAACATAGATTTTACCGATTTAAGTGGAACAAACATAGCATGTTTTTTTAAGATCTCTTTAAGTGATCAAAGTAGTTCTGTAAAAATTTACTTGGGCACGCAGCTATTCACATCTCATTTCTGTTTGCAAAATCTTGCTTTCACAATAAAACTAATTTAGAATGAACTGCATATGCGCAACAGCGATATTGTTGTAGCTATGATATACTAAAGTTATAAGCAAAGTATAGTTGTAACAGAGATAATACGTCTCCTGTTAAACCAACTAATATAGTTGGAAAAACAAGGAAGTTATTGGGTACGCAGACCCCTTCTTGGATTAGAAAAAGCAGTCTTCAAAATGAAATCTTTGAGGTCGAGAACAACTGCTTCCATTTTAACCACCAACAGAAAGTCAATAGATGATTGATACTTTTGGGAATATGGTAAGTTGAATTTTGAAGGCATAACATTTCAGAGCAAGTTTTGAAAGTGGATCCCAACCTTTAAAATCATATTCCTTTCAAAATATACCCTCACTAGTTCCTCACTAGTTCAACAGGAGTAAGGAACAAAGTACCGGGTTCTTTTGGCTAACCTTATTAATGATATATAATCTTCCTGGTATACACACTAAATCCCATCTTAAAATAAAGTTATCTAGTGCTCCTTTTGGAAGACTCTTTCAGAATCTGTTACATAAATGGTTGGAATATCATAAAGATGCATAGTAAGGGCTCTACTTTGATGCCATACATGTCATGCAAGGCATGTAAACAGGTAAGTTTGCTGTGTAGGTAAAATATGTGCACATAAACATGAAAGGAAAATATCACTTTATGGAATAATCCATATTTTTCTTACCAGTTTTATTATAATTATCTCTCTAACCCCTTTTAAATACATGCACATAAATGGTAGATTCCCTGAGATGGGCTTTAAATTTCTCACCATTAAATCTCAAAGAACTGTGCAACACTACTGTGTAATTTGGACTCTGATAGAAACAAAACATCAGAAGGTAAATATGGAATCAAAATAGAGCCTCTTTAAGGAAATTTTTTTCATAATATAGAACAAGAAGGATAAAAAAAGACGAGGAAGGACAAAGGGAGAAGGAATACAGCAGATCAGGTACCTATTTCTTTTCTAGAACACTTTTGTTTAGAATAGAAAAAAAGCTACTAACGTGTTTGAATTTCAAAAAAGAACTTTCTGTTGCTGAATGAACACTGAATTTCAAAGACATACCGTGCTTTTGACTCTTCTTACTGGCTTCTTGACCACAATGGAAAAGAAGGAAAAAAAAGAAAAAAATAAATAAAACTGAACTTGATGAATCTAATATACAAGATATTCTATAACCAGAGGACATATTTAGTCATAAAGGGCTTTTAGTGAATTCTTTCACTGTGCTGCTTACTTTTACATAATAGTTAGCTATATCAAAAGATAATTATGCAGAAGATCCTCTTTATTCTGAAAATGTGTAGTTAGAATGCATTTTCAAATCAAATATTTCAGTGCAGGTTTTGTAATCAGTAGTACTTTTAGATGCTTGGCCAATACATAAATTTGAAGGCTATTTGCTCTTACTAGATAGTTTCAGAAGTTGTTCATCTTCAAAAGAATAAAGTTCTGCTTCATCTGGGAGTTCTGCACTGTTTTTGTCATCTGTCCAAATTGGATAATACTTCCGTTCCAGCTCTCTGGAAAATGTACATTTTGTTGAGGAACAGTTTTCCACAATACAGATGATTTATCCAATCTGGAAAGGTGCATTACAACATTAGCATTTTTTCCAACTAAAAAAGATAAAAAAAGGAAAATATGATATCAGTATTTTTAAACTGCAATTTTCAGACTTTCAAATCAAAGCAGTACAAGACAAAATCGCAAAGCAGACAATGTATCAGAGATTTGGGGGGGCTGTTTTTAAAGATATTCTACTCAAACAAACAAGCAATAATTTTAACAGGCCATCATTTTAACATATGATAAAATATATAAAAACCCTATGGCAATAAAATATGACAAACCTCTCAGCAACCAAATAGTTGATGATGAATCTGTATAGTTTATAGTAATAAAACTTAAGCCAACCAATACTGAAGCCAAAGGTCCAACCAGGCACACAGAAATTATTTAGATAACTTTGAAAATCATTCAAACAAGATGGACAACTGACACTCTTAGTTAGAAATGGTTCTGTATCAGTTCTGTATCTTGCAGAAGTCTCCTACTTGATTAATGGTATGCAAGCAATTCTGCTGGGATACAGTAGCTCTATCTCCTCATATATATGAAAGACGTACATGAATTTATGAAACCTTGAGAACAGTGATCTTTAAGACATTTCATACAAGCAAGTCATGGAGGCTGATGTTTTTGAGATGAACAGAGATGCATGGAGGATACAAGGACTATTTAATTCCTAAGACTAGAGCATAATTTGAAGACCCTGCTTGAAGACCGACAGCTGATGGGGAGAGATGGGATCGACCTTACCAAGCAGGGCACGCGTGTCTTTGCCAACAGATTGGCCAGCCTGGTAACGAGGGCTTTAAACTAGGCAAGATGGGGGAAGGGGAGTGGTATAGTGGCAGGGGAGTCAGTAAAACACCGCTCAAGTCAGGATGCCTCCAGCGGGTGCAAGCAGCCAGGGGAGACAGCATCGAACATGGCTGTGGAGGATCCTCTTGCACCTCTCCTGCGAAGCTTGCATGCTTGACTGGCTCTCTGAAATGCCTGTACACCAATGCATGCAGCATGGGGAATAAGCAGGAAGAATTAGAGGTCCGTGTGCGGTCGCAGGGCCATGGTCTCATTGCAGTTACAGAGACATGGTGGGATAGCTCACATGACTGGAATGCTGTCATGGATGGCTATGTGCTTTCCAGGAAAGACAGGCCAGGAAGGTGAGGGAACAACTAGAATGTATGGAGCTCTGTCTCGGGGTGGGGGTGGGGGGAGGGGGCTGGTGGATGAAGAGCAAGTTGAGAGCCTGTGGGTAAGGCTTAAAGGGCAGGGTAACATGGGTGACACGGTTCTGGTGGGGGTCTACGACAGGCCACCTGATCAGGAGGAAGTCATCAATGAGGCCTTCTACAGACAGCTGGAAGTAACCTCACGATCACAGGCCCTGGTTCTCTTGGGGGACTTCAACCACCCGGACGTCTGCTGGGAAGACAGCACAGCTAGGCACAAACAGTCAAAGAGGTTCCTGCAGAGGACTAATCATAAATTTTTAGCCCAAATGGTGGAGAAGCCAACGAGGAGAGGTGTGCTGCTGGACCTTGTACTAACAAATAAAGAAGGTCTGGCTGGAGATGTGAAGGTTGGGGGCAGCCTTGGCTGCAGTGACCATGAGATGGTGGAGTTCAGGATTCTACAAGGAAGAAGCAGGGCAATGAGTAGGATTGCAACCCTGGACTTCAGGAGAGCTAACTTTGCCCTCTCCAGGGAACTACTTAGGGGAATCTCATGGGGTAGGAGGGTCCTAGGAGAGCTGGTTAATATTCAAGCATCACCTCCTCCAGGCTCCAGAGCAGTGCATCCCTCTGAGGAAGAAGTCCAGCAAAGCGGGCAGGAGACCTGCGTGGATGAGCAAGGAACTACTGACAAAACTCCAACAGAAGAAGGAAGTACACAGAATGTGGAAAAGAGGACAGGCCACTTGGGAGGAACACAGGGACGTTGTCAGAGTGTGCAGGGATGCGACAAGGAAGGCTAAGGCCCATTTGGAATTGAATCTGGCAAGGGATGTCAAGGACAACAAGAAGGGCTTCTTCCAATACATCAAGAGCAGAAGGAAGACTAGGGAAAACGTGGGCCCACTGCTTAGTGGGGCGGGTGCCCTGGTAACAAAGGATAGAGAGAAGGCAGAGTTATTGAATGCTGCCTTTGCTTCCGTCTTCACTGCTAAGGCCAGTCCTCAGGAATTCCAGACCCTGAGGACAAGAGAGGAAGTCTGGAGAAAGGAGGACTCTCCCTTGGTCGAGGAGGATTGGGTTATGGATTACTTAAGCAAACTGGACATCCACAAATCCATGGGCCCCGATGGGATGCACCCACGAGCGCTGAGGGAGCTGGAGGATGTTATTGCTAGGCCACTCTCCATCCTCTTGGAAAGGTCCTGGAGAAAAGGAGAGGTGCCTGAGGACTGGAAGAAAGCCAGTGTCACCCCAGTCTTCCAAAAGGGCAAGAAGGAGGAGCCAGAGGCTGATAGGCCTGTCAGCCTCACCTCCATCCCTGGAAAGGTGATGGGACAGCTCCTCCTGGAGGTCCTCACTAAGCATGTGGGGGACAAGGTGGTGATTCGGAGTAGTGAGCATGGATTCCCCAAAGGGAAATCATGCTTGACCACTCTGATAGCCTTCTGTGACAGAATGACTGGCTGGGTAGATGAGGGCAGAGCAGTGGATGTTGCCTTCTGGACTTCAGCAAGGCTTTTGACACTGTCTCCCATCACATCCTCCTAGGTAAACTCAGGAAGTGTGGGTTAGATGAGTGGACGGTGAGGTGGATTGAGAACTGGCTGGATGGCCGAGCTCAGAGGGTTGTAGGCTAGCGGTGTCCCGCAGGCATCAGTCCTGGGTCTGGTCTTGTTCAATGTATTCATCAATGACCTTGAGAGTGCACCCTCAGCAAGTTTGCTGAGGATACTAAACTGGGGGGAGTTGCTGGTGCACCAGAAGGCTGTGCTGCCATTCAGAGGGACCTGGACAGGCTGGAGAGCTGGGCGGAGAGGAACCTCATGAAGTTCAACAAAGGCAAGTGCAAGGTCCTGCACCTAGGCAGGAATAATCCCATGCACCAGTACAGGCTGGGGACTGACCTGTTGGAAAGTAGCTCTGCCGAGAAGGACCTGGGAGTGCTGGTGGACACCAAGTTGAGCATGAGGCAGCAGTGTGCCCTTGTGGCCAAGAAGGCCAATGGGATCCTAGGGTGCATTAGGCAGAGTGTTGCCAGCAGGTCGAGGGAGGTGATCCTGCCCCTCTATTCAGCCCTGGTGAGGCCTCACCTGGAGTACTGTGTCCAGTTCTGGGCTCCCCAGTACAAGAGAGACATGGCACTCCTGGAGAGAGTCCAGCGGAGGGCTACCAAGATGATTAGAGGGCTGGAGCATCTCTCCTATGAAGAAAGACTGCAAGAGCTGGGCCTGTTCAGCCTGGAGAAGAGAAGATTGAGAGGGGATCTCATCAACGTGTACAAGTATCTGAAGGGGGAGTGTCAAGAGGATGAGGCCAGCCTCTTCTCCGTGGTGCCCAGCAACAGGACAAGAGGCAATGGGCAGAAACTGAACCACAGGAAGTTCCATCTGAACCTGAGAAAAAACTTCTTCACTGTGAGGGTGACAGAGCATTGGAACAGGTTGCCCAGAGGGGTGGTGGAGTCTCCTTCGCTGGAGATATTCAAAACCCGTCTGGATGTGATCCTGGGCAATATGCTCTAGGTGACCCTGCTTGAGCAGGGAGGTTGGACGAGATGATCTCCAGAGGTCCCTTCCAACCTAAACGATTCTGTGATTCTGTGATTCTGTGAGACATTCAAAACCCACCTGGACGTGATCCTGGGAAATGTGCTCTAGAGGACCCTGTTTTGAGCAGGGAGGTTCATCTAGATGATCTCCAGAGGTCCCTTCCAACCTTGGCCATTCTGTGATTTTGTGATTTTGTACAGAGTATATTGAAAAAATTTTTATACCACCTCAGCTCAGTCCTAAGGGAAATAAATCAAACATAAGAGGCATAAATAGCTGTTGTTGTGTTTGTACATTGTATAAATTTCATGTCAAATACAACACATAAAGCTTTTGTGAAATAAAGTAGATGCTATATTTATTCTTATGGCTAGCTAGGGACAAGAAGGTTACTATGGTGTTACTATATAGTTAGTTTACTTCTAAGAGAGAGAGTAAAATAAAACTTTTACCTCTCATATTTTACTGAAGAACTTTCAAGAAAAACAGGCACAACAGCATCAAAATGGGAACTTCATTCTTACTGTACAAATCAACTGCAGAATAAAATCAAGCTCAGTTTCTTTTCTGTTTGCTTATTTATGATTATGGCTAATGCTCACAGAATATCTCCAACAGGTTTGCATTCCCTACTGCCCCTATATCAGAGAAAGCTCTGAGAAAACTTTCCTTCCTTAATCCATCACTGCAAGTAGTTTCAGCAGGCGTTATAACAGAGGAAAGAGAAAAATAAATTGTAGAGGAACTTTCAGCAACACATACCTTACAGCTACAGCTGATGCAGTCTTCCTTCCTCTATTTTCCTTCTGTAGAGTGCCGTTATCATCTATGCATCCTCCCTGCCCAAGGCAAGCCTCCAACTTGTTTATCTGTAGAAAAGAGAGGGAAGTAGGATAGGAAAAAGACTGTAACTGAGCTGAGAAATAACATGATTTAGTAAATCACTGACCTTAGTAAGGCTGTACATTAAAGCTTAAAAACACCCGAGACCTTAAAATATTTCCTCACTTGGAAATCACAAAGCCTTCATTGTGGGTCATCTGTACTTTTACTAATTTTTTTTTGACAATAACATATCTGTGCTTAATGAAAAAGTTTCTTGCAATAATTGTACTTTGTTCAGTACTGGAGGTTATTAGTAATATAAAAGATGAATAAACTCTACCTGAAAGAGCTAGGCAGACTAGACAGCTTCTTCTGCTCAGAAATGTAGATAAAAACTCCAGTTTCTATTGGCAAAAGAAGATGGCTATATCCCACTTTGCATTAAGTGTGATTCCTATCTTTCATTCACAACATAATTTAGCGAAATTAGTCTGGAAACTCTTTCTTAAGGTTTTCACGTCAGAGTGCTAGGTGCAGGTCAAGATACATTATTCTAGATGCAGTTCATAGAAAGTTTCTTTTCATCTGAATTTGAGTCCCAACATTTTTAGCTTGCAGGAATGCCACATTACCAATAAGTTAAGTGAATACTGTGTGCGGAAAATGGAAACATATTTATCTTTAAATAACTAGTCTGTTCTCCACACACTACAATAGAGTCCTAGGAATTTTAATAACTTGCTAAAATAGTACAAAATAAAAAAGAGAAACCATGCCTGTGATGCATTTATATATATATTTTTAAGAGTTGAAACTTTCCATCTGCTCAGGAAGGCTCCAACCTTTCAATGCTAGGCAATCTGCAGCAAAGTCACACAGTGCTCAAAATGTTTAGTTGGGTAAGCCCTAACTATTGTTCGGGAAACATCTTCAAAGTAATGCCTGCCAAGTCAGCTCTCTAATCAGAGCTTTCTAGAAATCTCCCTGATTCCTTGGCCTTTAATATCTTTTCTACATGCCTACAACACTGTAGAAGAGTCCTAAAACGGCCTAATCCTCTTCCTAATCTCACTCCATGCATTCACGCAACAAGGATTTCAGAGGCACAAGTCTCAGCTGCAGGTTTTCTTGGAGATGTAAGGGTAGGCTTCACTCAGCATGTCCCACTGATCTTGCTTGTCTTTCTAGAAGGCAATGCTGGCGTCATTCTAATAGGTATACGTCAGCCCATTCATCTATCCTACATCAGCGCAACACATGAAAGAGCTAGTTCGCACTTCTAAGTTAGAAGAGAGCAAGAACCTGAACTGTCTTCCTTCTGTAACCTAAAGCTTGTGAAAGTTTAAAAGTGAATGCTTGTCTTCCTCTATGTATTATGAATAGAAGATGAGTTTGAAACAGTCAGGGGCTGGGCTCAGAACCAACCCTCATGTCCAGAGATTTTCTGCAAAGCAAATCCAGATACCTCTGGCTTGAGGCCTGGTGATGCAGGCACATGTTTCAAAAAATTTGGCGATTCCTGTCTGGAGCCTTTGCTAGAAACTAAACGCAGGTTATTTCAAGATAATCTGCTTATGGAAAAGGCATGGAAAAGTTTCAACTTGTATATGACCATTTCATTATAAGCAATATGGAACATGGTGTGACCTCACCACTTTCATGAGACTGTAGAGGGTTGTCTCTGAAACTAAGTTACTAAAGCCAAAAAAAAAAAAAAAAGGCATAAAGATATGCATGGTCACAAGAGCCTTGTAACTCTATTTCTGTTGGAAACAGACAGCCTTTGGGTCCCAAGCTGAAGGCAAGTCAAACACTTCTGTCTTGACAGAACACCTTTACCCCCAAAAGATCCCAGAAAATGTATGAAGTGGTCCCTTAATTTAATAACCAGAGCCAGTATCGAAAGAAACACTTTGTTTGAAGTGTTTTTTCTCTTCATAGAGATTACTTTCAACAGAAAAGGTATTTGTCTTAACAGGAATTTCAATATTTGGCCTAACAAAGTGATTAGGTCTACTTTAAATAAGGTGGTAGCTTTATACCTGTAAGATGAAGTTTTCTTAAAAGTCGAGTGAAGAACTTTAACCTAAACAAATAAAGAGCTTAAAAGTATACAAAAATGTATGTGATTAGGTGCTCAGATGGCGGAAGGGATTATCGGTCATTTTATGTCAGTAAAGAGCCACGATATATCTAACAATGAGAGGCAGCTCATTAATCTGAGGTGGTGGGACTCCAGTGCCAAATCAAATGAAAGGGAAATGCGTTAAGACAAGTCACTCCATTTCTCATCAGTGGGTAAGTAAGAACTCTAATGGGTTTTAAAAACATATTTTCTGGGATGTCAGAATATAATTAAAGCCTATGTTAATTCAAGTGAATAAATAGAATTCTCTTTGGAAGGGAATATTCATTTTGAATGCAAAGCGCAACAAGTCAGAACAGTAGAGCATTCTGCTTACATACGCTTGATACTTAAAAGAGAAACATTAGTACTTTTGTGCCAATGACAGCTCGTTTTCCGATGGAAGTTCTAATCTGACAGCACAGGGTGCCTTGGCAAAGAGAAATGAAAAAATTTCTTAAATGGAAGCCTGAAATATGAATTTTCACTCTCTGTCACAGGTTACAAAGTATGCAGTGTTAGAAGAGTGCATGTAAGTGAAGAACACATGTAGCCTTAAGATGCACAGTAAATTTTTACAATGTTTTTCCACTGATATTATCCTTATATCAGAGTGTGCTGGGACAGGATAAGTACTGGTAAGTGAGTCTATCCAGCAGTAATAGCCATTTACTGTATTACATCATATACAGGATTATCTTTTAGACTTGAGTGTGCCTAACAGCAAAATGAGACTGTTCTATGGTTGAACAGCTTCCACCACAATAGTGGTTTGGAATACTAACATTATGTAATTGAATAATAAGTCAGAATGTCCTTTTACTTCTTGTGGAAGATTATTGCTTATTTTGAAGATACAGCAAGATTCTTCTAAAAACCACTTGTATGGCTATTAAATACAGCTGCATGCCATGACCTATGCCAAGAACTGTGCCGTAAAGAAAAGGTAGGCTACAAGCTATGGGCTTATTAATAGATTACTTCTAAGAAATAATTGCTTTTCCTGTATTCTTATATTTAACCAAGGTATTCTTCAAGAACTGGAGGAAATGACTTTGTCTGAAGAAAATAAAACAAAAAATATTTAAGGACAACATGCAGATACTAAAATAGATCTAAAGCGTTTGTCATTTTAATCACAGCAAAAATCATCAGAAGTCTACTACTTAGAATTAACAATAGTGTACAGTTTTTATGAATTTTGTGGCAACAAGTCTAATCGCATACACAATAAACTCTTTTCATGACCTAAATGGGGATAAAGTGGTTTAATGATGTTTTGATACATTTCAATTATATTTATGGAGCACTGCAATCATTCAGATACTGAAGTGTTATATCACTGCCTGCTGGCTGCAGAAAGGTGAAAAACTGTGAGTATGCTGACGGACAAAGAATAAAAAGAATTTGAAATAGTATACTACTTGGGCTTTCTGGAGATTTTAGCTATGTTCGGAAGCATTATATTTTATTTATAGCAAAATTCCTCTTTTTTCCTATCCTGAGTAAGTTTAGAAATTACTACTTCAAGTGCAAATATGTCCTTTTTACTAGCAGCAAAGTTCGTATATCTGACAAATAAGGCCAGGGAGCCATATGTTTCTCCCCTCCTTTCAGCAAAGAAGGTGGGAAAAGATGGAAGGCATCACGACATTTTAACATTGAGATTAATATTTAATGCTTTCTGTAAGAAGCACTTGCTACTAGCCTACATGAGTTCCCCAATTCAGTTAAATGTTTTCAGTCCATGTGGTTTAGACATCTAGTCACATACTATTTAAATAGGTACATTTTGAACTGAAAATTTAATTTAAAATGTGAAAGTTTTGAATTGTTCTATATTCCTCAAAATATTTTTATTTTTCTAACATTTTTCCTTTTTGATTTTTGATTGTTGTGAAATTTGGAGTTTGAACTAAAATTACCCATATATTTTGTTCCTTACGGAAGCTTTTGCTCACAAATTGTATAGAAGGATGGATTCTACTAGCTCTATTCCACTTAAATTCATTGATATTTGTGCTGGGCTTCAAACTAACATAATTGAAATGATCAGTGCTTCTGCTATTGATAATCATTCTGTGGCCACATTGGATGTCCCCCTGCGTGGTACTATATATGTACCTGTACATCTGTTATAAGGAGAACTGATATGTTTACAGTGATAAGAATAAGCATTTGTACATGGAACTGCACACAGGTAGCAATTATTGTAGGAATATATAGGGCACTGAAACAATAACTTTTCTGCTTCTTCATATTGTGAGCATGCATTCCTCTGCCATTTTATATGGTTTCCATCTAAGCAGTTTCTTCTTGTATGCTGCTTTCTAAATTTCAGATATTTCAGATCTACCCTATCATTAACAACTGTAAGTTACGTATTACCTCTCCTACTGCTTTATTATTTTCATCATGCTGCATTAGTAATTTACCCCAAATTTACCATTTCAGATCCTCTGTGAGGATGTAATTCTGGGAAAGAGTATGTTGTAGAAAAGCAGCACTAGGAAGGGAGAAGCCAGAAAAGGAGAAGTTAAAAAAAAAAAAAAAAAAGTGAAAGTCCTTCAGTCAAATTAAATTAATCGTCCCTGATCTGTTTCAGTTTTTTTTCCTTCATTAAATTACACATCAGTATGTTTTTAATGGTGATATACTATTTAACTTTCTCTTTCCTTCCTTAGTTTAGATAATTTTGGTGAGGGTAGAAGAACAAACTGTGAAAGCAAATGCATAAAAGGCCTCAGAGAGAAGGCCTCACTGTATATTTGCAGTTAACTTAATGCTTGAGCTTTTTGCTCTTTTTGAGCTTCCTAGGCTTGTGGAAGCTAAGGAATGCAAATTCAGTAGAAGCATAGCTAGAAAAATAGTTCACTTGCACAGCAGAATGAAAGAAATGCCTCTCATGGGTCTTGTTTTATTAATAAAAATGAACTTCAGCCTTTTCCCAGATATGAAAGCACACAGAAGCTCCAGTTCAATGAAGTTCTTGAGAACACATTTCAGTGTAAGCAATCAGGACCCTGCGGAGGAAGACTATACTTGTGCCTAAGCATACGCAATGCACTAAGCAACACACTTTGTGCTTTTTACCTTTTCCTCAGAAAACACCTCTTTCTTCCCAAGTCAACTTTTTATTCTAGTGACTTACTCCTACCTCCCACCCAGCCTAGATACTGTCTAAAGAACGGTAAATAACACTGCACCAAAGATATTCCTTAAATATAAGTCTACGTTCAAGTATCTTACAAGACAAAAATCTATTTCATTAGAAGACTGCACCAAAGCTGAACGACTTTCTCCCCAAATTAATCCTCAAAATGCTATAACGAAAGACAAATGTTCCCTCCATTATTAAAGAGCAGAGACCAAACTCACCTTTTTGTGCAATTACTCAGGGGTCACACTCAACTTGCTGGTAACATGCAACAGTTGACTAATGGGTCTAAAGAAGTATTTTCCTGGTTAGCTGCTGAGAAGGTGGGCCCTTTTGGTCCCTGGCGTTCATCCCAGCCATCTGTGAACTTCTCCCATTCCATAGTTCATAGCACTTTAGGGGGATTTCCAGACAGTCCTTGGAGGCTGGGCGAGATGGGATGTAAAATAGACAGTAACACATAAGACGATGCATTTATAGAAAGACGTGAGGAAGAAGTGAAGCCCTGCCTTCCAAAAGGAATTTGATTCTTCTACCATATAAGAAGTTAAGTGAGAAGCGCTACATAATCTGTTCAAGCAAAGCATAGAAAACCGGAAACCTTTAATTATAAGGTGTGAGAGTGAACTCATACATACTCAGCCACAACAATTCTTAAAATGCATACTAAACATCTGTACTCATCTATTCTTCAATAACTGTCCTGTAACAAATTAATCTGAGTTCAAAAATAATGAATAGACTTCATAGTAATTGTGCTCCGTCTTCCTCCTCAGAACTTACAGTCAGGTTATTTCTCCTAGGAAAAGCTACTTAATTCAGAACATACTGGTTAATCCTGCAGGTCAAGTGCTAGATTGCTGTACAGGCAATTTGAAATACAATATTATATCGTTATTGACCCCCTTAGAGTCTATTATTTACTATTAAGTCTATTATTTCACTGGATTTATTGTAGGAACATGATGTTATGACATCCATAGAATTATGACACAGTTCAGGAAAATGAAAGGTTTTGAAATTTTGATCATTTATCTTGTATTATATAAGTGTACACATTTGAGAGATTCAAGCAGACCATGGGATGACCTAACCAATAACACAGTATAAAGCCTAATAGTGGATACTCTAAATAAATCTCACAAGTATTAAATTAAAAATCCATAGGTTTAAATATTGTTGCAAACAACTGGTTGAGCAATTGAGGAAAGTATCTACAGAATCACTCTCTGCTTATGAAAAATTCAAAAAAAGAAAAATGGGTCAAAATAAAATCTGAGCAAGGAACCATTATCTCTGCTCATCATTTACTTCACTATTCTTTGAAATTCTTCAAATTCTAGTAAACTATTGTCTGCTAGCCATACACGGTGGAAGAGGTCAGATATATATGTGAAGATATGTGTAAATTTTATCATCACTAGTAACAATAGTATGTTGAAATTGTTGTTCCTTTTGTTGATTTTTTTGTTGCCATACTTTTATATTTGAAATCTGACATAAGTTATTCATCTATCAGTTTTAGATATGGCAGGAAGTAAACCCTTGCGGGAAAGATACACAGGCAATGCTGACAAATAGGATCATTTGGTTTGATAAATTGCCTAAAGGCAAGAGTAGCTGCAGGAAATCAGTAAGGTAAGTGTTTTACATTTATTAATAAAACAAAGTAAGACTTTTTCATTGTACTAGACAGTAATCAGAATATGTTTTTATTAGAGGGAAGCTTCTAGGGACATTTAGAAAATCAATTCCTATACAGTCAACATGATAAGGTTTCTGAGATTTAGTTTCATAATAAATCTTATTTTTAATTTTCCTGTGAAAACTTGGAAGACAAAATATCCATCATTTCTGCAGAGAGGAACAAAGGTTATCTTACAGAAATATATGTTATTCATCAGAATTTTGCTATATAAGACAGGAAATATACTGCAAAAGGAAAGCAAGTTTGGTATTCTCAAAATTGAATTCTAACACAAAAAATTGATTTTTGTTTTTATTCTGTAAAGTAATAAAGTAGTTCTGAGCTTTAGGTCATTTGAAATTCTGATGTAGTCCAAGTATTCTTTGGTCTTACTTAACCTCAGGAATAATATATTCCTTTCTTTTCAAATTTCTCCCATAACTGTATTTATTTATCTAAAAAAATCCCAGCAATATCCCCAGTTAAAGGAGTAGATTACAAATATTCATTCTTTTCTATTGTTCCGTCCTGTGGAATTCATACCACTGACTTCAATGAATGTTATACGCTGTGTCACTACAATTGATTTCCTTTCAGTTGAATCACAAGCACACAAGTGCAGTAAATCTAGCCTACAAGTCTCAATGCATGTATTACCCTAATGAGAAAGCATTCTAAAGGGTCTGCTGCTGCAGCATTGAATCTGCCCTTCTTCAGGTGATGATTCACAGAGCACTTATTTTAATTCAGATGACAGGACTTGTTTTCAAAGCTCTATTTTATACTGCTTATAATCAAGAGTTAGCAACTTCCATACATATTTTCATTCTTCCTTCGGTTTCAAAAAGAAAAATAGGCAACTCACAGGGGTGGGAGGTGAAGCCTTATTTGTTTTAAAATTTCACTGTTGTGTCCCACTAATAAAGAGAAGTAGTTTCTGATGGCTTTGCATGCCTATGATCAGTAGTACAGTGATATACAAGGTTTCTTCAAAAACAACTTCTGAACTGTCTAACGCTATCTGTGTCTGACCATCTATATATCCAGTCATCACAGGGAATTCAGCTTTCAAAATACAGGCAACAACTACTGAATGACAGCTTTCCATTTGCTTTATCTGTCCATGGAGCTTTCATATCAAATTAGAAGTGTTTCACAAAGGCTGACAGATTATATTAGATATTGACCCTGACTTTTGCAGCAACGAGGAGAATAGTAAAACACTAGCTTGAAGGAAGGCATGATTCTCAGTCATTCAAAGATGATGGAAAACAGACTCTCATACCAACAGGGAACATGTCAATTCATCATTTACAAGCTCTTTCTAAATTATACTCTCAATGTCCAAAATAAAGTGACTGGTAGTAAATATATTGCTTATACACCTGTCTTCCTGCTATCAAAAATTAATTCTTTTTGCATCTCCCTTCCTCTAAGCAAATAATTACAAAGGAGATTTCAGACATAATTCTCACGATAAATAAACCAGACTTGGAAGCTGACTGAATATAGTAGAAAATAGAAAATGTATTCCATTTGGCAAAATGTGGGTGAATGGCACAGTGAAATTTGACAGGAAGAATCTAGCTTCTGTGTAAGGATGTAAGGGTGTACATTTGTCATTCTAGCAGTTTGCCATTCTATTTTTTTTTTTTTTTAACCTATCCTAGCCATTGACTTATCAGCTCCCTAAAGGCCAAATTCTAATGTATATGGTCTAACTATCAACAAGAATGAAATAAGCACTTTATAGTGTCCAAATAGTGTAGCTGTCATGATGCAGGCACAGTGCAACATTTACCAGTGTGCCTCTACCAGCTCTTTATCAAGTTAAAAAAACAAAGCCTACACCCACCCGTGTTAAATCCATTATTTTTGTATTCAGGCATAAAACACAGAGGGTTCATTTGAAGCACGTTGTTTCATATTTCACTTACAAGGAATGTAACTGTATGCACTCAACGTTATATGAACCACTGTAACAAGAATTGTTTCTGAGTGAATATCTATTCTGTATAAACTCTACCCAGCTCCTACCAGAGAGGTAGTGTAGCTGATGTGGTTCTAACTGCTTCTGTGATGGATATATTTTCCTTACATGCAGACAAATAATCTCAGCCCTGCAGAAGTCAAATACATTTTCTTATGTGCTACTGACCTGTACTTACATAACATTTTCATCTCAGGACTGGTCTCAGTTTCCTCGTCTCAGCAATGGCACCTGTAGGGTACACTGATATGTATGTGAGTCAAAGGCTGGCTGGAAGATTAGAGTTCAAAAAACCTCCTTCACACACTCACACAAATCCAGCTTCGTGAACATGCATGAAGATCCTATCATTCTCCAGAGACCCTGTAATCAATTTCCACTTCTTATGGTCTTTTTATTAAGATTAAGCCTGGGTTAGCCTGCTCTGCTTTCAGATTACATGTGACAGCTAACTTGGTTTCAGTCCTGACAGAATTTAGAAATATATTTTTTCCCTATACCACTCAAAAAAAAAGAAAAATCACACATGCATGTTAATTAGTTAGGAAGGAAGGGGTAATATCATGCTACTAGCAACAAGGAAAGAACAATAGTATTAATCACCACTGTTTTTAAAGGCTCTGAACCAGTCCCTTCTTAAGGAACCTATGTGCTCCATCATCATAAAAATTAATTGAAATGCAAGAAAATAGTAAAAAATTTAAAATAAGAATCTCCTGAGAACAACAGAACACAAACAATTATTGCCTAAAGGCAGTGCAGTAAAAATGAAAAAAAAAAAAAAAAATCCTCAATGAGCCAAAGAGGAAGGCTTTCAAATAAAGTTGTCCTTTTATGTCTGATTAAATGCATACTGTGTATTATGGCACAATTTCAGGTAAGTGCTTTCATAGTTACTTCTTACAAAAGATTGCACAGTCCCTCATAAACAGTAGAACACAGTTCTCCTTTTTCTTAATTAAAGTGGCCCAGATGTCACTTTCACTAAAATTTTAATTTCATTAAATTTACAGGAATCAAGTTATACTTCTCTTAAGTGAAAAAGGAACACTAAGAAGAGAGGAGAATAACATTTTCAGCATGCTTTGTAACAACGTAAAACTTATCTAAAAATACTAATAAAAAGGTAATTGTTTAGGTTGATCTTTTTCTTGATAACAGTAACATTTATTGTATATGGGCAGTTCAAATAAAATATTAGAAAAAATCAGCAATTATTTTCACCAAGTAGTTAAAGTTAGAGAGCTCTCAGCTAATTTTAGATGAAAATGATGACGATGTAATGAGAAATTATAATTTCTCAAATAACGAAAGATCCAGTTTAAAAGTCTAATTAAAGGCAAATTCTAAAAGAAAATAATTCTAAATTTCTAAAGAAAACAATTCTAACCATATATAAAATAGTGGGCTCTGAGATAATCATTATTATTCAGGGAAAAATTTGTAACAATTAAGTTGATAGTTCAATGAAAATATCAGACCAATGTTTTAGCAGCTCTCAAAAAAAAAGGATGTTAGCAATTATTTAAAGAGGATCTATGATTAAAATAAGGGACATCAAAATGGCATGGTACAGACCCTTTCTATACCTTCTGTACGAAGGCGTCTAGTATGTTCTGTGTGTTCTGGTCTCTCTCTCTCTCAGGAAGAAAATAGCGGAACTGGAAAGTGTTCAGAAGGGAACAAGGATGATCAGATCTGAAATCAAGATAACCAGATCTGAAATTAATCACAATCAGGTCAAAAACAGTTCTTAAATTCTGCAGATGAAATTTTTTTATTATTATTATCTAAGGACTGGGAATCACATTTAAATTGTGACCATCTCACTTCCTTCTGGTTGTTCAAAAGACACTAACAGTGGGTTTAATAAGTGTTATTTCCAAGGCAGCCTCTCACTAAAAATAACACAAAAGATTGCTCTGAAAGAGACAATCAGGCTTTACGTTTCTGGGTGCCACCCCTGTTGAACTTTTGGCTGTCACTAACGCGGTGGAGTACTCAAAGGGGTATTTGAATCCAAGATTCTACACAGAATTAAGGTCACTACAAAACTATCCACATAAGTTTTAAGTAGTTAGGCTCTGAAAGGAAAACATCTAAATTGGAAATCTATCTACAACCTGATATCAGCTTAACTGTGGGCATAGTCCATTAAGGCTGAAATCACAATTGTATACCATATGTAGTCTGTGTTTAGGAATCTGGGAAAACAGGTTCTTTAGGTTTTGTTTTCCTTTATTTACCTTTATCCTTTTCTTTTTCTTGATTTTTACACATGTTCCTGTGGTGCTAGCAGGAAGATGCCTTCCACAGCACAAAACAATTTCTGAGTGTTTTACATGGGAGAACAGCAGCTACACTTTTACAGCTGATGCCAGGCCAGGCACTGCTATTATGCTTTGCAATCTACTTCAGATTATCACCTAGTGAGCAAGTACAGGTAGTGTAAATTAGAGACTTGATATGACAGACGCCATACTTTGTGAATGCGGAATACAGAATGTCTATTATACTGAAATACGTCTTACAAAAGCTGGTTGCCACTAGTTAACCCTGCCACTGCCTCTGAAGATCAGGATTACAAATGTCAAATTAAAGTCACAGTCAATAACATATCTGAAAGGAGATGATCATTTCCCTGACAGCAGAGTTACTTATCCAAAAAAAAGAGGAGATGATAATTAGGAATTGGTACTTGAGTTCTGACTACTAATCAGCACAGGGAACAGTTACAGCTGTATTTTCTTTCATTTATTGGTAAGGAACAGTCTTATAGACTTTTGCCTTGACTTGCATTTGGCCGTTACTGAAAAATTAGTGTGCTTGAGCAGCAGTGATGCTACATGTTGCTACACCAATACAAGCTGTTCTGCATAATTCATCCATCTCAGCCATTCATTCTGTTACTCATAGGAATCAATACATTAACCTGAGTCACCTGATTTATTTCAATTTACCCAATACTTCCTAATGGACATAATTTGAGACAAGCATATGTCTTTGAGGGGCAGAGAGCATGAACAAGAACCACAGCTGTAAACTCAGTAAGAGCAGTGACATAATTAGCTTGAACAAGCTAAGGTGGATTTATGCCATTTATGCATGTTGAAGCCCAAAATAATATTTTTTTCATGAATATTTGAAGTTCTAGTGGCATATAATATTGGCCAATGTAGAAAAATACTGTGTTGACAAAAATCAACATTTGTGTGAGCTACGTAAAAAGGGCAAAAGATATTTAAAATGTATCTGAATAGAAACTCTCCAGAATGAAAACAAATTAACAACAGAATAGCACATGTATAACTGTAACACAGGATTTGGCGTTAGGACTGATTCCTTAACTTCAGAATATGGTTCAATGACCTAAATATTAAGGCTGATGAATTTAAATTGGCAACAGTTACTCAGAAAGACAAGCAGGAAACTGGAGATAGTCAATGTTCATAAGTTGTTGAAGTTCAAAGTTGTTTAGAAATTATGACAGGGTAGCCTGTCACAAAAAGACTTTGTAAAATAAGCACTGTCCATAGAAGGTGGAGGGTGTAATATGTATACCAAAGCAATCATCACATTCAGCCTTTGTTCTCAATGTTCATAAAAAAAGAACAGGAATGTAACTAGTAAGAACATTGTGCATTTGGTATTGCTCAGAATATATAAAAACATTTGTCAGTGGAGCTTCAGATAGCTGTAAAAGGTGTCTTTGCGCTGTTGACAAAGAAAAAAGATAGATGTACTACTTTATCCTTAGAAAAGTTTATTAGAAAAGCTAAGCCTGTGTAACATGGTACACGACAAGGCATTTTATCCTTCTGGGTATGGTAATACTTAAAATTAGGGCACTTTGCCCTTATAACATTGTTACCAGATATCCAAGAAGTAGCAGAAATTAACATAGCAGGACCATCCCCGCTAGCGTGCGGCAAAGTGATAGGAAGTCAGAATCCCAGCAAAGCACATGGCAAATAATTTAGGACAGGCATTTGAGAAGGCAACTTGTTGTGCGTCCTATAACACAGCCAGAGAAGAAACATCAAGCCAGTGCATCTTAGACCACCTAGAAAGAAGACAGGAATAAAGTTTATGCTTAGCTGTAATGAGTGAGTAAACAAACTGGATGTATTAAGAAATTTCTTTCACTAGAGATAAATAAATAGGATGTGAGAGTCTGGTGAGACTCTTTTAGGAAGGTGTGGGCACTGCACATCTCACGCTTTTTGCTGAGGAGTGGGGAGCAGCAAGGGGAGAAGTGTTAAATACTTTTCAGAATTATCATTAGGATTCAGTGCTTTAGGTCAAGAATATTAAGAGGATACAACCAAATAACGAAAGGACGGAGAACAGCTGTGAACTGCCTCCTATACCAGACTCAAAACCTGTGTTATAGGCCTAAAGCTCCCATGAGGGAAGACTGCTAGTGCCTGCATTCTGAATACTATCCTCCATGAACACTGGAATCCCTCAAAAAAATCTTTATTTTAAAACCAAGATTGCTTATTTTACTTACAAACACTAAGTTTGACAAATGATAAAAGATGACACAGCCTTCAAACTCTGTATATTCCAGTCAGGCATACTGTCAGGTTAGTAAACTCTACCTGCCATGAAACAAGAGAATTGTTTCAAGCACCTCAAGATAATTTCAGTGAATGTACATGCAATTTTTCCAGGTCAGTGTTGCCAGAACCCGCAAAATAGAATACATTTTGGGTATGAGTAATATAAGAGAAATTTTTTTATTCATAAATAATAGGTAATACAATTAGACTATAAGTCATAATCACCAAATAGAGCAATGGAATTCTAGAAATATATACAAAACAAAGGAAGAACTTTCTGTCTCCTTAAGAACACATTAATCATTCAATTAGAAAATACATTGTTTCCAACATTGAAATAAAATTGTTACTATAATGCAGCCAGAAAAGAAATAAACAGCCAGAAAAACGTAAAAGCATTTTAAGTGTCCTAGATATTAAAAAATATCAAACAAAAATCTAAAAAAGAAGGAAATAAAATTAATTGTTATATGACTAGAGGAGCAATACTGAGGTTCAATTTTCTTTCAGCATGAAGTGGTATAAATCAGTCTAGGGTGGTAATATAAAACTGAGATTCAGGTCCATATTTTCTTAGATCTTTTAGAGTTCCATAGATGTTTCATTTTCCTGGGTTTTGATTACTTCTTATTATAAATCAAGATTGACTGTGGACATAGTTCATTTGCAGTAGATAAATGAAGTAGTAAAATGCTCTATGTCATATTTGACTTAGAACTGATTCCAAGACGGCGTAGACATTCCCCAAAACACAGAAATATTCTTCCTAAACCCTACATAATTATGTGCATGGTATGCATCTGGAGAAACTTATACTATAAATTCATATTAACTTAAGTGGTGTATCAGAACTAATTTTTGGTATAAATATCGTATTTTTACAGTGAGTATTGCCCCTTTTGTTCAACTAGACAACATGGAAGATAATCAAAGAATTGTATTTGAAGGATTAACCATGTGCAGGACAGATGATTAGACAATATCCACCACTCCTGTGATTTAAATAAGTTCTTGGAGTTTTTAAGTCTTTCTCTTTTTAAATGAAAGAATAGTCTCAAATACTGAGTAGTAAAAACGTAAAACAATCCTTACTACAGCTAAAAAATCAATACCATTTGACTCGGTGTTTTCTACCAGACTTGCTCTCAGATTTCTCCATCTGTAATTAATTTCTATCCTACACAGCAAATTTTCCCGAATTTCTGATATCATTAAGCATATTTATCTAAAAATGTGAATGCCAAATCAGTTTAGTTGTAGGCTAGCTTAGGTATTTTTTATTTCACTTTATCTTTAATTTTTCCTGTGCAGAATCTCTCTCCTAAAAGATACTTAGAAGAAATACTTAACTCTTATATAATTGCTTTTCAGTAGTGTGTATCAAAGCATCTCTTTAACAATTTCATGTTAAGTAACTTTAATGCCTGTTCAAATTCTTCTTGTAGACAAATCTGATCCATACCAGAATGTATGTTCATGCTATGTTCCCTAAATTACTATTCTCTACTCACTCAAGAATCAATTTTAACTCTCAATCCAATGAGAATCAGCTGAGACAATAGTCAGTTTTGCAAGTTAATTAGGACTAGGTAATATTATCTTTTAAGGGCACTAACAAACAGTTGAATATAAAGCTGGAACAGGATCTTTGTTCTAACCTAAAGTATCTTCAAGTTAAAACAGGACAGTTACCTCTAGCTAAAGTACAGCAAGATCTGAGATCTCTTTTTCTGACAGTTTCTATGCATAAAAGATTAACAAATGCACAGACTTTGAAAAATTAAAGTAGCAACCATAATCTTTTATATTCATACCTCTTTTTACTGACTGTACATAAGAAGGCTAGTCCAACTACACTACCTGTTTAGGTCATTTGCTTTGTTCTTCTATTCAGCATAATTATATTCAGAGGAATATTTGTTATGAAATTTATGTGACAGAGTTCTGAATTGTCCCCTTGCCTTACTGTCTGGAAAAAATAGCATTTCATATTAATATCATTTCTAAAAATACTAATTCTTATTTAAAAAATAATAAAGAGGTTGGTTGAATTTCATCTAAATAATTTATATATAGGTTTATATATAGTTCAGAATTACTTAAACATATACTTAATTTAAAGTACGTATTCAATTCTATTGTAATCAATAGACTGACTGACTGAACCTCTCGTTATATGCTTACATATTTTATTCATCAAAACCTTTCACTTCTTGCATTTTATTTACTACTACTCTATTTTTAATCAAAACTTTAATTTATAACAGTACAAAGGCAAAAAGGATGGGCAAAACTGTTCCAAACTCCATTCTTAAATGGTAAGCTAATCAGAAAAGTGTCATTTCGATATGTCTGTGTGCAATACACAGTTTACGGCACAACCATTCCAACATATTTAAATAAAAAATACCAGGATTCTAAAAAATAAGGAAAGTTTTAGAAAAGTAGATATGTTCTTTTTTCCCCAGATTCAATGGGGCAAAATGACAACCTACTGAAGTCATGACCGCTTGATCGCTCAGGTTACTCAGCAGTTATATTAAGTCATTTCTTAATATTTTTATTTTTTCACTTATAACTTATATTTGTTTATAATAGCAAAGCACTGTTTTTAGAACAAGAGTCTACGTTGATTGAGAGCAGCTTAGGCTCCTGTTCTACATATTAAATATAAATCCTGAAAAGTCAGTGGGAAATGGCAGGTACAAAGCCTAAGTTTATGTGAAATCTGAAGCCAGTTGTTATAGATCATGCAACAAAATGCGCCATATTCAGGCAAACTCAACCTGGAAGAGAAATCCTACTTGCTTTAAATGCATTAACATTTCCTCTCTAAATGGAGACCAAGATCTCCTTGCAAATAAAATAGACGTGAAGACAATTGTCAGTTGTAATAATTGTAAAATTTGAGAATAGAAGTATAAAAATTTGAGTTTTAAAGGACAAAGTAAGAATTTATGAATATGACACTAAATTTTAACGAAAATTTGAAAGTCCTATATTTATAAAGGTCTATCTAGGACCCAGGATAGCAAAATCTCATGGTGGCAGCCTTTTTCTGGAGCCCTTTTACTAAGCTGGAAGGAAAAACAATGACTACTGTAATAAAGGCAACGCACTGGAGCCTCTGCCTGATGGTATTTGCATCATACATCTGTACAAAATACTCCTGAGACATTTGTAATACTTAGCTGCAAACTAGTAATCGCTAACACATGGGTGATTAAAAGATCCTGGTAGTGGTTTGGGTTTTTTTCCCCCTCCCTTCATTAATAGGTCCAAAACTTTGAAGTTTTCTATTTAGGAAAATCTGCTTTTCTAAAGCAGCATAAAAGTATTTTAATATGCAACCAATGTTTTCAAGAAACTGACAAAAATAAAGCTATAATTTTCTGTCTACAATATATTTTCCTCTACTTCAATTACTAAATTACATACTTACACTCAGAAGCTATCTCTCAGAATCAAAATGTCAGTTAAATAAGTACTTTTGAGCCCATAGCACGCAATAAAAAATACTTTGCTAGTAAATTTTTGCGTAATGCTAAGAAAATTACTTTTGGAAAATTATCCTTTTTTTAAGGAAAATTGTTAATAGTATTACATCTTTAACTATAAAATTTAACATGTTCCATTCTAAGTCATAGAATATTTTTCCATTTTTCATCGGTGAATTAATCAAATTTTTTTTTATAAAGTCACAATCTAGAAAATAGAAGAATTCATTCATGTAGCAAAGTCATGGCACTCATGCCTAAGAATTTAATCTAAAAATATAGTTTTTTTCATAAAAAAGATATTTCATATACAAACATCTAATCAAAATCATAGGAAATAGGTCATGAGAAGAAGTGGATTTGGATTTGTACACTCTCCTTGAGCGCTTCCTACAGGGTTGTGCTCCATACTATAGTCTTTGTATTGTGGAGGTTTATACAGAACTCTGATATTGGTATCATTTTCATTAATAGCTTTACATTGAAGATTTCTAAATTGCTTCTCATTTCTAGGTCTATTTCTACAAATTAAACTGAGATCTTATTTCTATAGTATTTACCCAACTCCGTGGAAAACAGTATCAGTTTACCTTGTCTAAACACGAAATGAACCATGACTTACCATGAGCCATGACCTCAGAATGGTGTACTTTCTTCAACTCGTCTGAATAAGTAGTATTATTGCATACAGATCAATGGGGGGTTGATTCCTGACATGGGCTGGATGATATATACATGTTTATTGGGCTAAGAAAATGTTAAATTGTTTAACAGTGAATCAACTCTTTTTACATGAGTGTAAAAGCAGCCTCTGACCCTTGATGAAAGTGCTGATCCAAACGAAAATGTTAATGCAAGCAATTTTCTTTCCGATATGTTTATGTATCTCTCTGCAATATGCTCTTTCATAAGCATAATTTGATCTATACTTCTTCACTGTTGCTTCTGTGGTGTTCAGACTTCAAACAGAGTCCTAGTAAACTCTGGTGTCAGGTCTGATAGGGACCAGAGGCTGGGGCCAGGCAGGGACCAGACTAAATGGTTGTGTTTTGTGGTGATGAGTGGCAAAGAAGAGGAAGTAGTCAACCCATGATAATGCTCTCTACTTCAGATGAAGTCAAAGTCTATGGCGAATAAATTTAATAGAATAATTTTAGTAGCATGGACAATAATATTATGCCCAAATTCAGTTTTTAATAAAGGTCAAATACTGAAAAAGCTCAAATAATAAAACTTAACAATTGATCAAGCTGTACGTGTGTGTGGGTGTATGTACAGATATAAATGTGATGTCAGTATAAACCTAAATATGCACAAAATGTCTACAGGCACTGTGTTCAGTCACTTGTGGTATAGATTATAACAAAAAAAAAAAACAAATTCCATAAATGTTATCCTCTTCACAAACATTTCTGTGTAAGTTCACAACCTGTACCAAAATATTGGCTTATAGAATTCTTAGGAAGAGAGTCAAATCAAATATTTAACAAGAGTTCAAATTTTGATAGACCTGGGATTGAGAAGTCTTTTTCTTCCATTTGATTCATGGAATAGGGTAGAACTATAAATCATATTTCCATTGCGTAAACTTGCCTACTTCCATTATCCTGCTAAAACTATTTCTAGATAACATCTCAAGGTGATAAAAAGAGGTATAAAAGGGAAATTCATAATCTAGGTAGACTTAAGAATTAGATAGTTAGAATCTTTACTGTAGAATTTTACTCAATTAGAATCATCTGCTCTTCTTCATCACATTTCTGCATAAAACAGTTAAAATCTACAATCATCCTGTAGCTGGTAGGAGAAATTACCTCCATTACATTCCACAAATGAACGATGAGTTGTGGTACAAAGAGAGCTACAGGCTATGCTGATATGAATGGCACACTCAGTGATGTGCCAAGTTGATTAAATAAATCCTTCTTCAAATAGAACCAGTTATACAAAAAAGTGACAGATGTATATTTTCTGCTGGGATTTATACAACCATCTGGCCTTATAAAATCCAGATGGAAGTTTCACATTAAGTTCTCACACTGAGATTCTAAGGTATTTGAAAGATCTGTATTTCCCTTTTTTCCAAGTATCTGTGGGATAGATGAAGTATCCTCAGCACTTATGGGCTTTTACTGACTAAGGAAAATTAAATTTTTACATAGTATGAGAGCTATTACATTGGCAAATATTCCTTTAATAAATTTATTTTGTTAAAAGCTGCTGCATGATTAATGAAAATAGTGTCTTCAAAGCCATTTGTAGAAAGGCAGAATTCCACAGCTCATAGCTAACTTTAATGAGACAATTAAGCCATTAAATTGTTTTCATTCTTGCTTTTGAGTTTAGTTGTTATATTTAATTTTATTCCATAAGGTAGTCTCTCCAACTTGTTTTTTACTGTTTCAGAACAACTTGTTAGAAACTAGTATCGCAAAGCAGGACAAGGACAAATATACCAGAGATAAGGACATTGAAAATCCAAGTTAGGGCTGACAAAGGCACAAATGGAGAAAGATAACCCCAAGCAAGTAGACAAATATATATGTGTGTGTGTGTGTGTGTGTGTGTGTGTGTGTGTGTGTGTGTGTGTTAATAAAAGAAAGGTTAAAATCTCTGGGCTCAAATGCTGTCTCAACTCAAGCACTTCACAAAATTGATTACAGTTGAATAATCCTAATACACATGTATAAATAGCTGCTGAAATATCATGGAAAACTGAGAAATCCACAAACAATTTTGCTACACATTGCTACATTTGATGAATCCTTAGAGCATGACATTAGGGATGGACAGAGTATTTCTGTATTTTCTGTGTCTAGGGGAAGCTTACAGTCTTCTGTAAAAGTGGAAATCCTGACAGACTTGCTTTCTTTTCCTTAAAAATGAGAAGATGTGATTTCCACTTAAGGAAGCATGCATAAATATATTTTAATTTAATTTAAGATCTTAGCTCAAAAGTTTCATGTAATTGTTAAAGGTAAATATCAGGGATCTGACCGTTGTGGTGTGGGCAAACACAGAAACAATACCTTGTCTCATTAAGAGACATGCAATAGTTTTCTTTCTCTTTTTTTCCTCCACCTTTTATGTATTTTTTCTTTTTTTCTTCCTCTTTCTATATAATCCCAGATGTTACTTTTGAATCTGTTTTGCCTTTTAAGTATTTTTTAACATAAATAAAAAACATCTCCTTTTACTAGTTCACCAGCATGTAAGCTGTCTTGTTGGCTCAAGATCGGCTCAGTTTTCCCTTTTATACTTTCCCAACCTTTAAATTCTCTCCAGAAGGTTTCCCTTGTCTGCTTTGCTTAAAATAGCTCTAGCTTCTCTCACTGGTTGATAAGAATTTCCCTCTAAGACACCTTGCAGATATCTTTTGAAATTTGTACTCATATCAGGGTAACAGTCTTCCACACTCTAAACCATCTGAAAGAAGATCCAGTAGATCTTTGTAACTAGAAATTTCTAGATCTGTAGGTCTTTGTTTTTGCTAGGGTTAGGAAAATGAAATCCCCTCCTTATACAACAGAAGATATTTGCAGATTTGGTAGGCTGCACGGGTGTGTGAAACAAATCCAGGGAAATCAGCTGCACAGAATATTAAATACAGCTAGGATAGAGGGAGATCATCTAAGGAGAGGGCTAAACTCGTTCAGATGATCCACAAGTGAGGCAGATGTTTTTTTACAATATAATCTGGGGCAGCCTATAGCCTATATAGCCTCAGAGAAGCTCTTCTTACTCGGGATTGCAGCATGTTGTTCCTCAAACCTGCAACTCCTAGGAATAGCTTTACCACCTGATCAGAGAAATCAGGAACAGATCTATTAAAATTCTCTATCCCCTAGGTCTGATCCCACTAAATTACTTGGTTGGCTCTCTGTTTAAGCCAAAGATTCCCTTGTAAAGGAAATAGGATTTGCAGAGATATGGAAATCCTTGACAATATCACAACTCTTCTGGCTGCAGAAGAGGACTTGATTTGGTGATGACCACCTCTGGACTTCGCACAGTATTAGTCACGAATTTCATGCTTGCTTACTGAGCCACATAAGGCTCACACTTAACTTCAGTTGTTTGGAGAAGAACGTGTGCTTCATGAAAAAACCTTCTCTTCTCACCTTTTTGAGCTGCAGAAGCTGAAGTACAAGATACTTCGTATTTTATTTCTCCTTGCCTTTTAACTGATAGTTGAGCTTCAGAGCTATTCTCTCTTTTCTTTTCCCTTCTATAGAGCACCATTTCAGCTACATTTCCCTGTAAGGCCTTCCAATCTGTATAAATTAAGTACTTATTATGCCAATCAGTGTATTTTCTGAATAGCTTCATATTTAGGTTACTGACCCGTAAGTCAAAAACAACTTGACTAATTTTCTTCTTACTTAGCAGAAGAACACACTTGAGAGTTGTCCTGTAAAAAAATTACTAGATGATTACATAGCATTAAAACACAAAGAATCTGATCTAGGTCATATAGTTCCAAAGACTGTGGCCTTAAGGTAGGATAAAGCTCATTTGTAGTCCTGAAGTATGCACAGATACTATATTCTCTCTATGTTGCCATTAAAGGACAAAATGGTGATTACTGAATTGTTGTTCAATATTATACACGCTATAATCATCATAGCTGCAGACAACAATAATTAATAACTGCCGTTAATGATAAGTAATTTTCTTCAGCTATAGTTAATATTTAAGGACATTTAATTGGGTGTATAGTTGGAAGCTGGAAATAAACATTGAAAGTAAATTTGAATAAGGATACTTAGAAGAGAAACTTTAGCTACTTTCTCATAAGTTTGTTAGCAAGATAAAAATATTTTCAGAGGCTTTTTCTTTTTTAATATATTGCTGTAAGTAACATGAGTGGTCAACACAATCCTTTTTAAGAGAGTGCCTGTTCAAAACAATGCAGTCTTTTGAAAGTTAAATTACTTTCTCAAAACTTAGTTCATCCTTTTTTAACTACACATCCTGTCACAACATGTAATATTAACATGACAAGAAACATTAAATAACAATTCCAGGCTTTTAAAAATATATATTTACTTTAGATTTAGAAATTCCATCTGCTACTTGCATTGCAGATTATTACAGATATTTGCAGCAGTGTTACCACATTCTCAGATCCATCTTTACAAGATTGTTCCTGAGAATAGTTTGTTTTTGAGAAGACATCAGGCTGGGCTGGCTGGATATTGGTACAATTGTCGCAAAGTAAGTAAGCCAAAGACAGTAAATTGTGCTGTGGTGAACACTCCAGGAGTTTCATACCAAAATTTGGTCAGTAGGCAACAGAGAAATAAGTAAAATAAACCAATCACAGATCTGCTACCTGGAAATTAAACATCGTATTGAACAGCAGTAATGAGGCAGAGAATAAAAGCAGATAGAGAATACAAATATTGGAAAGGGTATTATTTGTTCACAGCTAAATTTATTTTAATTACTTCCACTTATTTCTTAGATCAATTTCGCAGATTGTATGACCTTACACAGTTGTTTCAGATATGATTTGGCCATAACTCATGTTGAAATAAATTTTTGAACTGCAGTTTTCACACCTTATTTATCGTTAAAAGTATTTCAAATAGTTCATTGCTGTCATAGTTTTGATTTTCAGTAGTTAAAACTATCAGCATGCAAAAATCTAGAATCAAAATAAGCACTATCAATTTGCAAAAAACAGATCTGCTTTCATTATCTGCATTACAATATTACAGTTTGTCATACCTTCTGTCTATCAGCATTTTACCTTATATTTTCAGAAGACTTCAGTTGAGGAAGGAAGGGACTAAAGCGTTCCAATTATTGTTGGTTTAAGGGCTTTTAAAGTTAATTTCTTCACAAATTCTTGGGCTTACCTAAGTCATGCAGTCTGCACAGTGTGATGGCAGCATACAGCATCTTTCAAGAACTTTTAGATTAGAAACTTTTTCACTACAGTAACAGCACCGTGACAATATATTCTCATTAAAAATCCCTATGTGTAGATTTAATAAGGTTAGCTCAAAATAAATAAATAGCTGCAAAGAAGGAAAGGTTAGGCACCTCTTCTCTTCTGTCTCATGGCTCACTGTTAAAATTAGCCTTATTTTTTTTTCTCCTTTATGTCACATTTTATAGCACAATAACAAATATTGAAAAGATGACAGGACATAGTGGGTGTCTGAACTAGAGTTTACCACTTAAGTCTTAGTATTTTTTATAAATGGTATAAATAATATACCCTATTTGTTCCTGTTTCAGAGATTTTAAAGATTGAGTCTGGTTAGATCAGCAGGAAAAATGTCAATCTTTGTGTCCTGAAGTGAGACAGGAAAATAATCACTTATATTCAGCTGCATTACTGACTTACCCTTCCATGCTTCTTTCTCATGACGACCTACAGGGACGGGAAAACTTTAATCACTTTTAATACTTAAAATCCCACTGCAAGTCACGCATGCATCTTGCCACTATGATTTCCTTGCACTCTCTCACTGTAGCCTGGAGCACTTGCACTTATCTATAGACTTCATGGTCCAACTTAATCAACAATTCAGGAATGAGGAGTGATTTCTTCATATGTTCACCTTGAATCCACTGGGATACCTGGCAAGAAAGAGGCTGATACTTTATTTTCAACATTTTGAGTGTACAGTTTTCACCTTAAAGGAGCAAACACAGAAATTTAGCATTAGGAAGGAGCATAAGAAGGAAATATGCAGTGGATCATAACTGCTTCTGCTGCCCACTGCACACATGAGGTGGCAGGTCCAGAAGTCAGTATTTTTATGTTCTAAAGAATGAAAATCAAAAAGGCCTAAATATAGTTAATAGTATATATATAAATAGTATAGTTAATAGTACAGTTAATAGCATATATATATATATATATATAATATGTATTTTTATATATATATATATATATAAATATAGTTAACTTTATAATATCATAAAGTTGATTACCTGTCTCCATCCTTAAGATACTGAAACTGCATTACAGACGGACACATCTGAGTTGTTCACAATCTTGAGCCAGGAATTATATTTTCTGCCTTAAGTGCAGGCGACAAGCTGATGTTCAGTGGCGTGCCATATAGTCTACAAAATATCATGTAAAATATGTTAGAAATTCATAACTAGACTGATTTTTTCATAACTTAATTTTCACTTTTCTTGAATTGAAAAATATTGTAATGGGCACAATTGAATGAATAGTAATGCACTGTACAAATAAAACAACTAGTTCATGAAAAAATGTATTTTTCATGTCTTACGATCTCTGAAAATCTTCTTAATGTTCTAATCACAGTATTACAAATGAATGTTAATATTCTCACTAGGTAGCCACTCTGATATAAAAGTTACTTCACTGCCACCAACAGCAGCACTGGAGCACGCCGGTGCTTACCTTCACCCCATGCAGTCAGCACACAACTTGGCCTGATAGCTAAACTTAGGACCTGCTGTTACCTTTTAGGTGGACTGGAGAAGTACTGGGGAGAGGAAGTATTTGTCGAGGTGTTTTTAGGGATCTAGTTTACAGATTCACCACAGTGTGAGTGAAGGGTACCATATTGTTCCTCCAGTAACCTTGAACTGCACATAACTCAAGCCACCTTAGGAAAAATGCCAGCACAAACACCTATTTATAGCATCCAAAAGAGACAGTGGAGTTTCAAATGTTAATGAAAGACATGGGAGAAGTGAAAGAAAATCAATATTTAACCTAATTACATTAAGATTATATGAGAAAGGTCTCTCAGGCTGACCTACTGTTGCTATCACAGCAAAGCAGCACTTAGGGTTTCAGCTTTCATGCAAGCCTTTTCTTGCCTTTTATTGGACTGGTATAGCTTCTATAACAATTTCAATTCTTCCAAGGGGCCTAGATAGGTTTAATCTTTTCCCTTTCCTGTCTGTTCCCAGACAGGATGGGACCCATCACGCATAGGCACGCTATAACATACAGATGTAACATTTTCAATTTTCAAAACTGGAAAGAAAGTTTCCCCTTCCTTTTTTAGACCCCAACTGTCTTTAGAAGACCTGCATCTTTTAATGGCAGTATCTTACGTACAGACCTGAAGGTTAGAGACTAGGAAGTCTTAACCAAAAATATAGATCCTAAGGCAGATATAGGAACAGATGTTGTAGTCCATAAAAGGCTACCAAAATACTGCTGGATGGGGAGAGGTGGAGGGTATGTTCATTTTAATAGAAACAGTAAGTTAGTCTTGGCTTGTGCATTCATAAAAGCATCAGTTTACAAAAAAGGAGAGCAGAGGAGAGGAGAGACCCTACAATACAATGCTAAGGTGAAAGCAGAACTTAACAGACTGATCCATCTCACATGAAGGTTCATGGAGAGATTGCAAGTCGCTTCATGCTTCTGGAGGTGAAAGGAACTTTACTGAAATGGATAATCCAGAGCAATATCTTCTCTAGAAATATTTCAACAGAGCACTTCTCACAAATGCACCTCTAGTAGCAACTTACATGACAGACTTGTTAATCAACTATTTTAGGATTACGTGGAACTTCATAAAAGTGTATTCTGCCTTTATCTTCTTTGACAAATTTTTTCTAAATTATATGAATTGTTTGCCTTCATTTTTGTAACAAACTATGTTCTAAACTTGATTTTATCTCCTTCTCCTCTTATAGCAAGTCATTTTCAGCCACCGGTATCCTGAAGCAAAGGCTTTCAATTTTTAAAACAATCAATATCAGCTATAAATTTGGATTATATTTCAATAATTATTTATATTACGCAACAAAAACAGTCTTCTTCCACCACTAAAAAGAGATGTTGCAAAGCTAATCCTAATCCTCATATTAAGGAGGGAAGGAGATAAGAACCAAATAGCAAAAATGAGACTGGAAAATGAAATACAGGAACAATATACTAACAAATACATATTAATGTGCAGCTAGGTGAAAAGTATGTCATTGTCTCCTGATGAAACAAACTAATATCTTTGCTCCTTATTTTATTTATTTATTTAAAAACAGGCTATGGGATTGAAAATTTGATTTAAGCACAAAAATATGGTTATGTCTGCATTTTGAAGGAGGCGAACAGCAAATTAAGTAAAAGACAGAGAGTGAGCAAAGGGGATAAAAGAGATTATTCAGAGTAAGAGAAAAGATGAAAGTGGAACACCTAAAGAATAAAAGCAAATAAGATTCGTAAATGTCAAACATCAAAGAGAAGAACAAAAAGCATTTAAGAACTTGAGGGAAAGAGGGAGAGGAAAGGAAATACATGGAATAAAATAAATATTTTTATTGCTCCTGTTTAATCAAAAAATTTCTAAGAAAATATATAGAAAGAAAAAAGGATTTTTTGTGGCTCATATTTTAGAGGAAGCAGTAAAATTGTAAAACCATTTTAAAACATCTTGTTACTGCTGGTGCTGAAAAATTAAAATACCACATGAATTGTCATATATAACACCATACATACATTTTAACAAGTACTCACCTGTTCAACTTCTCTCCATTTTTTGTGTCTTTAATCTCATTTTGAAGATTGCAAACTTCTCAACTGAAGTTTAGTTAAAGAAGCCCAGAAGTCACCATAGGGTGGGATCCAATGATCACACCCCCTCTGCATATTTGCAGCTGCCAGATCCAGGGCAGAGTGTGCCATAGCATAAAGCCTTTCTGCCAGCTGAAGATTCAGGAGCTAAGAAGACACTCTGATTTTACCAGCCACACCAAACAAATTGCATAGGACAGGATCAATCAATGCCTCCTTCCTTAACTATGCAGGATGTTACAAACAAGACCTTGTGAATTAAAAGGTGACTGTGCGCTGTTTCTCCAAAAATCTTATTCATCCAGCAGAACAAGATTGATCAGCAGGTGACAAAACCTAAAAATATTTGTTGTAAATGAATGAATATATCCAGCATTTAGCCTGGGTTTATAACCTTTTCCCATTAGCTTCATGCCATGCTCACCAAGCGTCTTGGGTAGCGAATGACTCAATGTGGTATCGCCCAATCAATCTTTCTGGCTGCCTTATAGTCAATGTCTCCATCTCAGTGTGAGTTCATTTTCAGCATTCCCTCGCTATGTGGTTATGCCTGTAAAACCACAGCATGTGCAAAGCAGTTACACCGAACTTCTCGTTTCCTCTTTAGTCTCCTGTTAAAAGCGTGGTACAGCACTTTCATTTTCCTCTTTCACACGTTCAGTTGGCAAGCCTGTGATGAACAGCAGTAAGTGCTTTCTGGACTGGCAATGAAGATCTACTCTGAGGAGGCTGTACTGAGTAGTTTTATCTCTTAGATCTTTTGATTCTCTCTCAGAGCTTCCACACACACTAGAAGCATCAATACGTGTTGTCAGATGGTTAATTGGCTTCCTCATGCAAGCTGAGTTCAATATGAGAGAGGGTATCCCACTGCTGCGAACTGTCTTGAGCAAACACAGGACAAGTATTTTGAATTTGTTTCTTGGGGAACATCATGAGGAGTAATAATGGGAAAATAATTAGTATGTGCTATGCTACATGACTAAACAGCAAAAAAAGACATACTCAAAGCAGCCATTGTCTTAACCAAATCACAGTCTAAAAATTGGCCCCACTGCATGAGTGTATGACTGTATCTGTCATCAAGCTTTGTTGTCTCTATATCAATCATTTCTATTGAAATAAGCCTCGACTATGGAAGAGTATAACCACTATACAAAGATGTGTGATTTAAACATCGGGGTATGTTAAAACCATTTTCACACATGGGGTTAAGGATCTGTTCAAAACCAGTTGAAGAAGAGTCCCACATCGGGTGTTATGTACTATTACATATGCCATCATAGCTTCTGTACTTTTGACAGAAACAGATGTCAGAGCAATCTGGAAACTACTGTGTGAGCGGTACATCCAGAAATCCCGGCAATGAGAGCTTGTCTGCACAATATCAGCTACCTTGAATTTTTGATGACTGTGTGTCTGGTCTTGCTCTCAAGAAAGCTAGTGATAGAAACACAACACAGAAACGCAAAGAGAGCTAGCAGACTCAGTAAAAATGAATTTAAATTACTAGTGTTCACACCACAAAAGAATGGGTACAATTTTGATTTGCATCTTGTTTTGAGGCCTTACACCACAAATTAAGGAACTAAAAAGCCTAAATGATAAGAAAACTAGAGTATTGAAATCTATTTGCTGAACTTCAGAGTTGAATCACAGCTGATGTTACTTAAGGTAGTGGGCTGATGCTTGAAGAAAGACTAAAAGAAACAACAGTCTGACAAAATAGATGCTGAAGGGAGTATTTCAACTACTAAGAAGTGCTTGGAGAAGCCGTCTTCAAAGACTGAAAGTACCTAAAAATGGCAAGTTAAAGATGGACTTACTTTAAACAGGGTAAACTAAAAAAATAATTGGCAAAGAAATATATAAGTTTCATATTAGAAATCTTTTTAAAACAGGAGAATAATTGTCTGGAAGACTCCACAGGGAAAACGATGACTGATTCTTTGAATGATTTATGAAGAGCTGAAAAAGGAACTGGAAAATATCCTCTGGGCTGATTCCTGGATCAGAATATACTTAACTAATCCATCCCTGTTGTCTTCATGTTTCTTAAAATTGTGTAACAGCATCTTCCAAGGATCTAAGTATATTGCCAATTATGTACAATGTTTTCCCCGCTGAAGATAGTTGTTAGGAGCTCTTCAGTATAGTTCAATTTTAGCTCACTTGTCATCAGTGCCACTAAAAATCTTGTAATAAACTTTTTAACAAGCTTGTTACTTGTTATTCAGAATGCCCATGTTTGCCTCATCGGCCTGTCAAGATATTGGGAAGACATACCAAAAGAGAGCTTCAAATTTAAAAATCAATTTCAATTCTCTTTTGCTCTTCCTACATGATTAACATATAAAGACCTAAAGTAGAAGCAGACTGAAGTATCTAACAGCCCTAAAGATCTGCTTTTTAAAGCAGAAGCATCATGCCAAACATTAAGTTGTTAACAATCCTTTGTGAGATGAATGTATTTATCGAACTTAGAGAGATACTTTAGTATCACCCTTGAAACAGCATTTTCCTTTGACAGCCCCAATCACAAATCCCTAAGACAAGGAAAACCTAATAATTTGTTACATTCTGGGATGTAAGAACAATTTTCAGTTACCCCTTGCTACCATTGCTGGGGTGTCAGTCTGTAATTAATAACCAATACCCAGAACCCCATCAAATCTTCCAAAATATCATATCAGTGGCATAGGCTGAATTCTACAAGGTGAATACACTGAGTTGGGATTCAGAATGTCTATAGTGCACTGCCAAAAAAGAAAAAAAAATTAAAAATTAAAGGAGAAAACAAAACTATTTTCTTATTTTAAAATCTTTACTACTTATCCAGAAATAACCAATGCCTACAAAATGCTAATAAGAGATTACAGGCAGTTTACATATATAAAAAGTGTTCATACATGCTTATTAGTTTTATACTACTCTGCTTGGAAATAATATCCAGAATCACTGAACATACTCATATTGAGTCTGATCACAAACAAATTAGTTTAGCCTCCTTGATTCTTTTAGAAAATAACGTTGCAATAAATTCAAGGAGAAAGATTTAATTTTGTCAGTGGATACATTTGTTATTTAATTCTGATAAGCTGGAGCTTGTAAACACAGAAGGAATATAATCTTTTATTTGTAATTGCAGAACAATAAAATCAAAATCAATTTAACACAGAATGAGATCTTCTGCTAGCAGCAAATCTTTAGCATTTTTTATTGCCAGTTTATTTAAAATGATACATAATATATTCTGTGCATCATGTCAGATGTTATACATTTTGAACAGGATGTTTTGATAACAAACAGTATTGTGGACACCCATTCTTGTTTTATAAAAGATGGAAATAATATTCTACACATAAGGACAACATGGAAGTTACTGGCATCCATTTTCATACATATCGTACACATTCATTCACCCATCCTACCTTCTCAAGACTTTATGTTACCGACAGAAAGGACTCTCAGGAGTTACTGTGCTCTGAGCTATCTCTGAGCTACAGGGGCTATGCACTAACACTGTTTCCCATCACATCCTTGTAGGTAAACTCAGGAAGTGTGGGCTAGATGCACTCATGGTGAGGTGGATGGAGAACGGGCTGGATGGCTGAGCTCAGAGGGTTGTGGTCAGTGGCACAGAGTCAAGTTGGAGGCCTGTGGCTAGTGGTGTCCCCCAGGGGTCAGTCCTGAGTCCAGTCTTGTTCAATGTATTCATCAGTGACCTGCATGAAGGCATAGAGTGCACCCTCAGCAAGTTTTCTGATGATACTAAACTGGGGGGAGTGGCTGACACACCTGAGCTATACTGCCATTCCGAGGGACCTGGACAGGCTGGAGAGGTGGGCAGAGAGGAACCTCATGAAGTTCAACAAAGGCAAGTGCAAGGTCCTGCCCCTGGGGAACAATAACCCCATTCCCCAGGACAGGTTGGGGGATGACCTGCTGGAAAGTAGCTCTGCCGAGAAGGACCTGGGAGTGCTGGCGGACAAGAAGTTAAGCATGAGCCAGCAGTGTGGCCTTGTGGCCAAGAAGGCCAATGGTCTCCTGGGGGTGCATTAGGCAGAGTGTTGCCAGCAGGTGGAGGGAGGTGACCCTGCCCCTCTCCTCAGCCCTGGGGAGGCCTCACCTGGAGTCCTGTGTCCAGTGCTGGGCTCCCCACTACAAGAGAGACCTGGCACTACTGGAGAGAGTCCAGCGGAGGGCGACAAAGATGATGAGGGGACTGGAGCATCTCTCCTGTGAAGAAAGGCTGAGGGAGCTGGGCCTGTTCAGCCTGGAGAAGAGAAGACTGAGAGGTGATCTGATCAACATGTACAAATATCTGAAGGGGGAGTGTCAAGAGGATGAGGCCAGCCTCTTCTCCGTGGTGCCCAGCAACAGGACAAGAGGCAACGGGGCAGAAACTGAACCACAGGCAGTTCCGTCTGAACCTGAGGAAAAACTTCTTCACTGTGAGGGAGACAGAGCACTGGAAGGGGTTGCCCAGAGAGGTAGTGGAGTCTCCTTCCCTGGAGATATTCAAAACGCGTCTGGATGTGATCCTGGGCAATATGCTCTAGAAGACCGTGCCTGAGCAGGGGGGGATTGGACTAGTTGCTCTCCAGAGGTCCCTTCCAACCTCAATCATTCTGTGATTCTATGTGATTCTGTAACAGATATAGAGAGTAATCCTTAGGAAACCTTCACAAAAAAATGAAGGACCCGTAGCTGGCTCATTCATAGTTTGGAGGAGTCAAAGCAAAAGGAACCCAAAAAGGGATGGTTACACAGGAGTTACAGACCTTCAAAGCACAGCCACACAGATGTGCAACTGAACGCCAAGCCAAAGGTGCATGGCTTAGATGAGGTGTTGCCTTTGGATACCCGACAAAGAATAAGAGCATGGTTATGTATATGATGCTGAAGATTTGATCTGTGGAGCCCTTAGAAATCAGACATGGACTAGACAGACTTAAACCAGGGAAAATGTGGGGAAAAAAGCATATTACTTCATCTAAGAATGTTAGAGAAGAAAATAAGTACTCTAAATAGCCCTTCTCATACTCATTCTAATACTCAGAAACAGGAGGGTTTAGCATCCACAAAAAATCTACACAAAAGTAGCTAGAATATAATATAGACTTTACGTGAACAAAGGACAAAATAGAATACAGAAATACTAAATACAGAAAGACACAATCCTCAGTATTCGCACAGACGCGAGCATGCACACAGCCAAAGCAAACCAATCCCCTTTAGACATGCTGCTGGCACTGTCAAACCTTTTCAGCTTTGCACTGTATTAGGACAGATACTAAGAAAGAAACATTCATGGAATTATTATTTTCCTTGAAATATGTTTTATTTTCCCTGGTATTTAATAACATGTATTAATAGGAGGGAGGAACACATGTATTTAGAACTAAAGTGTTTAATAAGCTTACACAAACTTCCAGGAATTGAAACCTACTAGCAATAGTCAGCAACATACTGGCTATAACAAGGCTCAAAATTTCTTGAAACATACTCATATCTTTCTGGTCTTTCTTATACCTCCGACAGTAAGAATACCTTCCATGTTTACATGCAACTTATTACTTTTAGTAACCTTGCCAGTCCAGAAGTAAAAACAAACAAAAGCAACATGCATTTACCAAAATCTTCTATTTTTTCATAAAAAGATGTTTCAGAATAAAATTTAGGTTAAAGCAGTTCAAATGCTGTGCTGTTCAAAAACACTCATCATTTGCAAAAATAAGTCTCCCATATTTTGTTAAGGGAATTGGTGGAGAGGAAGGACAAGGTTAACAGAGACAAACTAAAGTGTCTTTAATCATCTCCGTTCCCAGTGATATGTTAAACCCTATGCCCCTATGTTTTATTTGCACATAGTAATTGCAATTATGATTGCTAAAAAACCCTCATAATTTATGAGTACAGTATTGTAAAATACAATTTCTTTTTTTAAGTAGTTAGGTTCCAGTATATTTCCCATCATTTTTTGTTATGGACATTTTCTGTTTCTTGGAATGGGCTAAATAAATTGAGATTTTTAGACTGGATTGACGTAAACAGTTAAGATTTAAGTTTGTTTGTTTTTAAAGCTTTGTTTCTATTCTTACTCTATTCTTACTTTATTTTGTGAAGACAGTTTCCCAGTTCACAAGTTGCTAACAACTTGTCTTATACGTTTAACACTTGAGAGTCCAGAGGAGGGCTACAAAGATGATGAGGGGACTGGAGCATCTCTCCTGTGAAGAAAGGCTGAGGGAGCTGGGCCTGTTCAGCCTGGAGAAGAGAAGATTGAGAGGCGATCTCATCAATGCAGACAAGCATCTGAAGGGAGGGTGTTGAGAGGATGGGGCCAGATCTCTTCTCCATGGTGCCCAGTGACAGGACAAGAGGCAATGTTCCATCTGAACCTGAGGAAAAACTTCTTTCCTGTGAGGGTGAGTGAGCACTGGGAGAGGTTGCCCAGAGAGGCTGTGGAGTCTCCTTCCCTGGAAATATTCAAAACGTGCCTGGAGGCAATCCTGGACAATGTGCTCTAGAAGACCGTGCTTGAGCAGGGAGGTTGGACTAGCTGCTTCTCCAGAGGTCCCTTCCAACCTCAACCATTCTGTGATTCTGTGATTCTGTGTAACACTTCACTGACCAAATATGAAGGATCTTTGGCAAAGAGTCATTTTTGTCATTATTTTTGCTACAATATTCCAATATTCCAAGAAGCAAAGCAAACAACAAAAACAAACAGAGGAATGGGAATTCCTAAGCTTTACCTAAGCAAAGAAAAATTCCATCATCAGAAGTGCATCATTTTATAGAAGCAAGCCACCCTACTCTAAACACCAGCACCTGAACATGCCACAACAAAGCTGGGGATAGAAGGGAGCATACTGAGAATAAGGGAGGATCTTGATGGTACAGGGTCACATGAAGTACCTAAGGCAGTACCAGTACTTCCCATCAGCAGAAACAACAAGTAGTTAGTAGGCATAAATATTACACAATAAACCTCTCTATTGTATTATTTTGAAAATAGAACCAAAAAAAGATTGTATATTTACTTTCAATTAAAAAAAGAAGAAAAAAAAATACTGAAAATATATAAAGAAACTTACGCATGCTTATTCTGCTTTACAAAGTGAGGCTGCAAGAAACCACCCAATTATATGAAGTTATGTAATACCTGGGTAGCTCTGATTACTGCAACAGTATAGCCAAGTTAACTCTACCTTGCTGAAAGTGATGATGTGCTGTGATGCTCCACGTGCACCTCAAGGAATCTTTATGTTCTTTCCAATTTCTGTACTTGTGTATGCAAATAAATATGGGCAGCGCTGAAGAATGAAAGCAAACATATATTCCTCATGCTAATGTCATCTTTCAGCATCCTTCAGACACCTTTATCTAACCACTGGTCATCTCTTCTATGGACTAAATTGAATAGTTCAGGCCAGCTCATGGGCTAAAGTAAATTATAGAAACGCTGATTACAAAAGTTACGCCATAAAAATTTACAATAACCTAGTAAAGCAATTGGAGTGACCAAATCACAAAATCACAAAATCACAGAATCACAGAATCACAGAATCACAGAATCGTTTAGGTTGGAAGGGACCTCTGGAGATCATCTAGTCCAACCCCCCCCTGCTCAGGCACGGTCTTCTAGAGCATATTGCCCAGGATCACATCCAGACGCGTTTTGAATATCTCCAGGGAAGGAGACTCTACTACCTCTCTGGGCAACCCCTTCCAGTGCTCTGTCTCCCTCACAGTGAAGAAGTTTTTCCTCAGGTTCAGACGGAACTGCCTGTGGTTCAGTTTCTGCCCCGTTGCCTCTTGTCCTGTTGCTGGGCACCACGGAGAAGAGATTGGCCTCATCCTCTTGACACTCCCCCTTCAGATATTTGTACACGTTGATGAGATCGCCTCTCAGTCTTCTCTTCTCCAGGCTGAACAGGCCCAGCTCCCTCAGCCTTTCTTCACAGGAGAGATGCTCCAGTCCCCTCATCATCTTTGTCGCCCTCCGCTGGACTCTCTCCAGTAGCGCCAGGTGTCTCTTGCGGTGGGGAGCCCAGAACTGGACACAGGACTCCAGGTGAGGCCTCCCCAGGGCTGAGGAGAGGGGCAGGATCACCTCCCTCCACCTGCTGGCAACACTCTGCCTAATGCACCCCCAGGATCCCATTGGCCTTCTCGGCCACAAGGCCACACTGCTGGCTCATGCTTCACTTGTTGTCCACCAGCACTCCCAGGTCCTTCTCTGCAGAGCTACTTTCCAGAAGGTCAGCCCCCAGCCTGTCCTGGGGAATGGGGTTATTCCTCCCCAGGGGCAGGACCCTGCACTGTCCTTTGTTGAACTTCATGAGGTTCCTCTCCGCCCAGCTCTCCAGCCTGTCCAGGTCCCTCTGAATGGCAGCACAGCCCTCAGGTGTGTCAGCCACTCCCCCCAGTTTAGTATCATCAGAAAACTTGCTGAGGGTGCACTCTATGCCTTCATGCAGGTCATTGATGAATACATTGAACAAGACTGGGCCCAGGACTGACCCCTGTGGGACACCACTAGCCACAGGCCTCCAACTTGACTCTGCGCCATTCACCACAACCCTCTGAGCTCGGCCAGCCAATTCTCAATCCTCCTCACTCTCCACTCATCCAACCCACACTTCCTGAGCTTACCTAGGAGGATGTGATGGGAGACAGTGTCAAAAGCCTTGCTGAAGTCCAGGAAGGCAACATCCACTGCTCTGCCCTCATCTACCCAGCCAGTCATTCCATCACAGAAGGCTATCAGATTGGTCAAGCATGATTTCCCTTTGGGGAATCCATGCTCACTACTCCTGATCACCTTCTTGTCCTCCAGATGCTTAGTGAGGACCTCCAGGAGGAGCTGTCCCATCACCTTTCCAGGGATGGAGGTGAGGCTGACAGGCCTATCAGCCTCTGGCTCCTCCTTCTTGCCCTTTTGGAAGACTGGCGTGACACTGGCTTTCTTCCAGTCCTCAGGCACCTCTCCTTTTCTCCAGGACCTTTCCAAGAGGATGGAGAGTGGCCTAGCAATAACATCCTCCAGCTCCCTCAGCACTCGTGGGTGCATCCCATCGGGGCCCATGGATTTGTGGATGTCAAGTTTGCTTAAGTAATCCATAACCCAATCCTCCTCGACCAAGGGAGAGTCCTCCTTTCTCCAGCCTTCCTCTCTTGTCCTCAGGGTCTGGAATTCCTGAGGACTGGCCTTAGCAGTGAAGACGGAAGCAAAGGCAGCATTCAATAACTCTGCCTTCTCTCTATCCTTTGTTGCCAGGGCACCCGCCCCATTCAGCAGTGGGCCCACGTTTCCCCTAGTCTTCCTTCTGCTCTTCATGTATTGGAAGAAGCCCTTCTTGTTGTCCTTGACATCCCTTGCCAGATTCAATTCCAAATGGGCCTTAGCCTTCCTTGTCGCATCCCTGCACACTCTGACAACGTCCCTGTGTTCCTCCCAAGTGGCCTGTCCCCTTTGCCACATTCTGTGTACTTCCTTCTTCTGTTGGAGTTTTGTCGGTAGTTCCTTGCTCATCCACGCAGGTCTCCTGCCCGCTTTGCTGGACTTCTTCCTCAGAGGGATGCACTGCTCTGGAGCCTGGAGGAGGTGATGCTTGAATATTAACCAGCTCTCCTGGACCCCTCTTCCTTCTAGGGCCCTACCCCATGAGATTCCCCTAAGTAGTTCCCTGGAGAGGCCAAAGTTAGCTCTCCTGAAGCCCAGGGTTGCCATCCTACTCATTGCCCTGCTCCCTCGTCGTGGGATCCTGAACTCCACCATCTCATGGTCACTGCAGCCAAGGCTGCCCCCAACCTTCACATCTCCAACTAGACCTTCTTTGTTTGTTAGGACAAGGTCTAGCATTGCACCCCTCCACATTGGCGTCTCCACCACCTGGGTCAAGAAATTATCATCAGTCCTCTGCAGGAACCTCTTTGACTGTTTGTGCCTAGCTGACCAAGGCACGTTGTAATAGGAAAGACAAAAATGAGAGAAATAACAAATTTTAGCAAGGGTCTCTTCTCTCACATTACCATGACAACACCTACTCCATTTATTGTCGGTTGAGCCCTGTCTCCTCAAATCACACGATGGTCCATGGTAAGTTTGGGAAAATATTTGTACTCTGACAGTGGTATTCATTTGTTTGAGAGCTTGAAAGCTAATAAAACAAAACTGAGACTCTTTTGAAATGGCGTGATGTAAATTACAAAAGACAGAGAACATCTGCAACTGCTGCAGTCAAGAAGAAAACTTGGGATTACATTCTGATAGCTTCATTTGGATGCTCTTACTGAACTGTTATATCTATATCATCAAGAAGAATAACTGATTACCTCATCATCCTAAAGCAATTTTACTTCAATTTTCAAGTCAAATGTATCCTTTAATAACATAACCTCTAACTTCTTATTCTACTACTGTTAGAAAAGCTGATCATTTCCTCTCCCTCAAAATTACTGAAGTTTAAAATATTCATATGAGATAATTACTCCACTTCAGAAATTTTTGAGGCTCCCATAACTTCTCAGAAGAAATGAGGGTGAAATTTATAGCAGTGCATTAAATGGATGAAAACCTTTATCCATTTAGCAAAATTTTCCCCACTTGCTTTGAATATGAAAACGATCATACACTATAAAAGAGATTGAATAAGTATGCCCTAACCTCTTCTGAACATGTGTCTTATACGACAATGGTACTGGAAAGGAGTTTGAAGAGAAAGCAGGCCCCTTTCTCCCATCCTCAGCCAAGATAAGTCAGTAGATAGCCTCTACAATATATGTTTAGGCTGCTCAGAGACAAAAATTCACAATAAAATAAAAAAAAATCCATATAATGAATAAAAAACTCCTTTATTACCTTTGATTTGCACAAAATCACCCTCATCCCCCCCCGATACAAGGATAGCTTGGCAGTCATACTGGCCGTGATCATGCTGGGCCACGTGAGCAGTGGGGAAGGTTCTGATAAACACCACACTGCAACATCCATTGTGTAGCAGTTGGCTTCCTACAATGTACTAAAAAACTGAGGAACAAGCATGGTAAACTTCACTTTTAGATTATTCCATACTTAATAATTTGGGAAGCTACAAACAACAGGCCTCTTCCTCAAAATTCTTTATTTGAAACACTAAAAATTTTACTTTCACTGTTTCTACCACATTTTATTTTGGCAAAGGTCAGTTTAGCTACATTATTAAGGAGAAAATTAGCATATACCACATGGAGTTTTTGATTTCTCTTGTTAATGCCAGGTTCAAAAATGGCTTGCATTCATAATTAGATCTGATTATGTAAAAAGATAGAGTCCAATAAAGAAGAAATTGAAAGGCCATTCAATGCAGTGATTTGTTAAAACAGATTTTCATCCCTGGAAAAGTTAAACAGCTTAATTTTAGAGACCATGTTGTGTAGCAATTTTTAAGCACTCTGCACTTCATGCTTGAGTATCTGTGGTATAATTAGCTGTCAGTTGCTAATGCTGATGGGCTTTATTGTTGGATGACATCTTGGAGACATCACCTCCTGTGGTGAAGGAGAACAAAAAGAATTTAGATCACATAAGAATCGCAAAGAATCACGCAATCGTAATATCTGTTATTATTTAGGGCTTTCCATTCACTAGTAGGTTTTAGACAAAGAAGTAACCATTATTTATCACAGAGGAAGAAGGAGATGCAGAGGAAGTCGATCATTTGCATAGTTAGCCAAGTAGAATCTGTGAATAGTGTCCAAGTTTCTTGAGCCCCAGAGGTCTCTCTAGTAAAGAAAGTACCTGAAAACATGGTAGCAATTCAAATGACCAATGGAAGCAATTAAAATCAGCATTATAAAATTTTAATCAAATCCTACTAAAAATAGAGCTTTTGTTCCAGAATTGCATGCAGATTACAAGTAATTCTGCCAGAAAGTTAGCTGAACTTCTAAAACTATATCTTACAAATTAAATACTAAGTCGTTTACTAAACAAATAAGCCTTGATATATAATCATTTTGTGATTGGCTCCACTAAGTGGAATTGGAAAATCACAAGATCCAATGAACTAATGCTCAAGTGCGATTGAGTTGCTTGTTAATTAGGAGTTCTACTGAAAAGTAATCCACCCAGGAGTTAGTTATTTTCTAATTTAAACTAAAATTACCGAGCCATTTACTGCTGTTTGGACTGTATATGTAACTGCTATTTAGCCAGGCCAAATTCTGAGGTGCCAAACCATTCTAATTCCCAGTGCTTTCAGTGGCAGATTGTGACCCACAGTGCAATTCACTACATAGCTACAAACAGGTTACCCTTATGTTCAACAATAGAAAACAGCTCCAAAGCATTACATAGCTGATACGATTTTACTTTATAAGCACTTCTTTAGAAATTCACTATTAAGTCTAAACAAATTTTATATGTAGTGGCCTTATACTCAAAATTTCAAGTTTTATTCTTTGTTCACCATGCATATTCTCAATGAATGAAGTCATACTTCATACAATAAAGGTATTTGCTCAGCATGCCAAATTAAAAGAAGCAGCAAGCTAAGCAAAATAAGGTTTTCAGCAAACGATACTGCTAGAAGCAACAAACTATGGACACAGAGCAAGGGCATGCCTGCATCACTGTCCAAAGGGCTGTGAGATCATTTTTACTTTTTAAATGTATGCATATAAAACAGCAGTCCTATATATATATGAAAAAGTTTCCTTCCCTTTATATTTTTGTGCTTTGTGGCGTAAGAGAGCTTAAGAAACGATTTAAATGGGAAAATCAAAAGTTATTCTACAAAGAAAGTTAATGAAAGAGTTCTAGGCACTGTGCTGTTTATACAGAAAATGGATAATTGTCAAGACAGCATCCTCTGGATGTTCATGTGAACACATGCACGCAGACATACATATCTTTGTATATTTAAGAAAATAAAATGAGAAATGAAACATACACAATTTCTTTAGATATCTCAACTACAATTCTAAACAGTATTACATTAACAGTTTGACAAGTAATGAAAGTGACTTTTTTTTTACATATAATGCTTGCATTAATTATTCTTACTGTATATATATGGTACAGCCTAGGACATAGTCTTACATAAATATGATCATGCCTGCTTTGGTGTAGGCAATTGCATCTCATGAGTTACCTTGTACTTCACAGGGAAAATCCACCGTGCTTCCTGCCATTCCAAACTGGTCCTTGGGCCTCACCATATGTTGAGGAAGAGCTGAACAGGAGGAAAGAATGAAAAAGAGTGAAATGAAAGTGCTGTCCAGGCTTTCATTGGCTGCTTCACTTCCAAATGATCTTCATATTACAACTTACGATAATCATAGTGGCTATAATTCAATACTATATACATATAGACATACATATACTCATAAAGAAGTATTATGCACTCTACACTTATTAAAATCAAGAGAAATTTTTACAGAATTTTGAATACTTTGGAACAAAATTAAAAACCGGGAGGAACATGAGCAGGACAATGACACTTGATTATTGCTTCACTGAAACAAGACAGCTCTGGCTTCTTGTCAGAATACAGAAACCCTGTATTTATTGCAGCCATAAACACAGAAATATCACTCTTCTAAAAGATATGATCTGCTTCTTCTATCAGTTTGTACAAAATTCAAACAAAGAAACGTTCCAAATCAGACCTTTGATGCATGATAGAAGAGGAGAAAGAGTATAGAGGGTGTCCCATTCTCCAGGTGCCCTCCGCCCCCAAAAAGGTGAAAACCAGTCCTCAGCAAAGTAATGCAGGCTCTCTATTTGCCTAAGGACTGATGACCTATCCTGCTTTTCCAAAAAGAAAGACCCAGAAAAATAAAAGGGGAGGCAGAGGGATAGAGGCACTGTGGCTGCCTCCAGCTGGCATTAACTGTGGGCTAGAAGCTTTGAAAAACTGATTAGCATCTCTTCTTCGCAGTAAAACTAGTTTTCTATGTTATATATAAACCCTCCCCAAAACAAGCCAAAAATAAAAAAAACCTCACCTCATTTTGCAACAAGAAAGAACTTTTTAAGGAGTGCGAGATCCATAAATGGATTAAACAAAGAATGAACAAACACAGTGGAACACAGGAGGTGGGAAGGAACCATCTCTCTCCCATGTTATGTACTCCGTCCCTGTATTCCCAAGAACTTACTTCCTTCTTTTATCCCAGACAACAAATTGTTAATTTCTTCATTCACTCTAACATTTACACTCATCTAAATGATAAATTCAAGAAGCAAAAACATGCGTATACGTGTATGTGCTTACATGCATAGTGATGAATGAAAACCAAAAGATTATTCTGAATATACTTCTCCACTCTTAGTGGTTTTGAGAGAATTGGAAGCCTCACTATTTATAGTGCTACAAAACCATGATCTCGTCAGTAATTCACAAGAGAGAAAGGAAAATCAAAATACATTTAAACACAATCTCTGAGGTTAATCTTCCCTGTCATGAGATTATGTATGTCGCTACACTTACATTTACTGCTTGTTCCACCCCCCACCCCCCATTTTATCTCCATGTGCTGAATGCTTATTTTGGGCTAAATGGGCTGAAACGAAATACATAATCATGTCTTGTCTTCCCCTAAATCAGAAATTTAAGTACAGCAAATGAGAAAGAAATCTTCAAAACCTCAAGGCAATTCAGACTAGGTTCAGTTCAAAACACTGCAATATGTTATCTAGAAGGTATGGAATTGAGTACAGCTTTTATTTGACAGTTTATAAGATGTCAATATTAGCAAAATTATTTTCAGAAGATACGGGCATAGAATGATTTGGCCACCCATGAAAAAAATCAATCTTTCTTTCTGAGGGGGGGAGGTGTCCACTATATCATTTTCCTGAAAACATGCAATGCATCAAACTGTTCTTAGATTTCTACTTTCAGCGTATCTTGGATGCCTCTTGCCAATAAGTCGTAGTTATTTTTACTGACTGCACGTACAGGTAAACATCTATTATATCTCAGTTCTTATCTGCTAAATATACCTGTATATATAAAATACTTCACTGAATGTGATTCCAAAATACACTATTTTGATTTTTTTTTATTATATTGTGTCTCTCTTGTTCTCTTCTGATGATCTTTGAAGTTCAGCATAACAATTATTCCTAAACTGCATATTTCATCTTGACACCCATGGAAACCCTTTAAATAGGGAATCCTTCTAACCATTCATTTGGATTTTCTGGTATTTGGTTTCAGAAACAGTAACAACTTAAATCTTGTACAGCACTTTAGGCCTAAGGTAACAATGTACCTGCTCACTTAATTTTCACATTTGTTTTCTCTGCCCATATGCAATAGCTATCATTTAATAATCAGATTTAATAACTACTATAAAATCTTTTCAAGTTAATGGCTGCAGAGATTGAATTTATGTATTTTAATGACACCTATTTCATATGTCTATGAACAAAAAGGGAGCGTTCAATACAGCAACATTCAGATAGCCTTTAAAGACTTAACTTGCTGGAGACTAATCACTATTTGAGTGACTATTCTTCCCCTACAAGAGCCAACCCTTAAAATGATTTATGATTAATTATTGTATTGCAAACAAAACATACTAATGTTGTGCCAGAGCACTTCAGTAACGGCAATACCTCATCATCAGTAATAAGATTTTTCTCTAACGTCCTAAGCAACAGTCCTTTCAGTGGATGTTATGGCAGTAGAGGTTCTAGAGAATTAATTAGAACTGTATAACATATATGGAAAATCTAATACTCACTATTGAAAAGGAAAAGCAAAGACTAAAACACAAGCTAATTTATTATTGACATCTCTTTCTTGTTACTAGCTAGCTAGTGTTCTTGGGAAACCATGCTTTAACTAGGAGAATGCTATAAATTGAAATGACCTTTACAGTAGAGAGAGTTTAGTATTTATAGCCTCGTGATAACTTCCCTTTTTCACGCCCTTATTTGTTTAAAATGCCACAAGTAAACTTCTGACTCTGAAAATATAATGCTAATGTTTATCACATAAGTAGAGGTGTGTAGTTTAGTTAAAATAAGTCAAGACAATATCCTCCTGGCCATTCTTTGTAAAAATATGCAGTGGGATGAATTCTGATTTACCATGTTAGTTGTTCTAGGTTATATAAAATAGCGTATCTGCTTCGGATTCTGTTTTGGATATTTCAGAGGGAAACCTTTTGCATTTTTATTCTTCACTTGACTAAGCCAATATACAGAGGGGATTTTTTGTTATTTACTTCAGTTACTGCAGAAAAATAGAAAGTTGCCACAGAATCAGGACACAGAGAAGAAGCATCTGCTAAAAAGACAAAAAAGTACAACATCTTTAAAAAAATACAGTTTGTTGTAATAGGAAATAAAAGCTTCTTTTTGCACACCAATTAGCTGATTAATGATAGAACTAATAAGAAATTAAAAACTACACATTGCTACATAAAAAGTAAAAAATAATAAAAAAAGAATTTCTATCCTATAACACCTTCAAATCATAATCTAGGCTACAATTTATGCAGTGTTAAATAGTTCATTAGTATATAATGCAAAAATAGAAAAAGAAGATTAAACATTCTTTGGGTTTTTTTTTTAATTCTTCTCTTTCAAATCTTTAATAATATTTTATTACTATTACCCTTTTCTTTGTGATATTCTAAATCTAAACAGAAAATCAGGGAGAAGTAGTTAAGTTATATTTTTTATTAATCAATTTTTGTTGCTTTTATACAGGAAAATTCTCTCTGCACAGGCTTTTTAATTGTGTTTTCCTGCTGCTCTTCCAAAGGAATATTAAGTAATAATATTTAATAATATTCCCCCACACCAGCACTGATTTTATAGAAAATCTGCATACAGAAAAAATTGGAGTCGTTTTGGAAACTGATTGTTCTATGGTTGGGAAGCCAGTGTATAATCACTACTACTTGTGCCAGCACTGATATTTAGGTCAAATTTTACCTTTCCATCCTGGATTATTTATCTCTTTTCTTTCTCCTTCCCCATCCTATTTTTGCTGTTCTTTCATTTTGCAATGAAATTCAAAATGAGATGTTAGCTTAATTTTTATGAATCAGTCTCGAAAAAGGCTGACCAAATCTGTACGTAGTGCAACAAAGAAGGTCTTACCAGGTAAAATGACTTTTCAGGTTTCTAAGTCTCAAGTAGAAATCCCTTCTGTGATCCTTCTTAACACTAAATTTGTTTTGTTCCTAGCAGCAGCATGGTATCAATTCATGCTCTTCCAAAATGTACAGTTGTTTCTTGTTGGTCATTCCCAAAAGATAAGTTTCCATTGCAGTTCTCTCTATTAATCTCTAAAACTACATTTACATATCGCAGTGGAGTAGAAAACAATATGTGGGTTTCTCTGAAAACACTAGCAAATATACTGGAAGTAGCACCTCTAAATTCAGGTAGTGCCCATGAAAACTAATTAGCTTTACTGAGAAGAAAGGTGCATGGTCCAAGCAGGGCACCTTGCTACTTGTCCTGAACACTCCCACTGAAAGAATTTAAGTATGATTGCATGATGCTGTATTTCATCCCATCTGCACTGCAGAAGGCTGTCCTGTACACTCTTCCGATCCAGCTCACATTGATCACACATTGCTAGTTCTACCATCAGCATATTTCTGCTTTTTATGCCGAGGTGGCTAATGAAAATACAAAACAAAAGTTCATAAACACATTCTTAAAGGCCCCAAAATATTCTTGTTCTTGTTTCAAAAGATACAAAACTCTAAGGTATACAATCCTGTTTGCCCTCTGCGTCTTCTAGTTGGTTTCAGGTCAATTCTAGAAGCTCATGTCATCTTATGGGTTTCACTTTATATGTTATCAATACGATAATAAAAGTTAGCATTTCATGCATTAGAAAAGTTAAGGTAATTAATGAAAAGACAACAGTGAAAAAATAGTACTCAGATAACCTAACAAGTAAAAGTTCATTTACCAACTTCTGATTTGCAGAGGTGCTCACCCATTCCAGCTTCTGCAGAACGGTTGGATAACGGCGCAGCTCGCGAGGACCCACACCTCACTATGCGGACTCGCGGGCTGCGCCCTCGCTGGCGCTCTCACCAGCAGATTGCACGAAAAAGTGGGAGCAACCCCGTCTCCAGCAGGGCAGGTGTGTAAACAGGGAGACCCACAATCCCAGAAAGGGGGTGCAGTTGTCACCCACATTGCTGGTGGTGGATGGGGAGTGGGTGCATAGATGGCTGGGATTAAAACTTCTTGGGATTAATTATAAAAGGATGCTTAGAAACTTGTGGGTATTTATTAACGTTTTGCAAGTGTCTAGTATTGTTGTTTATCTATGCTGATATGGATTTAAATATATAGTTCATTAATTGTCAGTTAATTATGTGCCATTAATAAAGCAATAAACTGCTTCGATCCTGATGTTTAAATTAAATGAACTGAACAGATTTTCCCTGTGGTGCTCATTGACAGAGGATTTAAAAATACAATTTCCCTAATCCTCTGTACTTAAAGGGAAAAAGTTATCTCTGATGCAGCTGTATTTATTTATTAAATATAAGTTAATGCATGTAGCTGCTAGGAAATGCTATGTTTCTAAAAGAAATGCAAAGGGTAGGATTGCAGCTAACGCTCAACAGGCTTCTGCTGGTGGCGAAAGGCGTATGGAAACCCCAAATATTTCTGTACTAGAACTCTTTGTGTTTGAGTTTATTCCCTTTCACCTTGGAGCACATATCACTCTCCTACCCCTCCAACCCAACCTGCTTCCAACTCTCACCAAATGACTGCCTCACTATACACAACTGACTGCCATAATAATTCCCCCATTGGCACTTGTATTACTTGTGGTAATAAGGGGACATTCACTGTTCTTGCTTGCATGTTCGAATACTGAATCGCTTTTGAAGTGAAGTAAGTGAAGTGAAGTGAAGATGAGGTGAAAAAGTTATGCAACTCTTTTATACTTACAGACGATGCAATTTTTACCTGTATGTTTTCCAGAAAACGGTCAATTTGAATTGTGTAAATAAATGTGCTTACCATCAGCTGAGTATTAACTCTAGATGCAATCCACTCAGGAAGGAGGGACTTACGTGACAAGACTATTTTGAAGAGAATGCTATTTGTAAAAGAGGCAAGACTTAAGACGTGATAATCAATAGATAAGTCATAAGAAATAGGGAGTGAATTTGCTCTCCACAGAAGCATTAATGGATAAAGGAGATATACGGGGATCCTTGCGCCAAATCAAGCATATTGTTACCTGACAAGGGACAATCTTAAGCCGGGGGAGATTCACTTTTGCACCATCTAGCACAACCCCAAATTTTCCTTTACTAAGCAGCAAAGGCTAGTTCAGCTCCTAACACCAGTTAGGGAGAGGTATCACCCAATGGCAAGTGGTAGCCAAAGTTGCTTTGTCAGGCTGCAGGATAGAAAAGAAAAAGAATAAGAATCAGGGATCTCTTCCTATTTTGGCAGAGACACATATAAATTAATGGCTGAAACGGAGTGAAAGAGAGCAGTGGCAGTGAGAGAAGTGGCAGTTTGAGATAGACCCCGAAACATATGGTTCTCCTACCATCCTGTTTTACCTACTTGGGTCTCATAATGGACCACATCGAGGAATACTCTCTGGTGTTTTTTCTCGCTTGGTTGAACTATATTTGTGCTGCCTTAGTTTCACTTGGCTTTGCTTAGCAACAAAATCTGTTAGGAAACTGCATTTATTTAAAAGCAATGCCTCACTGATATAATAAGCTTTTGCACACCAGGAATGTATTTAGAACATCATTATCAGTGAAGTATAGAAGGGTAGAACATTTTAATGTATAGTTATAATGCATTTATTTCTAACTATTAAATTCTGCTTTTTATTTTTCATGTATTTTCAAGTATTACCTCAGGCAGAGCTTGATCTTTAGATATATTGCTATAGGGAAGGAATTTCAGAACAATGCAGAAAAATTCATGTGTTTCATTATGCAGCTGAAAAAAAAACATTTTAACAAATGCAGTATGAGAGATTTGTTTTGATTTTGAATCACTAAAATCTTGACAGTGTACTCAGAGTATACTTACCTTTTACAATAGTATTTGCTGATGGTTGGAAAGAGTCCTCATCATGCAACATGGCACGTAAACTGACTGTGGTCCTGCAGCATGGCATTTTGAATAAAACCTCCTCCAGAAGAAGTGACAATGAACCTAGATGCACCTCATGACTCTCCATTTCCTCTTATCCACAGTGTCTGCGGCTGGGGGTGGGGAGGAGGGAGGTTGGGGACTGGGCTGCAGCCATACTTTCTAGGGTATCACTGCTGCCAATTAAGATTTCTGTTTTCTGAGGCTGAATAATGAAAATGGATTTGGCTAAGGAAAAAGAAGGAGAACAAAGTGGAAGAGGGCTTTGCTTGTTACCTTTGTAAGCTACATGGTCATCCCTTTAAGTTCTTGGCGCACCCTTGGCTGAGATGGTTTAATTTCTCTCTGCTACTGCTTGCAAAACACATTTTATTACACTCCCTTTCTCACACTCTGATTCCTTAATTTTCAGGCTCTTTCAAGGGTACTCATCTCATAACTGCATATTTTAGTAAAGCCAAATAAGTTTGGGCCATGACCTCAGGGTACGAATGAGTAAGAAAAAATGAATAGCTTAAACTGACATCAAAGATAAAGTTTCAAATAGATGTTTTTTGCTCTCAAAATAAAATCTGATGACTTCATATTACATATCTAGACCACTGAAAATTCTGCTTTCACAATGAAGACTAACACAAAAAAGTAGAGAGAATTTACTCGGCATGCCAAAGTAGTTGAAGAGAGCCCTGTGAGTCCTGTCTTCTGCCCTATGCCCTGGCCATTAACTGATTTACACCCTGCTGAGATTCTTTTCGAGTTCTGAGACATCAGGCTCCCATCCTCAGGCAAATTCAGCCTTCTGTCTTCTTTCATATCCAACAAATGTCTGGGAGAAAAAAAATCTCATTTTTCTTCATAACTGCTCGTGTAGCTTCTCATTGCAAAAATCATTTTTTCATTGAGACAAAATACAGATAGCATCAACCTTGATCAAATGCATGTACTCCAAATTCTCAGGTCACTTGTGCATCATTTAACTGGAATAACTTTGCATTTGGCTTAGAAACTTGATTATCCGTAAAGAGAAGATGAATACACTTAAGTGGAGCACTCAGTAAGTCCTCACAGTCCTCTGAAACAGTGCACACTGTATATTGCCTGTACTCATACCATTCCCAAGGCACCCATTGCCAGTCACTGTGAGAGAGGGGATTTTCAGGGTTAAATAGATGCTTGGACCCACTGATTACATAACCTTATATTTCTCACCATCTCCCAGTGAAGTCAATGAAGAAACATATTTATTTTCTTGCTCTATTTTGATTTTTTCTAATATATATTTAATGTTCATGACAAGGATCAATTTCCTCAGCTTCAACAGTAATAGGATTCACAAGAACTACAGCCTTCTGGTGAGCCTGCATCAGGCTTAATTCCACAATAGTCACTTTTGCTCTTTTAAAGTGACAGATATGGAACTGGGGTATTACTGCCCCTCGTGATATCAGCTAGAATAAGAACTCTAGAGTACCTTAAATCCCCAACAAAAAAAGGGATAATGACTTATGGGTGGCATTGTGGCACACCTGTATGATATCATCTACTCACAGCTGTCACTAAAAATCCCCAGGTCTAGCATATGACTGCATCTTATTGTTTATAAAATTACCCTATTCATTATTTTGTGCTCACTACACTTGGTTTGAGATGATAGACAAGATTTGTTTAACTTGTTAAGAGTTTTGTTTATGTTTGTTCTGCCGAAAATAAATATTTTTGTTTCTTTGTTGACTGAGTCAGCGTGACCATTACTGGAAAACAAAAAAGCCAAAAAAAAAAATATTTACAAATGTTCCAAATAAGGAATAATTTCTATGAAGCTAAATTAGAATATGCCTGTAGCTGCATTAAGGTTTCAACAGGTTTTTAACAATTCTTGTTTTAGACTTGCTCTGCCACTTTGCAAAAGGGCAGTACAAGATACCTAATCATTAGTTAATAGCTTTTTCAGAAATGGTATCTCAGTTGGGAAATATGGTCTAATTGTGATATAGTAGTGTAAATTCCCTAAATGAGCCACATTGAACATGCTGCATTTTTTCAGTGGAAAGCATTTTTCCTCCCATAAAGCTTTCTAGTTGAATTATGTTTCAAAAATATATGTTTATGAAGTAATAGCCATACATCTGTCAACAATATCATTACTATAACTATATATTTAAAAGGATACTTGATAAGAATTTAAATCCCAGAAATACGTACAATACTTATCTTACGCATTTTGCATTGCAGACATATTCTTCTTTTCCTTGAGTATAAAAGATGAATATTTAATCATAACAAGCCATTTTCATTAGTTATTTTTAATAATCTTGTTTACTGTATCCATATATTTTAAAAGATAATCTGAAATGGGAAATGCCTGTTAATCAAATAGCTTTAGATATTTTGGACAGATTAATAATAAATATCCTCGAGAATAACATTGAATGTATGGCCTGAAAGGAAAAACACAGTTTCTTTATTCTCTCTTACAGGGTAAGTAGTTGGTGTTCTTCAAAGAGGCTGAAATGTTTATGCTATTTTTATAGTGTTGGTGTTACCAGTCAACTCATTCTGTTGGTGTTGGGAATGCATGGGTGCTGCATGCTCCCAGGAGATGGCTTTTTACTCACTAGCGACACAAATACAAGTTCACCATGAAAAGTATGAACTCAAAACTATATGAATACTATAATATTTGTAGCACTGTAGCTGGACTGCATAAGCACCTTAAAAGCAAAGCAAAGAATAAAGCATTTTCCATATCACTTGTAAAGACACAGGATGTGTAGAAACTATTCTCACAAGTATCAGGGTGTAGGCTTCTTCTTAATGGAAGTAATGGACAAAAATACCTTTGTTACCTCCTCTGCATTCAGAAATAAGGAGCAACTTGGAGCTAAAGGAAGAAATACTTTGTTTGCTCTGGAGATTTGTAGGTTATCAGAAAAGCTGTATGTCTATGCCTGTCCCAACACAATCCTTTGCCCCTACGCATGTCCTATTATGGGAACAGAGAGAGAACAAAAAGCTCCCACTCTCCAAGAAATATGCAAATAAACTGTGTGTGTCATCTAATGTATCTTGAATATTGAACTTCAAGGACAAAAATATGGTTTACAAGTCTCCTCTGAATCTTGCCTCTTGATCTGTGTTATTTTGGCCTCTGACAGCTGCTGCTTATTGACATATCCTCATGCTCAATAACATCACTTTTTTTTAGAAGATCTTTGTATTAATTTCATATATTGATGATTACTAGTGAAAGAATAATTTTCTGGGTCAAAGTTGATGCACTTAAAGTGAAATTTCTGTCGTAATCTTCAATTAGATGGATTTCTTTTCTGTCTGTTCATTGCTTCCCTTTTTTTTAATCCCATACATTTTTTAAAAATACAACAAATAAATATACGGTCATCACTTACTGTTATGTAACTTTTATTTTGGTGCTTTTAGAGCACTTAAAAGTATGTATTATTGTCAGCTGGTATCATTAAACTCAATAGTGAAAACAATCTTCATAGAGATATGCTGGTTTAGCAATTGCACCTTGGAAATATGGGCTAGTTTCAGGAATAAATTATCATAACCAGTATAATCTTTGACAAACTATTTATATCCTCAATTTTCACAAAGACCTTTTCAGAATTTCCCTATGCAAGTAGAGCATTTTGATGAGACTGAATACTCTTACTACATCCTGTAATATGCATTATTTTTTTAAATAGCTAAAGTTGAAGACTGTGAAGAAAATATATTTCATCATCATGCTTTATCCATAAATTTCAATACTAAATAGTTTTGGATGTGTTCTCTTAGCTTAAAGAATTAGCTAAATCAGAAAAAATGCCATGCACACGCAAATAAACAGGCATGTAAACTATTGTAGCCATAGACTTACCAAAATCAAAGTGCTATTTGAAAATATACAACATTTACATGAATCACTTGGTTACAGATTACTCGTTATATATCCAAATTATCTTGGGTGTAAGATTTCCTTCTGTTTGCAAGTGAAATAAATGGTGTTCCCTAGGGTTACATGCACAACTCTAGGTTTTGAGATAATATGAGGTTTCTGTGGAGAAACAGGGGGAAAAAGCTAAGAATACAGTAGCTAATAAAATCTAAACATAAATATTTTTGAGGGTGAGTGTGGTCAATGTGACCTTGAAACATAACAAAAGAATTGAGGAAAATAAGTATCTAATCTAAAAACTGTTTTATTATGGAGCTAAATAACGTAATAATTTGGACTATGAGTCTTACTATCATTTTAACTGGATTAAGAATAATCCTTTGATTAGACTGTTAAAACTCAGGCTAACAAATTATTGACTTTACATGTAAAGAATATTCCTGTTGTTCACATAAATGACACAAGTTTTATTGCAAGAATTGTTGGAGAATGCTAGCAACCCAGCCTGAAATTTGGATGAAAGAAATTAGTAAGAGCAGAATGGAAACTATTTAAAATCATTTCCACACCTACACTAGTATATAATTTTCACCAACATGGTCTGTTGTTGACTTCATTAACCATCATCATGCAATTTGCATCAGCCCATGAAAGCTATGGATTAGGGTCATATCATATACTACCATCAACAGGTTGTAGAAAAATTTCATTGGCTTAATAGAAATTTCTTTATATTCTAACGGTTGATTATGGACTAGAAAGTCAGAAAACTGGTCAGACCTATACTCAGAGTGATGCTGTAGTCCATTTTTGAAAAAAGATTTGTTTTAGATGGAGGATGTTATACTCATTCCTCTCTAGCTGGAGTATCTTCTTCTGTCTTGGCCTGTAATAGTTTAAAGTGGAAGAAAAACTGTTATTTGGAGAATGTTTCAATAGATACGAAAGCAGGGGCGGAGGAGGTGATCTGAAAAATAAGATTTCACAGCAGGAATTTTAATCAACTTTTTAATGTCCTGATAAACTAGTAAAATATTTTAAAAATCTTTTGATAAAATCAAGAAGTTTTGTCACCTTGGTCTGTAATAAAAGCTCATAAAAATAGGGTGATATAAAACTAAACATCCCTAATAATCACTTCTCATCTTAAACTAAATTAATTTGAACAAATTGAATTTATGATTAAAGGTTTGATAAACCTTCATTTTTCAGTTAAAAAGAGAAAGTAGTTCTGGTATACATTGTAACTTTCAAAGTAAATCTCTCCCTCAGTCGAGGAGGATCAGATTAGATATCATTTGTGTAAACTGGACATCCACAAACCCATGGGCCCCGATGGGATGCACTCACGAGTGCTGAGGGAGCTGGAGGATGTTATCGCTAGGCCACTCTCCATCCTCTTGGAAAGGTCCTGGAGAAAAGGAGAGGTGCCTGAGGACTGGAAGAAAGCCAGTGTCACGCCAGTCTTCCAAAAGGGCAAGAAGGAGGAGCCAGAGGCTGATAGGCCTGTCAGCCTCACCTCCATCCCTGGAACGGTGATGGAACAGCTCCTCCCGAAGGTCATCACTAAGCATCTGGAGGACAAGGTGGTGATCCGGAGTAGTGAGCATGGATTCCCCAAAGGGAAATCATGCTTGACCAATCTGATAGCCTTCTGTGATGGAATGACTGGCTGGGTAGATGAGGGCAGAGCAGTGGATGTTGCCTTCCTGGACTTCAGCAAGGCTTTTGACACTGTCTCCCATCACATCCTCCTAGGTAAGCTCAGGAAGTGTGGGCTAGATGAGTGGAGAGTGAGGTGGATTGAGAATTGGCTGGATGGCCGAGCTCAGAGGGTTGTGGTGAATGGCGCAGAGTCAAGTTGGAGGCCTGTGGCTAGTGGTGTCCCCCAGGGGTCAGTCCTGGGTCCAGTCTTGTTCAATGAGTGCACCCTCAGCAAGTTTTCTGATGATACTAAACTGGGAGGAGTGGCTGACACACCAGAAGGCTGTGCTGCCATTCCGAGGGACCTGGACAGGCTGGAGAGCTGGGCGGAGAGGAACCTCATGAAGTTCAACAAAGGCAAGTGCAGGGTCCTGCACCTAGGCAGGAATAAGCCCTTGCAGCAGTACAGGCTGGGGGTTGACCTGTTGGAAAGCAGCTCTGCCGAGAAGGACCTGGGAGTGCTGGCGGACAACAAGTGAAGCATGAGCCAGCAGTGTGGCCTTGTGGCCAAGAAGGCCAATGGTATGCTGGGGTGCATGAGGCAGAGTGTTGCCAGCAGGTGGAGGGAGGTGACCCTGCCCCTCTCCTCAGCCCTGGGGAGGCCTCACCTGGAGTCCTGTGTCCAGTGCTGGGCTCCCCACCGCAAGAGACACCTGGCGCTACTGGAGAGAGTCCAGCGGAGGGCGACAAAGATGATGAGGGGACTGGAGCATCTCTCCTGTGAAGAAAGGCTGAGGGAGCTGGGCCTGTTCAGCCTGGAGAAGAGAAGACTGAGAGGTGATCTCATCAATGTGTATCTGAAGAGGGGATGTTGAGAGGATGGGGCCAATCTCTTCTCCGTAGTGCCCAGCAACAGGACAAGAGGCAACGGGGCAGAAACTGAACCACAGGAAGTTCCTTCTGAACATGAGGAAAAACAACTTCACTGTGAGGGAGACAGAGCACTGGAAGGGGTTGCCCAGAGAGGTAGTGGAGTCTCCTTCCCTGGAGATATTCAAAACGCGTCTGGATGTGATCCTGGGCAATATGCTCTAGAAGACCGTGCCTGAGCAGGGGGGGGTTGGACTAGCTGCTCTCCAGAGGTCCCTTCCAACTTCAATCATTCTATGTGTGATTCTATGTGATCCTGTGTAAATGTTTTTTTTTTTTCTTACCACATCTTTTGCAATAAAAACAATGAAATTTTTGAGTTATTTCAATCTCCTAATATAATTTTTGCAACTTTATATTTTTAACCTATACCATAATCGCAATACCATAACTTTGGCAAATATATTTTCAAAGATTCTTAATTGTGTTGTGCATATTCGATTTGTACTCGGCAAACCTAAGTAATCTGTAAACCACAGGCTGAGGTCCTGCTTACTCTGCTTAAGAGAACATCCTCGATGAACCAGGTTATGGACTGAAGGGGACTGTTCAGATCCTGCGGTATCTTCTTTTAGACAATAGCTGGTGCCAGACCTTGGGAAGGAGAATCAAGAAACCTTGTAATGAACAATAGTGAAATAAATTCTCCACAAGTGGAGTGACTTCCTAATCTCATGCAGACAGTAGCTGACATTTTATGAACGTTGACTCTTCTATTTTTTTCCCTCTGTATCATGAAAATGCAGTCAGATTTCAGTCACTTTAAGCAGCACCCTACTAACTACTGCTACACAACTTACTGTTGGCTTAGAGAACGAAGAGTGCCTATTTTTGGATTAAAAATACCATGGAAACACACACTATGATATACTGATGTAAGGCTGCAAAAGTAAGATACACGTTCGGCTAAAGAGGCTATATTACCTTCATTCGTATTAAATCCTATCCTTTTTTAGCATATCTAGCTATTTTCTCACTTTTTATAGGCAAAGGTTTATCTTATGTTCATGTTCATATGCAGCACAATGGTTGCACAGACAGCACTCTATAAATTATTCTTTCCAGCAGGAACCAGTGTTCAGATACTACAGTAGTGATGGAAAGACTGATGGAAAAAGAAAACTAATATACTTAGAGGCTGTGGAGCAGTCAGGCCAAAATCATTTGTCAAGTGCATACATGCCAGAGAGAAAAAAGTAAATTGTTATTTATATAATCCAACCTTTAGCCCATATACAGTGACTGTTTATTAATGTACATGTCTATGTATATGAAGTGAAGTTAAAGCCCAAGTTAAAACTAAAATTAAATCTTCATGTTGATATATTTTGATGGAAACGCATAACCATGCATCTTCCCACAGAGAATAACACTCCATTGTTAGCACAAGTTTAATAATGAAATCTCTAGTTAGCAGCTTCAGGAAAAGGAAGAGGAAAAGGAAGAGGACAAGGAAGAGGAAAAAAGAGAAAAAACAGAAAAGGAAGAAGAAAGGGAAGAGGAAAGGAAGAGGAAAAGAGAAAGAGAAAGAAAGAGAAAGAAAGAGAAAGAGAAAGAAAAAGAGAAAAAAGAGAAAGAGAGAGAGAGAGAGAAAGAAAGAGAAAGAGAAAGAGAAAGAGAAAGAGAGAGAGAAAGAGAAAGAGAAAGAGAAAGAGAGAGAGAAAGAGAAAGAGAGAGAGAGAGAGAGGGAAAGAGAGAAAGAAAAAAGAGTATTGTGGGAGTCATAAACTCCAAAATTAGAATACTCCTGAAACCGCTAATGAAACTGTTCACTGTGCATGCAAATAGGGACATGAATATCTTCTCAGGATTCAGGGCTTACTAAATGGGCAATGTTAATACAAACAAAAACACTAAGACTAATTTCAAGTAATAAGAATTTAGAACGTGTCTAGCATATACATGCACTAGAAGGTAAATGATATAAGTAACCACACATTTATTATATAGTTCAAAGTACAGCTTACTGTTAATGATACTCACTAAATCAATTTGTTGCATACTGAAAGTTTTAAAAATTAAATATTTACTATTATGCTAAATAAAGTAATAAATCAGAAAGTGGAAAGTTACATGCAGATGATTTAACTCCCTGCAGTTAATAAGACAACAGTTCTGCCCTGAAGGCTCTTAAGATATTCACTTTTGGAAGAAAACCTGAGTATGGCAATTCCTGGTATATTCTTTTATTTGATCAACCAACCTTATTAACTCACAGCCACATATTAAGACATTGGAGTCCAAATGTCTATGCAAACATGAAAAAAGAAAAAACTCGGCAATAAATATTAAAAAATGATCCACTTGATTCAATTAACAGCTACTCTTACCTTTAGATATAAATGCAGTACCTCTAGAACAGTTTGTTTAGAATACGTAAGTCCACACATATGTGTGCAGTACATACACCTAAGTCTAAAACTTCTCATTTCCCACTGATCGAGGTCACAGATGATTGTTTAGTAAAGATTTCTTTGCAGTAGATCAGACTAAAAAAATATTCTTCAAAAACAGCAACTTTAATGGTACGCTACCTTTCAGCTCCAGTCAATTTTAGCTTACAACATTACCAGCCACAAGTTGCAAATGTTTAGTAGGGAATTTGGGTGCGTATCAGAAAAGTACTGCTAGTCCTATTGCTGGTGCTTCCTGAAAGATCGTTTAGGTAAGCAACATCATAAAGGAATAAGCATAACTTCAATTCATGATTTTTCCAGGTAAGGAGGAATATTTTCCTCCAGGTCACTGGGAGAAATTAACTGAAATGATGACAACAACTTTAACTGCCCATTTGAGGAATTTAAAATATGGCCAAATATTCTATACTCTGAAGAGGAAATAGATGCAGGGAATGTCTTTTCTCTCCACAACTGCTGAGCTGCAAGATATAGCCTGTCTCCTAGCAGTTTGGAGGCCTAAAGGAGGCCAATTACATTGGAGACCTATATAAATTCACTTCTAAATGCAGTATTTTTTTCTAGGCAGGTAAAAAAAAAGCAACATCATACATGATGGACTAATTCATACCTAATGTCTCCTTCAGATTCCAATTTGAGAAGAAATTGAGGTAAACATGAAAATTCTAATCTGAATCTTTTAAACACTGAAGACAGGTTTAAAATATTGTATGTGCTTAAGCGTTTGGACGAAATGCAGCTCTCAGCAGAGTCCCCTTTCCCTTTCTAGCACAGAGCCATTTACAGAGAGACCTAACTGAACCCGTCATACACTGATTTATTTTCCTCATTACTATTTGCCTTTAAGAAGAACTTTTTATCTTTATACAACTGTTTCACTCCTATGATGAATATTTTCTTGTAAATGTCAGCTAAGAATAAAATTTATTCCTAAAAGTTACTCTGTAATTTTCTACTCAGTTATTTCACAGTGATAAGGCTGGCCTAGAATTTGAAGGCTGACTTCTTCAGGTCTATCAACATCAAAAACTGCTGGACTGAACAGCCATGGATTTTACAGCTAATTTTGTCAAGGCTTTTTAAGATGTGATGTATCCTGGATTATCCATCTGCAAGATAGTAAGATCAACCTGATTTCTATTGCTATCAGGTATTTATGAGTCCCAAAAGTACAGCATTTTTGAAATTTAAAGATTTATATGGCAGCTCTGAAGTTGAAAGAACCGCTTCTAACAGACAGAAAGCTAAGGTAATGAGAGTAAGGATGCATGAATAAGCCACTTCCGCTTCACAAGTTCCCTTTTATTAATTGTACCATGGTAACTACTTGTGTTTATGCTCTTAGCTTATGTCAGACTAATGCGAGTTAATTTGGCGTGCAGTAAAAGAGTATTGCATAGTTTTGCATTTAGAGATATCACAGGTGAGCTGATGAATGCTATTTTGTTATGATGCCATGGTTTATTATCAAGTTATGGTAAATAAATGAAGTTTGCATCCGAGCCCTGACTTGCCTGATACAACAAATAAGTTTGTAGCAGAACAGCAACAAACCGCTAGCCTCTGTGATCCCAAGAAAGCATCCCGCTTTTTTAAATGCTAAGTTCTTTAGCATGTATCTTTAAGGAACATTAGTATGTTTAAATAACGTTGATAGTTCTTCCGTAAATCCATTCCTACCGGAAATCAGGCAACATTTTTAAGAATTCCTTTTATCTTAATTATTATCTTAATTATTTAAAGCCGTGCTTTCAAGGAGAAAGGTTAAATCTAAGAAAATGTATAATATTTTAAAACCTTTTTCTGCAATGTGGAAAATGGGACTTGTGCTTCCAAAAAACTATTCTCACTTCAATATATTTGCATAGCTTCCCTTAGCGTTAACAGGAATTGCATGTGCATATTGACAGGACAATGGAACCCTGAGGATGTATGAGTAATACCAAGTCGTATGAATATTTAATATCTGTTCTTCCAGAACACCAGCATCACTCTCACCCAGCATGTTTTGATGGACCATATGGTGCTGGTGCTCTGTTTTCTCTAGTGTTCGCCTCTGAGCCTAGCTTTTTTGTAAGCATTGTCTTTATTTCTGTAAGCTTTAAGAGTCTAAAAGTGAAAATATTAAAAAAATTAAATTGTCAGTATGAGCAAAATGTTTATTATTATAACGTATTGCAGAAAGTTAAGATTCTTTAGCAGTTTGTTGTGTTCAGGGCTAATCATATAATCAAAGAAGACCGGAAAGTCTAGGTATTTTCCGTATTTCAATCCAGGCTTCATTTTCTGTTCTGTTTACAGTGTTCTCTGCCCATGTAAATGGCTAGTGCAGACTTACGAAGCAGCAGTTTGTGATATGTCGGTAGAACTGCTTGGAAATAGTATAACCTTGATTTGTAAACAATACCAAGAGAGGGATCTTGCACACATTAGGTATGAGTCACAAAAGAGCACTGAGCTTAAGTACATTCTGAGTCCCTGAGTTCAGTAGAAGGATGTAAAAAGTCTCCTGCAACCCACCTGCCACTTGACTACAAGTTAAGCTGCTCAGGTGCCCAAACTTCAGTCACTGCACATGTCCCACATCATCATTTTCTTAGCCTGGCTGATCATACAAGGGCCTATATCCTGCCTAAAACCATGCAGGATTTCTAAACAAGATAAAATGCTGCCTTTATCCCCTGTATGGCCTGCAGCATAAGTTACGGCACCTTCACTCTTAACAGAGAGACAGTCCTGGATTTATCTCAACATAGTGGTGTGATGCCTTCACTCAGTATACTTTACAGCTCAAGAGTTCAAATGCTCTTGAGTTCTGGTTTCTAGCCTGAAGGGCATGAAAACAACTCGGACTCAAGTGCCCCACTTCCTGAACACATGCTCCAATAAGGAGTATTTTGAACAAAAAAATAAAAAATCAGTATCCCCTTCATGAGCTAGTACATTGTACCAAGTACGTGACACATCTTTCTGAGCAAAGAGGGTAGTTCAAAATCCCTGTTACGCAGAGCTACCTAAAAGTTTCAGCTTTCACATGAAACTTAAGCTCAGGCAGGACACATCTCTGTAGCATTTTCCATCAGCTAGAGCAGGCATGGCAGCATGTAATGAGTTTTAGCATTTGGTATTTATTTCATCCACATCACTACACAGTGAATTTAGGCACTTTACCTAGCACTGTGAGTTATATGATGGAGCTAAGTTCCTATACCTTTTACTGCTGCTACGCTCATCAATGCAACACAGAAGACAACTCTTGAATATAGTCTTAGGTTTTCATAGAATCGACAGGAATTTCACAACTGAGCTACCTAACTGGGGTGAAACCTTAGTGCAAAAAAGGCTTATGCATTACTCACATGAAAAAACACCAGGCAAAAAGACTGCTCATTAAAATCTCTTTGGAGTTCTGAGGTAAATTGATGCTTACTAATTCAAGGAAATGTAAACTTCAGGAAAATCTGAAGTCAGCTAACTCAGTGTGCGTAACAACTTTGAATACTTCTTGCTAGGCAGTCTCATTTTGAAACAGCTGCTCTTGAATGTGAAGACTGTGAATAAAATTCATGTTAGTAAGTTTCCCAATGCTAAAGGTGATTATCACAAAATCTCCCTATTTTCAGCACTAACACCAACCAGCAAGAGTTCCAGCCATTTGAATTTGATTGTTCAGCTAATGTGATTTTTCAATGTGATCAAACGCACTGGGGATTATGAAGATGAAACGAAAACAACAACAAAAAGAGGTACAATGTGTGCTTATCCAACACTTAAAATCTCTCCAGTTTGTGAAGGTCTGTAAATGTTTCTGGATCAACTGCTCTTATTTGATTTAAGTGCATATATCTGCAAGAAGACCGTAAAGTCAGCTTATCCTTGTCAGGTACTGTGACAGGAAAAATAAACAAAAAACAAAAACAAAAAAAAGAATAAATTTGACTGAAAATACCCAGTTCATCAAAATCTTACAAGGTACCATTTCTTGAAATAAACAGTGTAGAAAGGATATTTTAAAGTATTTTGCCCCTTTTTCTTTTCCCTACTCTTAAGAGCACTAGTCTAAAAAACTACCGCTACAGAAGAGGTGAAGCCGATGCCTATCAGCCATTAATGTCTGTAGCTCAGCACAAAAAGTGGCTGACAAACTTGCTATCCTGGTAATGAAATTCTTACATCAACACTTACTTGCACAATGATTTTTGACTATTATATATATAATGTTCGGTGACGAAGGAGAATATATACTAGACAAAGAGACAAATATATGGCCTAAATCATTTGTAACTAGGTTGTATAAAACACTATAAAGGCACAACCATTGTATCTCAGCCATGTTAGCTGAACCATGGAGGCGGAAACGTACTACAGAAGAGGGAGGCAGTATCTCTCCTCCTCTCAGCCGTCCAGCGAAAACAATGATTGTCAAGAAGCCATTCAATTCATTCACGATATAGATATTTTTTAAAGAGTAGCACCAGGTAAAACAATGTCTAAACCATTAGTCAGGATAGCAGGTAGGTTTTAGGGAGCTCTGAATGGGAGTAGGGTGTCTCTCTTCTCTCACGCCCTCCCATTCTCCAACAGACCTATCTAAGCATGGGACGAGACCAACAGAGGACTTCACAAGAGTACAGGGAGCATAAATCTGCTCAAACAGCAGTGCTTTCTCTTCCTTTCCTACTGTGTGCAGCTTCTTCTGCACTGAGCCTGTACACGTGATATTTCTACTCAGCTCCAGCACTTTATCACAGAGAGGGAGCATCACTGAAACGGGAGATAGAAACGGGCTTTTTCGTCTCACCATCAACTTAATCATCAACTGCTAACCTGTAGAGTACTTTACAAGTCTGCAAGAATGCTTTCATTGAGGGGTTCCGTAAAGTAGTCATCATACCCCTACAGAGGTCCCAGCAGGAACAACAAGTGCTCCTCTGCAACAGTAAATGCCCTGCATCGAACCAAGCAAACCTGAGCACTGTGCAATTGTCACCCTACCAGCAGGTTCCAGAGATATAATCTACCATAATTTACAGATAGAAAAAAACAGAATCTTAATCTTAGCATTGTTCTGCAGCACACCAGAGAGCTGTCCCTATGCATAAATGTAGTTACAGCTGTCAGATTGGGTCATCTTAAACTTCAGTGGCTCTTCTGACATTGCTGCAAATTTCTGGCTAACAATCATGTTTCTGCTACATAGCAGAAAGAGTTATCTCTTTTCTGCAGAAAGGTTATTCAACATACAAAAAGAGAGCTACCCCTCTCTAAACAACACTGTGACCCTATGTCCAACCTGCTTTGGCCATTGAACAAATAAGAACCAGCATGCTTGATCTCATCACCCATTGTAATCCTGAAAGTGAAGTAATGAGTACATGGCCAGACAGCTATTCCCAAGTCAATATCCTGCATGAAAAATACCAAGTGCATTACGCTTAAGTAGATTTTATTGGTAATACAGTATTTTCTGGACTTCTGAGGTGTGGTCTACATTGCTTAAGAGAAGGGATGTTTTAAAATATCCAGCTGAAATGCTAATAATTCAGGTTCTTAACCAAGAAAGCATTCACTTGTAGTAGCTTTTGAGTTTAGCTGGAGCCCATGATGAATTCAGTCTGTAAATTCCTCTTCATGAAAACCTTTGATCGCCACCAAGGGATTACTACCTCTGAGAGAGCTAGAAAATAGCTTTGATGACAGCTGCCAATGCACTAACATTGTTTTCTCTGAGCCCATAACTATGATCTTACATTATAATTCATTTCTGGAATTAAGCGACCTACTGAGTCAATAAAGACTGACAGAAACTAATAGGCTGGCTCACAGAAACCAAAGAAGAACACAGCATTACTTTCCTCCACTCGGTAAGCATCCTCCTGTATAAAATCAGCAGCACCTAAATACACTGTTTATGCCATAGACAGAAAATATGTAGGACTATGGGAATACCAACACTCAGGTCTAAAGATCACGATAAGCAATATTTGAAAAGTGATTTTATGAAACTAAATACAGCAAAACGTACAAAGATGTGAAAGTTGAGGTATACGAGCAATACAGATATTTTTCCTTTCTTCAGAAATCCTAAATTATCCAACAATTTGCTTTCTACTTCTAAATATCCAGTGCAATATTTTCTCCCTTAGAAGAGCACTCTGCTACAGCTGAAATGAGGCATTCTGTTTACTACGGTCAAAATGCCACCACCTCAATGTGGTGGGCAATGTGTAAAACATAATATCAGCCCACCAGCTACTCATAATAGGAGCAGATGAACAGAGCAATTGAGAAAAATATGACACATCATGAGGGCAATGGATACATGCATAATTTTCTTTTCATAATGGTTCTCTTTTCTTCCCTTCTTTTGGTTGCTTATATATATATATTTTTTTTTAAGTAAAGCTGCAGTAGAAGTGTATAAACTGTTTTGAAATACAAGGGGAAGGAGAAGACTCAACAGTTCAGAAGCAATGAGGAAAGAAGCTTGGAGATATTGGAGAAAACATGCACCAAACAGAAGAGAGAAAATATTCACAGTAAAATTTCCAGAAAACTTTCCAGTAGATCATCTATGACCACATTTCACAGTTTGATGTAATTTCCACAGCTCTCTAATAACTTCATGCTCTAGATTATTCTTGTATTTTCAGGTTCAAAACTCATATGACTTTCAGAAAAAAAGGATGCCACACAGATTTTAGTTTCCTGAAAGGCAGGAGAAGGATTCCCCAGTGTTATTATTTTGAATCAGAAAGGAGCGGAGGGGAGAGGGGGAAAAAAAAGGTGCGTGCAGTAGCACTGCTTTGAAAGCATTTTGTTGGCTTCACTCTTTGGTTGGTTTTTCCTTGCTTTTATTCAATTTCTGCTTACTTTAGTGAGATCCTTTCTCAAATTACATACCATACACCATTACAATGACAGATCAGACAAGCCAACAGCATCATATTCTATTTCTTTTTGTTAATACTAATTAATTTTTACCATAACATTATAGACTTCCATGTTACCACTGTATTTAAAATAGTTAAATACAGACTAAATCGTTAAAGCTTATACTTTGGATTTAGATGATTTTGATAAAATAAGACAGAAAAATATGAGACATAGTTCACACATTAAGGTCTTTATTTCAGTAAGGTTGTGCTTGCAGTTCAACGTTAGATTTCCAAAACCCATGGAAAAGTTTCAACTTTTTATTTTCTCTTTTTCCTCAGGAAATCTGGTTGTATGACTTAGGTAAAAAGCAGTTAGCAGTCTCTGTGCAGGTGGAAACACAGTGTCAGTCCTCCAAGAGTATTGGCATGGGGTATACCGTGTAAGGCAGAGACCAGTGTTATGGCAGGAGGGATGGAGCAGGCAGCTGAGGCCCAGTGTTGGTGCGTAGTACCCATCCATGGCTCACACATCTGAGCTGCACATCCCTGCTACAGCTCCTGACCCTCTTTCAGTCTAATATAGTCTTCCTTAAGCTTATATATGGTGTTGTGCTCTGTGCAGCTTGGCAATTATCTTGTGTCTATTTGAAGTCATGATTTCCTATCAGTAATGGCCCCCATCTCAAATTACATTTTTAAATGAGTATGTGTTTCGTCAAAAAAATTTAGAGTAATGTTGTGAGTTGGTTTACCTGGTACCTTTTTTTTTCTGTCTTGAAATTGGGCACAGCTGGATAAAATTCAGAGAAAACTTGAGATTGCTTTTGATTAACGTTGGCTTCAATAAGTTGTTTCTGGTTACTCTGCTTGCTTTCTTAATTTATCTCTGCATAATGAGAAGCAGATATTTTTGATCAAGGAACTGCTGATAGTCACTAAATTGTTTCCCTGTGGATTTCTTTTATGAATACAGCTACATTCTGTTCAGTGGGGGAGAAAAAACAAAAATAAAAAAACCTCACAGTTATTACATAGTGCCTGCGTGAATCTTAATATGCTGGTAATCAAAAGGAGAATAATAAAAATATTTAATACCTCAACTGAAGATATGGAGACATCTTACTAGCATTAATCTATTGCTCATTTGAGGGTAGGTCACACTATGACAATTTCATAGGTTAAAAAAAAGAAAAAGAGAGTTTCAGGAATTTACGTGACCTGTTCAGCACTCTTCAGCCGTAAGCCCTAAAATCCGCAGCATCTATTTTCCAATCTCGTGCTCCGATCATTGGAAAAAAATAAAAACACTGACTTTATCCCTCTCCCTTCCCTCCTTTTTCATTTTTTTTGAAACTAGTTTTAGGAGAAAAAGCTATTTCTTTAAAATACTGTCCCTGAAAGAAAAATAAGATTTTCTTAAAAAAAAGTGTCTTTTATCAGTACTGTGTATGTGGGGCATATGCATCTCTGCTATATCTAACTGCATCTGTCTTCATTCTGTTTTATCATTTGCCTTTCATTGTAAGCTTTTCAGAACAAGGTTTCTTATGTTTGTGCAGCACCTATGAGATTTGACCCTGGAATCCAGTTAAATCCCACATGTGCTCTTGCCAATTATATTAATAATAGTCATGAATTTATACTAGGAAAAACTGACACTTTTGAAACAATAATTATAGGGTTAACAAGTACTTGGTTTTCACAATTTAGTTTGACACTCAGAGGAATTTGGTAAATCCACTAAATTTAATATCCTTAGCTTCCTTCATCCAGTTTGTCCCCTAGAAACATTAACCGTTCTCCTTTCTTCCTAATATCATCAGCAGCACTAGCAAGTCACTAAAAAGTATGATAAAAATAATGAAGTGAGATTCATCCAGAGTTTCACTGGTTAGCAGGAAAACAGAAATAATTTCAGGAAGGGTTATGAAACAGCTTTCTGTTTAAAAACCTACAGTCACAGAAGTGGCCTAAGAAGAAAAAAAAGTTTTTTTTTTACAAAGTACTGTTCTCTCTACATATTTTTTAAAGGAAGGGGAAAAAAGCTTTTGAAATGCAGGGGAACTAAAATTGCCTCACAGGACAAAGAACAAAGATTATCCTTGTGAGCTGTTTTTATTCTAATAATACTAAGAGAATAAAAACAAATGTTTCTGGGTGAATGTTAAGTGCTATTTCATTGTAAAGCCATTGCGACAGTACAGTAGAAATATATTCACAGTCTGCTGTTAATGGTCTGTACTGTTAGAATTGCAAATGAAGTGGCTTTTTAACAAAATAGCCAAAACACACTTGTTAAAAGCATTCTTAGATTCATTTCTAGGTTTGTTTATGCTGAGAACATTAATGACATTAATGACTGTTAGGCTGGAGAGCTAAGCAGTCTGGATAGCATTTCTTCTTCATAATCAGGTTCAGTGTACCTCCATAACAACTTTTTCGTTTATTCAGTCATTCAAAAATAAGGCAATTGGTTAAGGAATTTATGGTAGGTATTAATGAGCTACGGAAAAATAAACTTATTTCAGCTTTATCGGAATTGCATAGGGAAGGGCAAAAGTTAACTATTTTGTGTTTTGTTTATAACATTTTATGTAAATGCAATATGACGTATTTCATATGGCAATTGGTTTCAGAGGTTGGAAAACAAATTCATAGAACTACAAATATTTATATACTGGTTTTCTAAAAAACTATCCTTATCCTGGCTAAGCACTATATTTTCATAACCCAATAAAATATATATCTATTTTTTTACTGTCATCAAGCAAGGGAATTACAGAAGATACATGAGAAAATATTTGCGACGATGCTAGGCAGCTGGAAGGGGGATCAGCTGGAAAAGAAAATTTAGCATGAGCTTTTGACAAATGTAGTTAATTACTGTTTAATATTCATTACTCTCTAGATTAAAGAAGAGATTTACTTTCTATTGTAACACCTTATAGGTTTGCTGAAATAGCTTTCTAGCTAAAACGGAACATACATCCATTAAAACCACTTTTTTCTTCAAATGTCATCTGAAATCTTATTCCCTAATAACTCCTTTAAACACCAATTCCCTTTTCCTCCTCTAACTAGAACAGGAGTGTCCCTACCCACTGCCTGCTACCCACTGCCACTGATAGAAACAGGGGAAAACAGCACAGGCTTCCTAGCGACATCAAATTCACTGCAATTGCTTTAAGTCTCTCTTCATCGTCTTGTGAATACTTTGAGCACTGTTGTCCAAATTCACTTCACATCCTCAGGCAGATGCTCCTGGAAACAAAATATCCTCATCGCTACTTTGGAAGCCAGAAAGGATTAGCAGCAGGATGGCTGAGAAGGTGGAGGAGCAGTGTGAGCCGCCCCAGCAGTTTATCATTTCCCTTTCAGAAAGGTCAACAGACAAATCAGTTCCAGCTTTTATTCTTCCCAGTTGGCCTTGAACTTTATGTTAAATGTACGTTTTGCCAAAGGAAAACCTATGTAATTGAAAACGACCAGCACAGGGTGGGACAGTCTGGCTGAGGATCATTTTGATAAGGACTTGTGGGAATGCAGAAAATATTTTTCAGTAGGTGGTTTCGTGGGTTGAAAATGGTAAAATGGTGGCAATCTTGGGGGTGGGGGGGGAGGGATTGCAGCAAAGTCATCTATTACTGTGCTATTCGTGATCTTGGCAGGATTCAGATAGCTGTGAGAAAGATAAATGCAGTGCATAACACAGAAGCAAACACCCCCCACTATACCTCGCAGCGTTTAATGACACCGAAACTTCAACAGATTCATCAGAGGCAAGTTGAACCTTTTACCTAAAATAGCGAACTAACATAGTTTGAAGGTTTCAGTTACAGATGGAGAAACTCAGCTTTATACATCCATGTTTAAATGTTCTGGCAGAGTTTCAAAATTTAAAACTGATTCTGAATGTCAACCACTAAATAAAACAGGTTAACGAGACTCATTTTAATGTACTGAAATCAAGTAACATTCTCTTATGAGAATGATACATGAAAGGATGAAACATCTTGACCCAAAATTTCTGTGAAGTCCTGATAAAAACATATGTTTAAGTAGAAAGAAAGAAAAAAAAAAAACATAGTATTGAAAATGTAGCCTATTTAGCTGACAAAACCAGCAAGAACTTGAAATAAATAAATAAATTATACTTTCTTTGCTGAAATAAGCTTTTTCCAGTTTTTAAGGTGGTAAACCTTCTTTGAATAAGAGATCTTCAGAAACATACTGGGATATCTTCCCACCACCAAAAATCAACAAGGCTTTGCTCCATTTCTTTTTGAAATCCTAACCTACAACTATGCTAAAACTATCTAATCACAGTGCTTTTATCTCCTGCACTTTTTCAGATCAATTTGTATGTAAACACTTCAGAGGGAGATTTCGTCCTGCTCTTTCTCACTGAATATGGTAACAGTTTTGAGCAGTGGTCACTAATCCAAACTTAGGCAATTGACATGGTATGAACACCCAGGGAAATATCCCAAAAATTCTGTCTATACAATGACAAGCTGGAACAATATGGAAAGCATGCATGACAGAGGAGGAGGGAGGAATAATGATCTGGGGGTATGAAAGCTTATTCTTATCATATGCACTGTCTCTAGGATTTAAAGTCAATTTGTTGTTTTTTTAAAAACATAACAGGTAGTATAAGTGTCAGTGATGCCTGCTATCCATTTATAACACTGCATGGCAGTTTTCAGGAACATCACAATAAAGCTGAATTTTCAAGAGGGATCTTGAAAGAGAACATGACCCTTGTTTCAGTTTTTTTCAGTAGTACTATTTCACAGTCAAGGGATGGTTCAGAAGAAAAAAGAAACAAAGCAAAGTTTGTAAGCAAGTACAAGTGGAGTAGAACAGATCAGAGGAAAGTTAAGAGTGGATGAGTACAACATATTTCCAAATGCATGTTATGTCCCAGAGGGGATGCAAAGGGTATGCAAACTTACGCAACAAGATTTAGTACCAGAAGGAGCAATTTCTGATGACAGTTGAAAGTGAGTGATGTATAAAAAAAACTACTCCTCACAAAAGGATGAGGCAATGTCATTAGGGAAAATTCAAAATCTCAACAGAAGCATTTTCTAGGACAAGGACATGCCAGGTAGAAAACAGGAGAAAGCCTAACGCCGCAGGGTCTTGGATAAAAGTTCTATTATCAGATTAAAGAAAAAGCTAAAATACTGGAGCTCTTTTTGGAGGGAAAGACAGACAGACAGAAAGACAGAAAGAATTACAGCAAAGATATAATCTAGACGCAACTGAATGTTGCAGCTGAAACAAAACAATAAGAAAGGTGTGAACCTTAACTGTCATTCTGACAGTTTAATGAGATTAAAGAATTTAAGATGCCTTATTTCCTAGATTTTCTAGTTGTTACTAGGTGAACCAAACAAATCCGATGAATAAGCAATGGACAATTCCACTCTGTAAAAGAATCAACTTGATCTATCTCTACCTGATAAGTAAAAACATAAATGGTGTCAATGTTAATTCTAATATTTAAATGCTATCTAGCATTATATAGAAAGTTACACAAGAGACACAAAATAAATCTTATTTATTATTAAAAAGATTTATAATGAGCGTGTTTCAATAGTACAGAAACATATTTGTTGAAAGTTATAAAACCTTGTACCCTGACAAAGTCACTTTACCAAGCATTTTTAAACCTCAGAGTGGATACTAAAAGAATAAGAAGGGAGACTTATTAAAAAATATATTAAATACCAAAGACTGCAGACTCAGTATGATACTGAGTTTATGGCATGCTGTAGTCATATTGCCATTCTATGTACCATTTTTATTTCTTCCTCTGGAAATGACCGCTCCATTCTTTCCTTCTTTCCTCTCCTCACCTGTTAATATCTTTATGCTCCAATTTTTCTGTCAGAGATGACCTATTTTATATTTAATTTAGCTCCAAGACACTATTCTCACCTGTATTTAGCCTTGAGATCTGATGCTTCAATTTAAATATTGAAGCCAGCTTCCCATGCATGAAAGTTTGTGCATTTTTCCAGCTGTATTAGTTAACTAATAAAAAAATAATAATAAAAAGGTTTCTACCCACAAATATAACTCCAATCTATTACATCAAAGATTTCAACAGTACTTTTTCCTGAAGCATGATGACATTTGGCAGAAGAAAGAGTGACCTGATGTGAGGTTGTTAAGTGCCCATAATTTGCCCCTTTTAGAGCTGTTCATAAAATTTTAATGGAACTGTTTTTCGCTAGAGAATAAGTGTTTTCCCACGAAAAACAAATGCTTCATGAGCCGTTTCAGGTCATTTCAATATCATTAACATGAAATGCTTCAAATTTTTATTTCAAAAGCACATCTTGTTTAAAATTTATTATTATTTTGTATTCCATAACATAAAAAGTTAGAAACTGAAATACAATAAATTATAAGAGCAAATATATTTCAAGGGCAGAAAATGATTTTTTTTTTCCTTTTTGAATTCTGATTTGTAGAAGACTACAAAACTTGGAGATTTCTTTCTGCATTAAAATGAAAACGATCTTAAATCCTCCACAATCAGTTCTTCCTCCTCAGCCCAGTTTTGGTATCTACATTGTGAAATCACATGGAACATACGATGAAAAATTATCCCTATGTAAAGCACTCTATATAAACTCTAGTATCAGTTCTCAGCTCTCTGTCAGTTCTTGACCTCCAGAGAATCAGCTCTTTGTGGATTAGTTTTTTCCTTGGAAAACAAGGATAATATTTCTAACTCGACAATTTCTTCAAATTTTTATCACAAACAGTCAAAATCTCATACAGGGCAGAATACCTTATATTTGGCAAATGACAGTGAAACACAGGGAGCCTTGAATCAGCTTGTAAGAACTGTCAGAATATTTCACCGCCATTATTATAGATGTTAGCTTCCGTACGTACTTCAGATGTATGCTCAAATATACTCAGTTAAGAAAAAGTGACTGTTTGTGCTGCGTCTATTTAAAGGCGAAGCTAACAAAAAGAACTCTAAGAATGATACATTCAAATATGATATTTGCCTGTAGCACAATTAACTTGTTATAGTGACTTTTATAGTAAATTTAAGTAATGACAGAGATACATTCTAGAAATAATTAAGTAGTCTTTTGATAATTATATGACCTTAAAATATTATTCTCAGCTCTTCACCTACACTTTGCTAATATGGACATCTGTTTAGAGTGGGAAGTAAGTAATGTACCTTTTAATCTTGTTTTACAACAGAAAATTAAAATCTTTGGCTGCAGTGCAAAACCCAAGGTTATCATTAATTTTGAAAACACTTTTCAACTCTTAGGGCTATCAAGGTAAATATTCAATGATTAATTGTTACAATTTAGAATACCATATCAAATGCTATTTTAGTGTCACTTGCTCTAGCAAATATGCAATTTCTTTGTTTTGGGTAGGATTTTTTTGTTTCTTTTTATTATTTGATCATTTAATTCACACACCTGTAATTATGCTACGAAACATGTCTTGTGTGGGGTTTTTTGCATGTTTAGTTTGGTCACTGTATGCCAAAATCAGGAATCCATTAACCCAAGAGTCTCTTCATATGCATGGGAATCGAAAGCGTTTTCTAAGGAATGATTCAAAACACATAACATTGTAGCTTTCCTTCCTACAGCGGGAAGGAGGCTTGAGCAACAGCCTCCTAATTTTGGAACCATAGTTTTTTTAGTGTCAATCTTAAAGAAAATAACATTTGTAGAATTGATTTATGACAACTGCAGCTATATTTACAGAGTGAATTTCCATAGTCGTAATACGCAACTTCTCATATTTAAAGGCAACAATTAAAGAATGAACGTTTCTAGGAATTCTGTTGCAGAAATTTCAGTCAATAGGGTTGGGCTACTTACAGCTGTTCCAGAGATGCAAGCCTTTCGACCTACTGTGTGATATTTATTCTTTTATAGATAGCTGCAAAGACAAAATTTTTCAGTGAGAAATAGAAGATATAACAGGCACCCTAGCACTTACTATTTTCCTAAGTATTATTTTATTTCCTTGAACAACAAAGCAAAAATATACGTGTTGCATACTATTATCTTTTATTCAAATGGTTAGCCTTCCTGTCATCAAATGAAATTTCATTTAAGGAAAAGAAATTCAGATTAGATTCTTCCAATTAATGAAAAACAGATTACATGCAATAAATACTTTATCTTAATTAGATGATTGTCTATTTTTTTCAAAATATTTTTTTTTATAATATGCTATTCAAAATAGTTTCTAGAAAATAATATGCTCAGAATCTCGTAGCTGGTTTCTTCTTCACATTTAATGTTCATTCACAATAACATCACTTGGTGAAAAATAAAAGTGGTTTTGAAAAAAGCATTTAACTACTACAAGATAAAAAAAAGCAGAAAATAAAATCCATGATACCCTCTCCTCCCTCAACTTATTATCTAAATAAATCATCTTGTTTCATTTTATAAGCCAGCTTTTATGCGACAGAAGAAAGGAAGGACTTCAGAATGTCATGTTCCATAACTAACTAATGTCATATTTCATTACTAGGAAATGCAGTTATTTGTACCTGCCTCTCAAGTATCTGATATTGGCCCACTCTTGGGTGAAATCTGCACAGACACTCATGATCAAATATATTTGATGCACTGCATATACTCCTCTAGATATCCGACTATAACACAATTATGGCAGCAATTCTTTGCCTGGGCTGCTTTTATTGCTGTTCTTGGATCATCAGTCTACTTGTGTCATCACAGATACCACCAGCATACCAGTTGTACCACTGAATGCTAGCAGTTAGCCTTAAAATAAATACATTTAAAAGTATAAAACTATAATTTCTCTCTATCTTATTCATAAGTCTTAGAAGGCAAGAGATTTAACAAAAAAAATCATTTTATTGATTCTATGGGGAAATGAATGAACAAATTTGTTTCATTTTGATCAAATTGAAACAAGAGGATGCGAAGTTGTGATTAAACTGTGATGGGAATCATATGTCAATAACTCAAGTCAGGCCACTTTTCTTTTCACTTGTATGCCTGTTCCTTGAGGGAAGGGAGGTAACTGTCACCAACTTTCACTTTTGCTCATTCCTCCAGAGGTGAGAGGAAGAAAGGAGCTTATCCAAACAAACATATATCAGTAAACTAGATATCTGTATTTGAGTAAGTCATCTCAATTTCCTAAACAGCCGAAAGGAGAGAAAAAGGCAACTGCAGTAGGTGACATCCTACTCTAAACTAGACATCTAAAATAGTCTAAAATATGTATATTTCCTGAATGCAAATTACCTAAAAAGGGCTATTATTCAACATTGATTATAAAGAGGTCCTAGAATGACTGTTTAATATACTGATAGCTAATTTACTCCTGTAAAAAAGAGCAAGGGACATCACAGAACCACGGAATGGCCAAGGCTGGAAGGGACCTCTGGAGATCAGCTAGTTCAGCCCCCCTGCTCAAGTACGGTCAGCCACAGCAGGTTGCACAGGATCGCCTCCAGGCACGGTTTGAATAACTCCAGGCAAGGAGACTCCACAACCTCCACAACCTTTTACTGTGAATCACCCTCACAGGAAAGAGGTTTCTCCTTATATTTAGATAGAACTTCCTCTGTTCCAGTTTCTGCCTATTGCCTCTTGTCCTGTCACCGGGCACCACGGAGAAGAGATCTGGCCCCATCCTCTCAACACCCTCCCTTCAGGTACTTGCAGACGTTGATGAGATTTCCCCTCTCAGCCTCCTCTTCTCCAGGCTGAACAGGCCCAGCTCCCTCAGCCTTTCTTCACAGTAGAGGTGCTCTAGACCCTTCATCATCTTTGTCGCCCTCCGCTGGACTCTCTCCAGTAGCGCCATGTCTTTCTTGTACTGGGGAGCCCAGAACCGGACACAGGACTCCAGGTGAGGCCTCCCCAGGGCTGAGGAGAGGGGCAGGATCACCTCCCTCCACCTGCTGGCAACACTCTGCCTAATGCACCCCCAGGATCCCATTGGCCTTCTCGGCCACAAGGGCACATTGCTGGCTCATAGCCTTGTTGTCCATCAGGACTCCCAGGTCCTTCTCGGCAGAGCTGCTTTCCAGCAGGTCAATCCTCAACCTGTACTGATGCATGGGGTTATTCCTGCCTAGGTGCAGAACCCTGCACTTCTATCTCTAAGAGCAATCAAAACTGTATGAGCTACTTGAACAAAATCTTAATTCAAAAACATCTAGGAAAACCACATGTCCAGTTTCTAAAAGAAGACTCTTGGGGCAGAATTCCAACATTACAATTATGAAAGATGTCAAATAATCCCCTCTCGTCAGCAGCTTCTTTTTAATTATTTGAAAAAAAAACTGATATAAAAATAATTCTTAAATTCTTATCATAAAATAATATAAAATTTTATACAAGAGTCAACTACTGTGGTCTCTGAGTGAACACATTTTCTAACGTCATTCCTGAAATTTGGCAATCTCTTCAAGTCTTCTTTTTGCATGGCACAAGCTGTTCTTGCAGGGTTAGCTTTGTGTCAGAATTCATGAGAGCTGCACCACTAACCTGTCATCAGGTTCTTCTGTCTTACTTAATGCATTGGGAAGCTTAACACATCTCATGAATTCACTTTTTAGGGGTCAGTAAGTAGGGGAGGAATGAGACAATCTGTAGTCTGCTGCTTTCTTTCCCTTTATGCTTCAGTGCCTATATCTTTATCTACATCAAAGGGCTTGGCTTTGCTTTCTCACCTGGGTTCCCTCCTCCTTTGTGCTAAGGTGGGAATGAGGAATTCAGCGTGCTGAGAAGTGAACTACAAAGGCAACAACATCTGTTCTGTTAAGTGTGGTAAACAGATTTCAATTAGAGATATTTGTACATTTTTTCCTCGTACTTTTTAACTATCCTAAGCAAAAATTAACTCTTCATTATCACAAGCAGAATACACAATAAAACAAGAAGTTGAAAGGAAAAACAGACACAGCTACGTCTTTCTAAAACATGAACATTAAATAGGTGGTCAGAGATGGGAATTCCACATGAATAATGAGAAGGCTTTTTCAAATAGAATGGCTTTTTGTAATGATTCTACAAAAACAGTTAGGCCATGGATTTTTCTTACCACCTCTGTATAGAATTGGTTTTACAGCAGTATTCCTTCAACCAAGAATATTTTATCGTTGAGATTGTATATGATTTGTCCTACTTACAAACAGGAATCAAATATTAATGGTTTTCCCAAGTTGCTTTTTTGTATTCTCAGAAATATATTCCTCCAAAAATCCTATTTTCCCAATGGAAAATCAGGTTAAAGACGAATTAAAGTCCACAATCTACAGATTTGTGAATTTCAACTGCATACACTAATACAGGATAGATGGCATGCACTTGCTAAGAACAAATCCTGTCAAATAGTCAGGGCAACTGACCTTATGGAGAGGAAAAAGCAGAAGGACCATATATTATAGCTTTGGTACAGCTTTTGACACAAGCTTCAGATAACATTGTCATAGGCAAGTCTGGGAAATACAGCTAAGGGTTTCCAGATGTCAGTAATTGTTGCTTCAGTTCATCCTACTTCTGTGACAGGCCAAATGCTGATGATCAAGTTGTTCTCGACCTTCAAAAGTTATGAACCACCCCTACCATTTCCCCTTCTCAGGTAGCAACAACAGTAACTCCATGATTTCTAGAGGGTTATGTAAAAGCAAAGTGATCATAAAGTTGTCCTTTGGCTTTGTGCACCATATAACACCTTCGGTTTATATGACAGTCATCTATGTAACGTAGATTTGGCACCAAGGTACCTTGCAGTGCCCAAGAGATAAAAATATACACGTTTCAGTGTTTTGTTTTATTTTGGGGGGGCATACTGCACACCAGAATGCAGTAACAGGGGTGGTAGCAGCTCCTCTTACCTTCTTCCCTTCCTAGGCTACATACACACTCCAAGGAAGAGCCATATCTTCAGCACCACTCTTCTCTTCACACAGGGGTACAGAGGTAGCTCTCAGGCAAATAAAAAGACATTATTCAGTTTTGTTTGCTGCCTAAGTGGTTCTTTCCTCAAAAGAAACAGTGGGTCACCTGTGGTCCAGATAAGAATACTGGCAGGATGTACTGAGAGGGAATTATTCCTCATCCATCACTTCTGTTGTTCTTATTAATGATGTGAGTATAATTCTTTAATTTGCAAAGCGGAAATGGGTGCAAGGCTAGAATTCAAAATTCACAAATTTGAGAAACTATCTAAAATAAAAGGATGCAGTTCAGTGGGAACAACTACGTAATGATACACTTACTTACATAATCAGCTGTGCAAAATACTAATAAAAAAGATCTAAATTATAATGGATCCCAAACTACATGAGAAAGTGAAAGTAATGTGAAATAATATGCATCACCTCGTGATGTGTCAGTGGGAATAAAATACTTGAGATAAGTGAAGTAATCATTTTACTCTACTCAGCATGACTGAGGTCTAAGCAGCATACTACATAGATAAATTGTAAGAAGTCCAGAGAAGAATATCAAAATGGACTTGAGGCCTAGAAAATATATCTTCTGAGGAAATAATGGTTGTATAATCCGTAAGGAAAAAGACAGAGAGAGTGATAGGGGAAAAAAGGAAAAAAAAAAAAAAAAACGGTGGTACTAGCCTTCAAAAGATTACCAAAAAGTGAAAATAAATGTGCTTCCTAATTCCTGTAAAGAACAACAATAACAACAAAAGTCTGTGAACAGTGGTTTAGGTATGGAGAGTTTCTATCGTGCTGTCCTTGTACTCTATCGTGCTGTCCTTGTACACTGAACAAGTTAACTGAATATCCACTGGCTTTCTCTGTGCTGACTTTGGTAGCTCTGCTTCTGCTCAGAGTTAAACTGTCAAATTGGTGAATTAAACTCAGGCCCATGAGCTATCCCACGTGACTCCACCCTCCTAAGCAGTCCTTTTGCTTTTTCATGATGTCCAGTTCACCATGCATACAACATATCTCCTCGTTATTAAAAATGAGTCTCTACTTACCTCAGGACCTCTGCACCCATAATACCACCTACCACTGAACACATGAAGGAGGACTACAGTCACAAGGAGGAGGGCAGGCTTGGGGTGATCTGTGACCTCTATACAGGATTTGGTGTGGGAGGACAAGACCCAGCAATTCCCTGGTTATACCCTGCCACTGTCAACTGATGGGAGCATCCCAACAGAGATGTAACCTATGTATACATCATAGATATTATTTATATAGTTCTGGATTGCCTTCTAAGGGGGCAGTGTGGCCAGATTAATGGACATGGATCCCATTATGGAAGTTCTGATTGATTACCAGTCGCTACAAAAAGCACTGTAACACACGACACCTATATGTTTAGACATTTCAGATTATTATATTATCTGTGCACAAGCTAGAAATACTCACTCTGGTATGCACCTGCAGAAGTGGGTGATTATATTTCCTCTGATGTATCAATGACATTCCCCACCTGGAAAACTATGGCTGAAGAACAGTCTTTTAACTGGTCCTGAGCTCCAGCAGTGCTGTTGTGACAACCTTCAGTGACATAACTGTAAAACAAGACCCCTGCACTCCAAACTGGGCATGTCTAGTCCTAGTGCGTTGTACCCTGTTCAGTCAACCAGAGGGCAGCCTGTCTCAGGACCAGTCCCAGTAGGACAGCAAGGCCCAGGCCAGCTTCCTGCAAGCTTCAGGTGATGGCTCCAGCTTTTGCAAGGGAAGGGTAATTTGCAAAGCAGTATGCCTGGCAGCCTTGAATTTAATTGAAAATACCATGACCTCCTTTGCTGCACACACAGGTACCTTATAAAGCCCCCTTACTAAACAAGCCAGTTTCCCCTGAACACCAACATTACCGTTCTTCTAGACTCTCTAGAGTCTCTGTATGTTATAATATATACACAGAGATCTGGGCCTTTGTGTGTCCTGAAGCTACGGGAGATACTTCACTCTCCACATTCCCTTCTTTGCTCATACAGCATCGAATACAAAAGCAACGATTCTGCTTGGAGCTTCTCATTTCCCAAGGAGAAATTCAAATGGGTGCATAAGATAAGAACCAAATCCAGCCCTGAGACTACAGACAACTGAAAAGTAGAAAAACCTTTCTAGCTCTAACAATTGTATTTGAATAATACACACAAAGAAAGAAGCATGTTGACTGATTTAAAAATAGGGATGTCAACTCAGTCATATTATTAACTTTAGCCCTCCCAAAGAGTGAAGGAAGGAGGATACAGACATAAAAAAAGCAAATGAAAAAGAGAATTATAAGGGGCAGTTCCTTAGAAAAAGTTTGTCTTCTAGTTAAGATGTGTTTGCCATCTGTTTGTAACTATTATCACAACCTATAAGAAGTCACAACTCGGATGATCCAATTTAAGATTCCTTCAATTCAAGTTTGATCAGTATCTTAATTCTATAAAACCTGTATTTATAAGAGCAAGTACAGATTTATTGACTCAACCACCTATAAATATCAGGCATAAAATAAATGATTACTGTATAACTTGGAGACAAATTTGAATTAAATATTGATCCATACAGACTCTTAACTTAGAGAAAATAGCCCACTTATCACGGATATTGAACACTCCAGTGGTTTAGGTGAACAACACAAACACACAAAAAGGCGCATTAAACAGTGTTAAAAAAAATAGAACATACCTTTGCAGGGTTATGAGATGCGAGCTGTAAAAAATATAGTGACAGTTGTTAAGACTGAAAATATCTAATATATAATGGCTAAGTGTGAATAGTAAAGTGTTTGGTGCAGTGATTAGCACTTGGATGAATGAAGCCTTTTTCTAACCCCTCTGGTAGAGATGAAGTGCATCAAGTGAACAAGATTACACCGGGGAAAAGTGACAGCATTAATGTTATTTTCTGAATTGATACCACTGTATCTTGTGAGTGGTTGGTGGGCAGTTTTGTTTTGTGTTTTCTTCAGAGCCTTAAGGAGAAACAAATTATTCGTAAGCTTTATGTCTAGCTGATGCTATGACAGGAAAACATATAACAGAAAATACAGATATCAGTTCTCCCTTCCAAGCTGTACTGCAGATCCTTATAGCTTGAAATAACTTATGAGTTACAGGAACAGCCAGACATCTTTATGCTGCATTCTTCCTCTGGCTGGATTAGTTCATTTTGCAAAAACTACATAACAGAAGATTCACATGTTCCCCGCTGTACTTTGTCAAAAGGGTCATAATTTGACCTGCAATGAACAGTCAGCTTCTCTGTATTATTAGGAGCAAATAAAACTGATGTAAACATAACAAATTCAGATCACAGTGAAGCTGAGGTAAAATAAAATGTATCTACAGTGTCTGGATATAACTCGCTGGTAAATCTTTTACTTTCTTTGTGCTGTTATGGGAAAAGCAAGTAAATGAGTAGCCCAGCGAAATGCATTCACAGCCCACTTTTTCTTTTCCCTCAACATTTTTCATCCATAAATACATTGGCTTGGGAGTTACTTTTAACGGTTATTTCTGACTACCACCTTGGCTTTGATTAAGGACTGGATCAGGAAAAGTCTTTACTCACTTTATCCTTCCATGCTAACAGTTGACTACTTAGAGCTGCTATCTAAATCAAGTTTTTCAGCACGTTGATTACCCACTAATCAGTTGTTTCATCTGGGCCCTATTTCCATAGCTTGCTTGTGAGAACACCAGGCAGAATGTGAAAGGTTTTACTAAGTCTAAAAAAACTGGTGTTCATTACTTCTGCCCTATCCAGAAGGCCTGATAAGGCGTCACAGGAAATAGTTAGTTGCATTAGTACTTGATAAATATAGTTTGGCTGCTCTTATCCTCTAAGTGCTTATAAATCAACTACTAAAATATTTATTTCAGAAAATCTGCTTCCTGAAATGTTGAAATTAGCCCAGTAGCCCAGCATAACTCAGAGTTCTCCTTTTTTCAAATGCAGATATAGGCAATCCCTAAACCTTTACATCTTTCATGTTCTCCATAATTTCTTGGATATAGTGGTTAATTATTCCACATTTATTTTGATTTAAGTATTTTAAGAACTCTCAGATTCATTTTATTGCATCCCTGTTCAATAGAATGCCATCAGACTTGTCTGTTCCTTTCTTTTACCAAATGATTCTTTCCCTAATCTGGTTTGTGTTCATTTGTTGTCAATATTAAGTATATTAAGCTATTCATCATAAATAAATAAATAAACAAATAAATCTTCTTCTATATGTTCATGCTTTTTTCCATTTTGCATGTTAATTATAGAATCATTAAAGCAGTCTTTGGATGAAAGTTCCTGAAATACTCAAAGCTTTTATGTATCCAAGTGGGACCGGAACCAATGAAAATGTTTTTCGCTCAGAATCTGCTCAGTGTTTCAAAACTTTATCGAACATTATCTTGTTACTTGTGTGTGATGTGAAATGGAGGGTCACAAATTCCCCCCAGATTTAAAAATGAGTAATAGTTATGAGCAATCATTATGGCTACGAATTTGAACTTTAATGCAAACCAAGGAAAGCAGTAATAAAAAGGGACACCTTATGCAGACCTTCTTCAGATTTAAGCAATCAGGCATAAAACACTAACTCACAACATTATTCATTGGTTTGTTAGTCCAGCCACAGGTTATGGAACTATATGATTCTCAGTAAGCATAAACTAAATGTATCAGGCTGTGAATAAACAGTTTTGTATTCAAAATTAAATATTTTTTATTATCTTTAGTAAATAAAAACTGCAGATTAGCTATTGCGGTTTATTACAGAATGGTGTTTCTATTATTTTGAGTTATAGATATCGCAAACTTTCAAATACTTCAAAAATATTTCTTGAAATCTTCTGAATTTGGTTAGTGTTCAAAAGCCTCTAAAAAAACCCAGAAAATAATATATTTCAGCTCAAGTGAAACAACAAAATTAATGAAGATCAGCCAGTGATACACGTAACAGCCTTGTGCAATAACAATTTTTTTATGCATCATGCCAATTAAAATAACTTATTGTTTTAAAAACACTAGAAACACGTACAACAGGTTTTGACTGTTTCAACTTGTTACCTATCCATATCAATACATATCTGTATTGGTAGGCATAAATACCTAACAAAAGACACACATACATATTGATGTTGATATTTATCTGAAAAGATATCTATCAATAGGAAAACATACCTATCAACACTGAGGGGCATCGATACCTATCGAAGTTGTTATGCGTCTATAGGAATTGCTACCTATCAGTTTGGATACCTAGTAATACCTGTTAATATCAATATCTATTGCTACTTTTTGATTCTTTTTAACATCAGTACCTATTGGTATTGGTACCTACTAGTACCTATGGATACCTATTGATATAGATACATGTCAGTGGGTATCAAAATCTAGAGATATTCATGCCTATCAATATCATCACCTATCAATAACGAGAGGTATCTATACCTATCGATTTCAATACTGATTTTAATATCAGTATCTATCAATGTCAGCACATATTAATATATATCATCACATATACCTATTAGCAGGCATCAATATCTTGATACTGATAGAGATCTATACTGATACTTATCAATCCCCATAAATTTCTATCAATATTGATATTGGAAGGCATCAATGCCTATTGGCACTGATACCTATTGCTATCTATTAATATCTATCCATTCTCATTAGCATCACCTATCCATACCTTTTGTTACTTAACAATACCTATAGGCATCTATATCTATCAGCAGACATTAATACTTAACAATACTCTCACCATAAATATCGGTACTTATCGATACCTACTTATGGCAGGACCACAAGGTATCTATTCCCATCAATACATATTGATACCAATACCCATTGATACGTATTGATATTGACACTAACAGACACTGACACTTTTCAGCAGACATCAATCCGTATAGGCATCAATACCTATTGATACCTGTCATTATCTATCCATATGTATCGTTACCCAGCGATAGCAACAGGTATGAATACCTACTGGCAGACATTGCGACAGCATAACGATGCTTATCAGTACGTGATAGCTCCCTACACCTATTGGCACCTATCAGCATTGATAACTATCCATCTCTATTGTCATCAATACTTATCGATACCAATAAAACCAGATATTGACGCCTGCCAATACTGGCACACATTAGTAGATACTGACACCTATGGATTCCTTTTGTCATGAATACCTATCAACACCTATTGTGACAAAAAATACCAATAGGCATCAATATCTGTGGGGAGACATTGACACTCAACAATACCTATTGACATTGATACCAGTAGGCACCTGTTGACATACTATCCATACCTTTCAATGCTGCTGGGCATCTCTGCCTCTTGACATCTTTCAATACTGACACCAACCCACACCTTCCCAGCATTGACACCTACCCACACCTACTGATAACACCAGGCATCAATATCTACCCATCCCAAAGGGTATCAGTACTGACAAGCATTGATAATTGTCCATGTCGAAAGGCATCAGTACCTATTGGCACCACCTGCTATTGATTCCTATCCATATTTATCAATATCCATCAAAACCAATGTACATCAATACCTATCAAGAGAGACTGATATTGACTGGCACTTACTGGCGCCTTTCTCTATCAACATCAGCAGCTATTGATACCTATTACTACCTATTAGTACCTTTTGATATCTATTGATATATAGCCATACCTATTGATTCCTATTGACACCAATACTGACTTGCATCAATATCTGTCAGCAGATATTGATATATGCTGGCACATGCTGTCAACAACTATTGATACTATTACCTATTAAATATCTTTTGGCACTGACACCTATTGATAATGCCAGGTGTCAATATCTATCGATATCGAGAGGCATTGATACCTGTCAGCAGCCACTGATACCTATCCATACCTATCAGCATCAATACCTATGCATAGTTATCAGCTCTTTTCAGCATCAGTAGATATCTGCGCCTATTGATGACAACACCGGCTTGGTATTGGAAACACTAATACCTGTCAGACCTATATATACACTTATCAGCATCTGTACTTACAGATTATGCAAGGCATTGCCTTTCTATCAGCAGGCATTGACACCTATTGGTATCGACATCTATCGTGGCTGTTACTTATTGATACCTATTGGCACCAACACAAACAGACACTGACAACTATTAATATCTATGGCTCCATCTCTTCACTGACCATACATACAGCAAGCAATTTTTGACCTATATGTTTATGATTCTGTTTAGATTAAAAGATTTAACTCAGATCTCAAACAATAATAGAATATTCATCTCTTATTTATAGCATCAATCAAAGCTTGCTACACATACATCCCCTGAACATAATGAATACATCGGCTTAAGAAATATATAAAAAACAATAATTTTAAGAGTCACAATTCCTATTAAACAGGGATCTCAGTTAAACTCAGAGAGATTTGAAGGAATAATGAGATGTGTGAGGGGCATCACTGTTTACTGTGACTCAACCATCTCTGAAGACCAGCAGAGTAGGTAATGGAGAAGAAAAAACAATAGCAATGGAATCAACGAATATGATGAAAAGTGGCAGAGAAATAAACTACTTCACAAGACCTAATCATGTAGCATTTATCCTTCAAGGAAGGATAAACCCCCTTCTCTCTTTAAAATAATAATAATAATAATAAAATAAAAGATCAATCCCAGGAAAATTCCTTTTTCACAATTGTTTGATCACATCTTCCACATCAATAAATTTGTTTTTTAAAAAGCAGTAGCTATTGGTATCAATAAAGAAAAATAATTTTCTGAGGTAATCAGCCTTTCATTGGTAGTGCATTATATCCTGATCATTTGGGAACATTCACATCTTCTATTCATTTCAGAATGAAGGATGCAATTTATTCAGTTGTGCGTGGTCCTCTCCCACCCTTCTCACTTCCCCTTTTGCCCTTTAGTTTACTGAGCTATGCTCTATGTCTTTCTATTTAATAGCTGTAACAAAAACCTGATTGTCTCTTTTTATACCTTTGCCTGTTGTGAGAGCTGGACATTGCAAATGAGCTCCCTGTGAACCACCTGCAGCATGAGAAATCAAGTAGGAGGAGGTCAACCTTTATACAACAGAATGGCTGTGAGCAAAAGAGTCGCTCAGTTTTACGGTGTTGCAGAAGCCCGGTGGGTCTACTCTAAATTTGGCAGCAGAGTCTACTAGAAGGTCAACGTACTCTTGCTGTGCATTCATTCTCTGTATTCTCCTCTTAAAGAAACTACCTATATTATTCCTCAAAGTAACTGATGTCACTGCACTTCAGTTGACAGGCAGCATGCGAAACATTGTATAACCAACTGACAAGGAGGCCTCTCACATACAGCATATCAGTTTCTATACTTTACAGCTTATATTTAAAGAATAAGGGTACTATATTATGCTTTTGAATCTTGTGAACTAATTTACATTAGTTTCAAGATGAGTACAGACCAAATTAAAGCTATGTTACAGTACAAGAGCAACCATACATACTCTTTCTGGGTAGCTTCTATTGAGAGGAGACCAACATGAATTCCATTTTTTAACAAAAGCCAGCTGAAGAAGGCCTGATATCTTTTTCTTTACTCCTCATTAATCATTTATTCTTACTGATAGAGAAGTTTAAGGGGGGGGGGAGGAAAAAAGACCTATGACAAAATGACAAAAAAGGTCTATGACCAAATGACAGTCACCAATTGGAAAGAGCTGGAAAACCTGAGCAAAGGCAGCATGACTTTAGAACATGACTTCATAACTATACCCATGATGTAAAATAATATGAGTTGATTTCTCACCAGAAACAATTAAAGTAGATTTAAAAATAATAGCAGATTATTCAATTCCAGTTTATAATTTTTATGTTTATCTGGGATATGCTTCAGTAAACATCAGAAAGAGAAAATTACAGGCACATTCCCTGTCAATACTAACAGAAGTTAAGTATATGCAACATTGAAAACATATCGCGGTACCACCACAAACCAGTGAAAGACTGATAAATAAATAAATAAATAAACAAATAAATAAAATCTCAATAATATTTTGCTTTAGGTCAGGGACTGTATGGATACAAGTACACTGAACATGAAAATAAAATTATTTTGTGGATACCCTAAACAATAATCTCTCATTCTCTTCAATAGCTGTACTTAATTTGCTGAAGTTTGAGAGTAAGAATAAGTGTGAGAAATGTCAAATATAACGCTGCACATCTGAAAAACACATTCAACTTGCTAATTGTTAGAAGCCTATAGTTACATCAAACCCCTAAATATTTTTTGAGGGTTTGTGAAAAATCTCAAAAGAATTCTATTTCATATTTTAACACAGGAACAATAAAGCATGAGAAAAGAGTTTGTGACTGGGATTGTATTCTGGGATCAGTGATGTCAGATCAGTTCAGCAATTACAGTGTTTTTCCTGGACAAAGTGAATGAACTAGACATTTACATTTCTATATGTGTATGCCTTCGTATAACTGTGCCCGGTTATTTTCATTTCTGCTTGATTTTTTTATAGGATTAATAAAATATAAACAAGGACACAAAACGCACAACAGTTGCATCAGAGAACAAATAAGCAGAGATTTCCCAAATTAAAAAACAGGGGTCGGCATTAGCATATGTGACATGCTAGCTACGTAACATACTAGTTTTTGCTGTAGGTTACATATGATTCTTATACTATTCATGCGTTAATATTAAGCACATGTTTAATTTCCCTTTGGACTGATGTGTGCTTAAATAAAATACGTCTGCTCCATACCTAAAACTACTGACTACTGAAACTTATTAAATCTGTCTAGTTTTAATCCATCCCTCCTGCCTCATTTCATCCTCATGAAGACACATAGTTTACAGTGGATGCAGGGAGGGAAAAGGCAGGAGGGCAGGAGACAGAAAAAGCAGAGCAGCCCAGTGCTATATAGTGCTGAACACATCCTATAAACAACCAGCCTTTCACAGAAGGACTCGGTGATACTTCTGTACTGACTTACAAGTTCCGACACAGTCTGAAACTGGAACAGGAGAGAGAGAAAAATCAGAAGCAGTGAGGCTGCTCACGGCCTAGTTCTGAGCTCTGGATTCAAAGAAATAGACCCATATTTCCCAAAAGAGCAGAAGCAGTAGGAAACTAAAGTCTTTCGCATTCTCAATTTTAGAATGTCTTCTCTGTATGAAATTACAGAAATTACAAAAAATTTCCAGAGATAAAAAGCAACACAAAGAGATAAAGGAATATGATTTTTCATTTTGTGTGTGTAGTTCACTCAAGAAAACTTTGATGTAGCACTGCATAAGATGGTATCCAATTGGATTCTGCATTTATTGCACTGATTTTTAAAGAAATCATCTTCAATTTTACGTTCACACCTGATGGTAAAGCTAACATCAGAAGCAAGAACATTGACTGCTTATACAAAACTGCTAGTAGTTTCAAGCTATAATAGTTTAATAACAGTTCCTCCTTCATTTACTCTGGGTGGAAATTCTGTTTTTTTGGAAAGGGGAAGTTGGAGGTTGGAGTTAGTCCAGGAGATTAACTACTTGCTTAGTCTACCTTGAGCCTGGGCATTGCCACAGAGAAACCTCTCCCTGCTTTGCCATATCCCCACTGGTTTTTGCATTCGCCCACAAGCAGTGACAGGCATAGCTCCGAGGAGGTTCTGTGGAGGGATTGAACACTCTTCCCCAGACAATTACACCAGCCTATGTGAAGAGATTTGGTGACTGATTTCTCTTTCCTGCCACAAAATAGATGAGGTCCAGAGAAAATTAAAGCACGAGCTGGTTTGTAGTCTGTACATCCACCTGCATGTGATCAGGGCTAGCTAAACATTTCCCAATTTCCATCAATCAGAGGTAAAGACAATTTAATATTCAGAGAAATCTGGGTTCATTCTCTAGTAAAGACATCCTGTGCCTATGAACCTCTTACTTTACTCCATCCACCAGCTAAGATAGGATTTTTTCTTTAAGATTAAAAAATGAGAGTTTTTTTGTTTGTTTTTTTTGAGCCTGTAGCTTTGTTCCTTAGTCTAATGTGCTGTTCAAGGCAAAACACTTCAATTTCTTTCCACTGCTAATGAAGCCAGGGAGTCTTTGGCATGCTTCTTCAATCAGAGCTCAGAAATTGAGAGGAAAGGTATTGAAAAACACAAAAAACAGCTCTTAGAAGACGAATACCCTGGCATGTTCCTGGCCCCGTTGTTTTATAAACAAGCTAGTCAGATTCTAAGGCCTATAAACTGAATTCTGCGTTACTACTGAGATGGTTTTTCTTTACATTGATGCAATTGCTTACAGAGTTAACTGTTACAAGTGGGATAATATCTTTGTCAGGAAAAGTTTTGTTTGTAAGAGTTGTGGTTTATGTTTCATCCCTAAAGTCTAAGGGTGTGGAGAGTCTATCTATAGAATATTAAATGTTTTGAGGTTATGAAATTGATGTTATGAAAACCTTTTGTAGTATGAACCGCTTTGCTAGGTGTATCCATCATGCTCCAAGAAGAATTTTGGCACTGGGGCCAAACCAGGGACAGTGGAGAATGGTTGGCCTCAGCCGTCGTATTCGAAGCAAGTAATGAATGGGAAGATGAAATGTGATAGAAACCAGGACTTCGTGGGCTGCAGGTAGAGAGCTATGGAAAAAGCAAAAGATTTTCAAACCAAAGTAAAACTTTAAAATAGATTCAGAAAAGAAAAAATAGCATAGGCTCACAGAATCGTATAGGAAGCTTAAAGGTTGATTACAAGTGTGATTAAAGGTAAGCTTGTTCTGTTAATAAGATATAGTTCAGAAGATAAAGAAAACTGAAACAAGGAGAAGGTCAAGAGTTCATAGACATCTCTCAGTACTTTTACATAAATGGCATCAATACAAAATTCACAGGTTATAGAATAAATAATTATTACTAATTATCAGTGATTAGTGTTATAGTTTTAACACAAAAATTATTTTCTGACCTGTGTTGATGACAAACTTTTAGTAAGTTACTCTAAAAGATAAAGCAGGCTTTGTTCTGGAACACCTGCCTCAGATTTAGTCTAGTGCTATTGGTCTAGATAGTCTAGTAGTTTAAGTTCTCAATTTCTTTCACTTTAACTAATATGAGATTTTAGAGAACATAGCTGCCTAGGTGAACAGTGTGATATGCAGTGGAAAATGAAGGAAGGAATAGGAAGATTACTTAAATTACTTTCTTAAAGGGGTAAGGGGTCGTCCTTATCTCATAACATTTCTGAATCTTAACAGCTGCAGTTTGCAAATGCAAGAACTCAGAACACTAGGTGAGAAGTTTAGGTAAGACGGAGTGGCACTATGGAGTGGCACCGGTTTCAAGATCCAGGAAGAAGACAGGTCACCTAGAGACATTGTACCCTAACAGGAGGCTGTGACTTTAAACAGGCCCCACCAGCCTGTGCCCAAATGAAATTCAGATTCATCTAAAACATCTGCCACCACTGGAGGCATTTATAATTACTGATCTATAATGAGTGGTCACAATCAGTTCCTATGGACAGTTCTCAGAGAACAGGCAGCCTTTTACTTTTGTATCTCTGCACAATCTTTCTTTCTTTTAGAGATAAACTTGTGAGGAGAGAATAAAAGATATCCTTTTGCTCACATAACTACCATGGTGTAGTAGCTCCATAAGAACTTGCAACATAAACCAATCAATTTGTACCTTTTCCATGTGTTTACTGAATAATAGGTATATGATAATGGGAAAATTACTTTTGTAGATTTTTGCAGTTATTAATTCTTAAGTGTGGTGGACAGCTAGTTTTCCATGACGTATTTTCCGTTGCTGTTGAGAAAAAATATATATGTATATTCCAGATCGTTATGTTAGATTCTCCTGTCAGTTTCCACTCAGACACACTGAAAATTTTTATACTTCAGAACTTGAGTTTGTCTTATATAGTGCCAATAGACACTGCACTTGCAATAATATGTGTATGATTATAGAATAATACCCTCATTTGCCAGAGTTAAAAAACAAACATAAAAAAATCAAAAAAAAATCAAAGTCGCAGGATAGCCATCAACTTAATGGTCACTGATTTTTCTTCACTCAGTATTTGTCAAGCAGTAAAATTATATGATAACAATGTGCTTATTTTGGGGTTTTTCTCATTTCTGTTCAAGTATTTGGTAGTTCATTTGTAAATTAATGTGAATCAGCCCTATTAAATTTTTTAGAAAAAGTACTAAAAAACTCCAAAACATTAGACAGCTCCCAGATAAGGTCAATACATGTTATATTCCTAAACGACCTCTGTAATTTTGTAGTCAATCATATTGCTGGCAGGGGCTACTTAGATTCTCCTCATGCCAAGAGAGTAAAAAAGAAAAATAAATCATTTTCGCCTGTTTACCTATTAATCTGGCCTCAAATTTGTGTTTTCTTAAAAGAAATATTTAACAGAAAGTAAAGCACTAAGAAGAGCATCTGGCAATAAACATGCTTATTTTTAGAAATTATGCAAATTGCATGCATACTACTTGACAGACATGAGCAAAAAATGTTTCTGCTCTAAAGAGCTGAGGGTCTAAAGCTCATTGACACTGCTGAACACTGACAAAGCTCTTACAGTTCTACACAAGATCCTGCATCTTATTGGCCCCAAATATTGTCCTCTCATGTTTTAATAATTATATTATAATGAAACTAACAGGAGAGAATTACAAGACGAGCCACAAAGATGGAAAGTTAGCTGGAATAGAATACCTATAGATATATGTATGGGTGGTGGGGGAAGAAGAACAGATCTTTGGAATCTAGAAGAGAACAGGTTGCCAAGGAAATACGCAACGTCAATGAGTAAATGAAGTTAAAAGGATATAGAACTTGACAGTAGATACAATAGAAACAAAAATATTTCCTTTTTGATAGGCCTCAAATATAAGGAAAAGGAGTATGAACTTCTGATAGAAGATAAGGACTTGAAACAAACCCTAACAAAGCAGTTCTGAGCAATGCAGCAGGAAATTGCATCTTAAAAGCTGCGTATGTGAATGTCTAGGGGTGAAAGGTATGCATTGCCATTTGGTGTGAAGAACTGACCAAAAATGCAAGTGACACAATAGCAAACATTATACCAAAAAGCATACAATATTTCAAAACTTTATTACAAAAGCTGCAAATTGTGTTGCTCAAGCCAAAAATGGGAAACAGAGCAAGATGACTTGGCTGGCCAGTCAGACTACATAACACAGCACAACACGCAGAGGCAACTGCTAAAATTAAGGAACTAACAACATTTTAGCGTGGTATGTGGGACGGCTTCGTTCTAAGCTACCAAAGAAAAGAGATAAGGAAATGCACCACCAGTCAGTGTTCCACAGGTTTAGAAGGAACAAATGAAATACTGAGACACTTCACTACACTGATAAATGGCAGTTATCACAAGAGGATAGATATTTTGAAAACTCTGCATTAATTTCTTATAGTTAATCATTGCAATATACAACACACTGAGTGAAAAACCATTGAAACTGATGGCTTGGGAGTATAAAGCAAATAAACAAAAAACAAAAAAAACCAAGTTCTTGAAATTTACTTATTAATTTCTAATATTAACATATTAATATTAGTTCACATATTTTTCTAAACGAAAGCCTAGCAGTCCAGAGAAGTGAAACCTTATTCTGGAAATTATTTTCTCTCTAAGTTCGTAAGAGCCTGACTTTCCCTTTCCAAGAATATTTATGCAGACACAAAAAGCAGAGATGAAAGACTGAAGACTCTGTGGGGCTCGAACAGATTCGATTTCATTTGAAACATGTATAATATGTCTGTTTTTCTATTAAGGTACTTTCAAGTTGATAGCACTGGCGCTCATAGCATAAGACGGTGTAGTTTATGAGTTTGTCGAGATAATGTTCGATCTACAGAAGAATTCGTATCTAAAATTCTTTACTGTTCCTGTTAATAACAGCCTCTAATTTTTTATTATAGGATGCTTCCTCAAAAGTTCCTATATATATTGTAAGATTTGTATAGACAACTAATATATTCCGAGCTGTCTGTGAAGTAAATGCTAATTTGGGCTCATAGGAATTCTCACATTTTTCTTCCTATTTTGTAGCACGTTATTTCTGTCTAAGTTAGAGGCTGTTTTTTGCATTAAAGGAGAAAATCAATGATAATAATCAAAATAAAAATTGATCCCCAAAATGCACAAGTTCACTAAAAAAAAATTGAAATAGCTCAAATGCAGGTAATAGGACTGAACTGTGGTAAGCTTACAGACACAGCACTCTCGGGAGAACATCCTGTCATTAGCAGAATGCCTGCAAAGCAAAGATTAAACAATTTACTGGCTCAGCATGTGCAATGTTTTGCAAGCCATTACAAGCTACAGTTCTCAAGTCTGTAAAACAGATACGAGTTACATCAACTTTAAGGTGTATTACTGTCCAATAGACAGTCTCCTTTCTAGCTGTCTTGTTAGTAATACCTAAGCTGGCAGGCTGCCAGTTCTCATAGACTGAGTTGAAGTGAGAAGTATGCTTTCTGTTTTATGCCTCTTTTCAAATCTGTTTTCCAAGTAAAACAGCATGGGATGCAAAAATTGGCACTTGTTAACTGTTGTTAACATTTACTTTTCTGTTTAACTAAGAGGCATAAAGAGTGAGGAAGGCGATATCTGAAGAGGCATTCATTGGACTTGGCCCATGCCATCTGACACTAACCCAAGCATCTCCATCCCTGAGGCATTCAGACAGCAGCATCAGAGTGGCTAAGAGGAGAAAAAAGAATACACACACACGCATGCGCGTACACACACATACACACAAGAAAAAAATAAGATTCATGAAAATAGCCAAAGTGATAGGACTTAGAACATAGTGAATTATTAGTTGCAAATTAATCTCATCTAACACTCAGAGTACTTCTACTGTTTGCAGATCACCTGAAATTTCATTCTAGTTTCTGCCATTTGTCATTATAAGCATTCACTGAAAAAGCCAAATAAATCATTTTTCCCCTAATGCAATTTTGTCTTTTTGACTTCTCATTACGTGTGGGGTATGTCTTGGACAGAACTGTGGCTTCCTTAGAGGAAGATTCAATTTTGGTATAAGCAATCCCTCTTTGTGCATACAGAGATACTTCTGCCATCATAAACACCTTTGGCATAAATTTATGTGAAATGGCTGCTCTTAGTTTGTATAATGTTTTCAAATAGCAAAGTAAAATATATATGAATCAAGACATTCTCTATAATTCAAAGAAATACTTAAAATAGTATCATTTCAGTACAATAATCAGTTATATTAAGGTAAAAAGCTGAAAAAACATGAGACCAGAAGAAATACTGTAACATACATGTAATATATGTAAATATTTTACATATACACAGAGGCAGTTATTTAGATCTCAAAAAACTAAAACCAAGGGAATAAAAAAGCTTCATTTAAGTTTGACAACATCAGTTTTCCCTATTGGCATATGCTATTAGGCATTGAAGTGAATATAATTCTACCTGTCTTGATATAAAAAGCAAAACCAAAAACAAACAAATACCCACAGATTAAAGCATCTGTATTTTCCTGAAATCTTGACTTCCTCCTGGGAGGAGGGAGGTAGTGGAAAAATTAAAATTTTAACTCTTTTCTTTCCTTTAGCACATACTGAAAGCTAAACTCAAAAAACCTTCATATTTAACTGGGGGCGGGGGAGAAGCTTTTCCTTAATCCCTCTAGAAAATTTTATTGGAAGTCTTAAATTATATGCCTTTTAAAACATAATCATTTCATACATTAAAAAAAATACATTATTGGAAACTGTCTGACTAATACGCAATGGTAGGTACTGTTTGCTGCATAGCGCTTACGCTCATTTGATGCATAAGTGAGACAGATTGAATCAGCATGGACGGAGGGGAAGGAGAGGAAGGAAAGGTTGTCCTCTTGTTAAAGGAACTGGAATTAGACCCAAGTGAGCAGATTTCTACTCTAGTCACCTCTACACAACTTTGTATGTGTGTCTGTCTGTGTGTGACTGAGGTCAAGAAAAGCACTTAAGCAAAGGATTGTACTGAAGTTACATGGGAAGATTTGACTGCACTTTATGTAGTTTTCATCATGGTAACCAGTTAGATTGGGCCTTTCACCAAATATGAGGACTATACAAACTGTATATGTGACTGATAGTGAAAAGCCTATCACTTTTTAGGGTTCAGTTTTCTGTATGTGTCACGTGTTGTCATGTGCATATGTGTCAGAGGGAATTTTTGCATGCTTTCAGTATAGTCTTAGGTAAAGTGCAGGAGAAACAAAGAACCAGATCTGCAGACACCGCCCGAAATGTGAACTTTTGTATCTTGCATCTGCTATATCAGAATGAGAGACTGATTTCATTTGGTACCTAGTCTTTCCCGCCCAGGATTGGAAGGAGAAGGCTTACTGACAATAGAGAACAGAAGAGTAGGCCAAAAAAGATCCAGAAATCCCTGCTGTGCACATTTTTAATTTTCTAATTTAAGGGATGGGATTGTCCTGATAGGAAAATGCAGTCCTAAACATTGTGTGATTTGTACAAGAGCCTGAGAAGAGAAATACCCCTGCAGCATATAGATAGCAGTTAGTTTTCCCTAGACAGAAATTTTTATCTTTTAAAGACAGTGAGGAATAAAATTGCTAAGTCAAATAAACAAAAAGTCATTTACCATTTTAGACTTATCGATGTTTACCTGTAACATCATGTGCTCTGGTTTATTTCCCATTCACAGAGTACTATTGCTTAGTGACATCCATCCAAGACTGCTAGCTCAGCTTTTCTGCACCTACCCTCAGCATCTTCCTACCCCGAAAGGATCTTTAAATATAGGGGTTTTTTTTGTTTTTGTTTTTCTTTAATCACAACCTGAAGATAACTATATGAAACAGAATACTTTCAAAATTAATAGATATATATTTTGGAGTTTAATTACCAACAAACCTTTGGGATCTGAAATTCAGGGTAGACTCCTGTGATTCAGTGAATCAAAAATACCCTTGATAGATCTCAATATTTTCAACTTATGTGTTTTGTGAACCAGCCCAGCTGTTCTTCTGAGCTTGTGTGAAATACATTTGCAGTCAGAATTACTATTCAATCTGGCTGAAAATGCTCATACCTTAGTAAAATCCAGCTTGCGTGCCTTTGCCTGCATTAGCTCTTCAGAGGTGTCATGAGCAGAATGCATTAAGCGTTCACCCACACGGGCAAACAGCTGCTCTCTTGAGCCAACACAGCATGTATCATCATTCTTTGTTAATCACTTTACAGAGCAGATTGAATTTGAAACTTCGGAGATGCCACTGCATTTTTATACTCTGCCTTCATCTTAAGTGCTTACGTTTGCAACAGTTTCCTCATTTCACTTATTTATAACTGAGCAAAGGTATCACATACATGAAAGCTTATTTACTATTCCCAGTTGAATGAGTAGGTCAAACAAAAGATACTACCTCTCTGAATAAGCCTTCTTACATCCTTGGTCTAAGGATGCCATCATTGCTACAACATTTTGCTTTACTTTAACAAGTACAGTCATGTCGTAAGAATTAATGATGTTTTTTATTTGTATTCTACAATGACACCTTTAGATGCAGAATCACTTCTGGTGTAGGAAATAAAACAAGTCTTCTCATCTCTGTTGTCCTGCAATACTCTAAGAAGGACCACACACTAGCTGCATTAAAAATTTATTGAGTTTTCACAAAATGAATGATGCCCAAAGCTAAAGTAAGCTGGCCTGCTTGGATCCCTGGTATTTTGACAGTAATACTTTTTTTTTCTGCTATCATTAAGAATTACCTTAAATATTCAAAATACAATTTTTTTTGTTTGAAAATGAAGATATTTTGAAACTGAATTGTGCTTCTTTCAAAATAGTGGGCTTATACAAAGTTACCCTACGCAAATTGAAATTATTATTTTTCAAAAATCTTTTGATAAACTTTGCTGAGATAATAGAATTTAAAGAATACTGTCAGCTATCTGCTGCAATACAACAGGGAGTCTTGCTCAAAATTATTAGAAAAAAATTATATTTCAAATAGGGGATATAGACATGCAAGTTCATTGATTATAAAACAAAATTTGTACACCGATGGAACTGAGGATTAACTCTGGGAGTAAGAAGGCAAGCGACTCAGCCGTCAGACTAACGTTTGAGATTCTAGATTCGATTCTCAGCATCACTTCAGCAGCACTTGTGTCACTTAATTTGTACTATGCCTCAAATCCCCACTTTTAAAACTAATTTGATATGTTTTACCTTACTGTTTTGTTAGGAATATAAAGACCTATTTCTGACTGTGACAGGCTCACAGTCCAAAGATGATCAGGCTATGGACAGATTTCCTTCACAAAAAAAAAACAAAAAACAAAAAAACAAAAAAAACCACACACACACATACACACACACACACAAAAAAAAAAAAACTAACAAAAAAACCCCAGAGAAATATGTTTAATATTTTCAGTTAAAGATTAAGGGGAAAATCTAAGGGCTGACACATGCTGACAGAGTCCAAATTGTAAGGGTTATACAGGAATTAATCATAAAGTACTCGAAACAATCCAGATGGCAAAGTACACACCTGCTGACACAGGTGATCTGAAAAGCCTCAACTTTGTATCTCAAGTTTCCAAGAAAGCCTAGTAGAAAACACAGGACAAAAATGACAAAATCTTCCTACACTTCTGGACACCAATAAGGCCAATGGCATAGAGAGTTCAGATAGTAGGAGAGCTGGGCACTGGAGACAGTGACAGAAACAAAAGAGCATACACAAAAATGCATATATTGCTTTGAGCTGTTGCATTTTCTTGCTTTCTGACCAGTAGGAGTCCCGAGCTGAACCACAAGCAGGGGATTTGGTATTCTGCATACAGCATCACATGAAAAAAAACATAATCAGAGGTCTTTCAAAATGAACTCTTGTATAAGACAGCTCAGATTCTTTTCATACAACGTTAGGACACATCCTGAGGACATCTGTCACTCCTGGGCCAATGTGTTTTCAGGATCTTTTTTGTTTTCTCCCCTTCGTAACAGTGGTCAAGTTTTGCTTGTTTGTGGGTAACTGCTTTGAAAGAGAAACGGAAAGCTTACAGGGGGGAGTTTGTACCTGTTGGGTGTCAGGAGCTGAGGAACAGCAAAGAGCCTTTCTTACTAGAAACCTGTGCACTGCAGTGTCTCTGACAACAGACCAGATGGCACTCTGTATCTCTTACAGGAAACAGGACAGCTGGTCAATGGTGTGGTACATCCTCAGATGAGGACTTCTGCTGGCCAGAGTAACTCATTTTCCAGAGCCCATCAGCCAGGTGAACATCCTTACTGCCACCTCACCCACATCCTCATAACCGATCAAGAACTTTCACAACCTCACAGGGTAAGTACCTTGCTGGAGGAGATGAGAAGAAAAGTCCATTCTAAAGACTGAAGGTCTCGCTTCTTCTTACTTTCAATAGTAACCAGCCTTTCCTTCCCCATGGGATTCATACCTGCTCCTGTGGTCATGTGATGCCCATGGGCAGTTACCCCAAGCTGAGGGATTTTGGAAGGGTTGCTGATGGCCCCACTGCCAGCACCCGTGGGGCTTCTAGGCCTCACATCCAGGACTTCAAGCTCCCCCTTACCAAGCGCTCTGCAGGGTGCCTGTCTTGGGGATCCAATTATTATCAATGGACTGACATGCATTGCAATATAATCATGCATTTTTTTTTCAATGAGCCCATTTAATGAAGAATCTTCTTGGAGGCTGGAAGTATATCATGTGAGAAACGCAACATCCAAGAATTTTTTCTTAATAGAGATTTTAAAAATATCTGTATAATAGAACACTTGCAAAACTTGTAGTTCATGCATAGTTAGAAAGAGACATTCATGGGAATTTTATACTGAATAGTTGATTTTTCAAGTGTTAAAACCTTCACCTGAAGTCAGTGAAGACTTCTGGTGCATCTCATCTCAGAAAAATAAACTTTAGATGATTTTTTTGAGAATATTATTTAGTGCTTTGTTCTGTTTTCTAGTTGCTTTCAGATGATCCCAATTTCCATAAAAAAAATTTTTGTGTTTTTTTTTCCTTTCCTTCAGTCACTGTGAGAAAATAGTTTTCAGCCAAAGATTTGTTAATTAACAACTAACTTTTCCTGTTTGTTTTTTGCAGTTTCTTGTGTGGGAATCTATAAAGTTAGAAGCTGTTTTTGCTGTCATTTGATTGCATGAAAGACTTGCAATTGGATAATAATGTTTGTCAAATATCTGATTTGAAATAGCAGTAAGCATAGCATTTTTTTTTTTTTTTTTTTTTTTTAATAGAAGAAGTGGTCTTTGGACTTGCATTTGTACTTCTTTCCAAAATAGTAACATTTTATAAATAGCTGATAATTATCCAAACAGCTAGGGATAATAAATAATTAACAAAAAACAGAGAATCAATTTTACATTTTTGTTTGTAAAGATATTTCAATTTCTGTTACATACATACCTGTTAAAATAAACTTATACATGTTTTTGCTACTTTGAAGTTAAAAAGAGCAGAACAAACCTGACCAACTTGTGACTGTTTAGTGTTCACTAAGTCACTGGGCAGTCTCCAGGTGATTTCAATGACTGTTGAAGCATGCCTTTTGTATCCGACGGGAAATTCAAGAACAAAAGACAAAGTTGTCACCTCTACCACTATGCACAGGAGACTACCCCGCTTAAGAGTTACTTAGTATCTTATAAGATTAAGCTGACATAAGAAGTAACTCTGTATTGCAACTCCAGTAGGCCCCGCACATAGCACTTGTCGCATGACATGCTGAGTACATCTGTAATTTCACGGTATGTCCAATACATACAAGCGAGATCAATTGTGCATACATACAGCATGTGATGCAGAATACACCAGACACATATTTTTAGTCCTGCCAAAGTGGACTGAACTGAGACAGAACACCTCTGAATGTGAGAAGAGTGCTTGCCTTCTTTACGCAGCTTACATCTACCTAATTTTCTCAGAACTTTCGCCTAACCACCAATACACGCTGTTCCACAGCTCTCATTAACTCAGAACAGGGCACCACTGTTTTTGCTCATAAAGTGCTAGGATGAAAACGACATAAAAACAGAAGGATCTGATGCAGAGGGATAGCTATTGAAGCTACCAGCTACTTCCAGTTGCAGGCGTTTGTCATATAACACTCTACTGAGTTTTCCAAAGAAATTGAGTAGATTTCCTGTCTGTGCTAAAAGAAATCGGAAGCTTAACAACCCAGATATTATTTGAGAGGACTGAAATTCCCCACTAACATTCTTTTATTCGTAGTATTCTTGAATTCTAAGTTCTATCACTCAAAATAACCTATTTGAAATTCAGTAGATAAGAATGTAATACCAAGTACGCCATGCTGAATGTTTAAAATGAGACTTCATGAAATATGCAGAAAGGAAGTGTTTTACACATAAAACCCATTTATAACACATCAACATCTGGACAGATTTCTATATTACCAAGTAATACTTTTAAAAATCCCATAACTTGAAAGAATTCGTTTTAAATAATTAATCACACATTTATTGGACTATATATCTCATACATGGGAACAATTAGTTACAATATTTCATTAGGTAAGGAAAGACAGAGGCTATGATACGTAATAATGATAGGCTATATGACCTAAGAAAGGTCAAGTCCAAGGTAATATTTGACATTTTCTCTAATCTGTCAATGTTTTCTCTCAGGAAGGAAGAGAGACTAAAACAGATTACTTTTATCCAGTCTGCTGGGTTTATTTTCTATTCCCTTATTCTTAGCCTCTAGAAATAATAAACCGGTTGTATCTACTGACATTTTTCTGGAAGATTGATCTTTTCAGTCACATAGGTTTTGCAAACATAACACCAGCTTGCATTTATATAGCTCATTTCATCTCAAAGAATCTCAAAACCTTTTACAAATTTAATGTAGTGGAATATATACTCATCCAATACTGGATGCAACCATCTCCAGGACAGAGTATACTATGAGACTAGCCAATATTACAGTTCAGGACAGGAAGTAAGAAAGAATATCTTCAAAGACTACTTTCGTGTATCACCTTAAAGTTTTAGGACAAAATTTAGCATTGCTGCATGAAATCAGTAAAGCTACACATCCTTTCTCTTTCTTTTCTAATTGATGAAAGTTGAAGACCCTTCACAGAGTCTCAGAAAAACTATACCAAAGCCAGGCCCTAACAGTACCCGTACTGGACAGACCAGAAGCCCTTTCAACACAGTATCTTATTTCTGAGAACCGGAAGTGCCTGGAAAAGAGCTCAAGAGTAAAGGACTCACACAGTGATACTTCCCCATGTCTCTCTCTGAGTCCCCAAAATTTTGTGGATGAGGAACTTCCTGAACAAAAATAATGTTTTATTAATGACTCTCCATAAACTTTTCCTTTACATGTCTGGCTCTTCTTCAAGCTGCCTCTTCCCCGTTTTTTCTGGTCATCTCTAAATCCTTGAGGAAAAAAGTTCCAAGCTAAACTTTAAGCAATTTTCTTACAGTGAAAATTTCCAAAGCTCACCCAACATGAACCCCAAACCAAGGTGCAACAAGAATCTGCCACTTTTATATAATATTCCTTCATTTTTGTATCAAAAGAAAAGTGAAGTCATTTGCTAATGATCTTCTCCATGGCACTTAAGATTTCTAGGTGTTTATTATCTCTCTCCTCAGTTGTCCCTTTTCCAAACCTGAAAAATCATATTGTATTTATTCATTTCTCAGACACCTGTCATTCCATACTTTCAGCCATCACTGCTGCCCTTTTCCTCTTTATTCTGTAGTTTTACTATATTGTTATTAGATGGGAGGAGCCTGACCTCAATGCTCAGTTTACAAGGACACCAGAGCTTCACTCAGTGACATAATAATATTTTCCGTTTTGTTCTCTGTTTCTTATATAGTATGTTTTGAATAAACTTGTGCTGTGAGAAATCTCCCAGTTGCAAGACCACATAAACGTTTCAGAAAGGTCTTTGCCACTGTAGTTCTGAAAAACTTCACATCTCAGAAGAGCCATCTGTGAAGACCTATTGATCCTCACTCACCCCACGCCCAAAGCAGCACTGCTCCCAAATGGCTAGGAACAGTGCAGGTGGCTAAAAAAGGGAAAGGAGGACTTTAACTAACTCCAGTTCTTCCCATTGCAGGTATATATAGCAGAGTAGAGGCACAGCTACAGACCCAGGCCATTTGGAGAGGGGCTAGGCCAGGTTAGGCCCTGTAAAGGAATGTAAAAATATTTGAATGCAAGACAGCTACAGCCCCTATGCCTAGAAAGTCTGGCTTCATTTGCTATATGTTTTCAGAACTACAGCACTCCTGGTCTATCTTGGTAGCAGGCAGGAGCCTATTGTGACAAACAGTGGTGGGCGACAGGGGATGGTAACTTCCGAAATTACAATGGCTGAAGCCTATGAGGGATCAAGCACTGGAAGTCAAATGTAAGAAATGACTGTGAGTTTCCAACCATTCCACTGAGTTTCACTCTCTATAATGTAAAGGCTTTCATCCTCACCACCCCAAACATATTTTTCACAGATACTTAAATCCTTTTTGGTAGCAGCATTTATCGTTTGTCATTTTCCAGAAAGAAGAGCCCAAAGAGTATTTTAAGCGTGTTTTCACCAAAGCAGTACACTGACTGACACTATGATGTGTGATTTTCTGTATATTTAGATCAGTCATACTGTTTCCATCTTTCACTGCTTCATACTCCCCCTTTTCCTTTACGTTAGTGCATTCTATATTCATAACTGTTTTGGTGTCCGCTTTCAAAACCCCTGATATTTCTTAGCATTTCTGATTTTCAAGTAACTCCACCCAATTAAAAACCTGTGCTTTATTTTTTTGTTTTTAATAAACTCCTGACTTTTAATATTCTCCTGACTTTTTTAAATCTAAATTTCGTTATCTTTCTTTCTTTCATTATCTTTCTAACTTAAACTGGTTCACCACTCCATTTGATATGTTCCTGCCTCTACTGCACAATCTTCATGTGCTCCTTCCTAGGTCATTATGGAGAACTCAAAAAAGGATAAACTTAACATCAACTCCAGCAAATCTCCCTATCTTCCCCTCCACTATTTCCCTGCTGAGAACAATAGAATAGCACCACACTCTTGATTAAGTAAGATACTGTTCCTAATTGCAAGGATAGAAGTATTTCTGTTCAAGGCAAATATAGAAAAAAAAAAAAAATCACATTCTTAGATTAAGATATATACCTAAATTGCTCTTTATACTGAGTTCCATACCTGCTGCAAAGATCATTAACATAATCCCTAGAGGAAAGGATAGAATTTTTCTTTATATTTTGAGGAAAGAAAATACAAATAAAAAGTACAATTTAAATGTTATTTCCTGGTAAAAAATTGTGTATATTCACATGTATACCAACTATTTTCGAAAAAAGTATAAGTCTAAGAGGTTTTTGACTTTAATATCAATATTCACCTGAAAAATCTGCACTTCAAAATATATTATTCTTTGCACAGTATTCATTATACTTTTTTCTGAGGAGTCATCTAATTACAGTACCGTTCCAACTCTAACTCAGCCTGTCCCATCCTCTCATACTAGAAACTAATAACTGAAAAAAATATATGCATAGTTTATGTTGTGCTGAGCTGACTCTGGTCGTCTGAATTGAGTGGGCAGTGGTAATCACCTAGGGTGCCCACGACTAGATGGAGCCACACAATGGCAGACATGGAGATATTGCCAGAGACAGGCTTCCCAATCTTCCTCTTTGCTTTCCTCCAGCCCACCCACCTCCAACCAGTGTGCATGTTACCAGTCTTAGGGGTGGTACATAGAAGCAGCATGTGCTGCTGAGGATGCAGCAGGGGGCAGCACATTATCACAGCGAGCATGTTCTGGGGACATTCACAGTGGTGCAATTCCCAGCTGACCGTAACATGAGGACTATGCTTTGTTCACAGTCAAGTCATTTTCATGAGTATATGAGAACAGAAACAACGATATACTGAGATTTGTTAAGATAAAATAATCATCCATGCAAAAGCAAGAATAGACGGGACGTTAAAGCAGTGGATATGAAGAAAAAAGTTATTTTCTAGAGCCTTAAGAAACTTAACAATGTATTTATAAATATTTATAAATATTTATTTGAAACAAGTAAAATAAAGACAACTATTCTGAATAACTATTGGTTGTGTGTTCTAAGAGAGCAGAAAAAATAACTAACAAGTTCAACTTTATACATATTGATCATGGATTAGAAGGTTGATGGCAGCACAGACCATGGATATGAATGGCAAATGCTAGAGTGATGAAATTCTTCAGTTTCGTAAAGGTGCCTGATGGGATTTTGTGTATCCTGTTAAACCACAGAACCCTGGAAGAGAGAGAACAGTAAACTGCATCAATCTTATCTTCCCGTCATGGGGAAGTGCTGAGAAATGGAGAGAAACTGAGAATGACTGTTTTTGGCTTAGTATGTAAAGCTCTTGTATTTCCCATCTCTTAAAATGAAGAACAATATGATGATGATAAGTATAAAGCAAAAGAGAAACAGCTGCATCCGACAGAAATTTCACATTGTGGTAATTAAATCCACAGTAGGGTCTGCCAGAATTTTCTCCTCTTCATTCCATAAAATTCCTTCCCTTCACAAGTGCTTAAACGTAAGTACAGATATACGGTTACTGTGGCACCATCTGCAAAAGCAAGCCACTTTGAAGTGTTATTTTTCAGGAGCATCACATCTAGAACAAGATAATTCTTATCAGGAAAATATTAAGAACAAGCTGTACAGTGTCATCATCCACCTTTCAGATAGGGCCATCACACAGAGCACCTCCTGCTTATCACAACAAATTAATTCATCCTAAGCTCTGAACTTAGCTGCATACAATTTAAAATAACAGAAGAGGAGACTGGAATATTTTATATTCTATTTGTAGTGGCAACGAGAATTAAAACTAATCACAGCAATGAAATAAAGAGCTAGATAAATGAAAACAGGAAGGTTTATGGGTTGTTTATATACTCAGACTGCCTTTAAAAAGTGTGATTCATTGCATTATTCTCTAAATGCTATTTAGAAGAAGATTAGCAGTTTCATGTTCACTGTTTTTGGAGTAAACAGATAACTATTAAACTTGCTTATCCTTCAGCTCATGGATAGAGGAGGTCTGAAGTCTCGAAAAAAGTTGCAATTTCCATAATTTCATTTTAACTTTAGTTTGAAGTTAGGGGTTAAGTTATAAAGAAAATTACAAGTTTCAGATTTCTTTTACCCTAATCCTATTATAAATTATAAAATCTGTATCAAGATTTTACTGAAATTCTAAAGGCTGTCCTTTATATTGCTCCCCAAAAGCTGGAGTTAAAGAAAAGGTAAGGAATTCAGATTCATCTTCCATACCTGAACATCAATATGGTGATAATTTTTGAAGCATCAGCAGCCTACAGAACTAGTGAAAGAACTCAGATTAATTATTAATGCAGAAATGACCTATCTTCTTAAGGAAATGCATCTTTCTTTTCCTCGCTGGCTTTCTGTATTTTCACAAGGGCAAGCTTTTCTCTTCTTACTTGACTGCTGCTATGAGAATTGCTAAATCACAAGAAATGCTTCTCAAGCACCTGCAGAGTGAAAACTCTGACAAAAAAAAAATCCTACGTATGCTCATAGCCGTTTAAGCTAATGCAGTAGACCGATAGGAAATCTCCCTGGATCCACATATATGTGACTTCTCATGGTAAAGGAGAATGCAGACCTATAGCAAAAGATGTGTAATGAAATAACAATTCAGAGCTTTATTTCAGCTCCAGAAATCTTGTATGTATTTTGCACTGTAGCATGTTTAAAATTAGAATTAGCCATTGTGAATAAGTTCATCCATTTACTCAAATTCTAACACGTTATAACTCCCTTCTGAGTTTGAGAATGGCATTGTCAGCTTGTCAAATAGTAAAAAATTGCTTTTGATACACAAACACGTGGTCATAAAGCATAGAAGAATATTTTCTGCCTTGCAATTAGTGCATACTAAAATGATACAAACTCATCTGAGTTCATGGACAGCTTGGGTTTTATCTCATTCCAACGCCATCCCCTGAACACTCACAACTAGTGGCAAGAACACTGCTATGGCCACTGCTGGTTTTGTAGATATTTTGAGATAAAATCAGAAAATAAAATAACAACATATAACACACTTAATAGATTACTCAAATATGTGCTATAAAGAGCATATTCTTTGCTAACTTGAGCAGACGTTGTCTTTTGAGTCAATATAAAAATGAATCTACTGAATCACACTACTAATACATCACTCAAAACTTAACTATCTTTTAATTTTTGGCCATTCTGTACAATAGCCTTTTCATATTTAAAACCAGCCTCTTTATTTATCCTAGAGACCCATGTATTCCTCCAACACAGAGCTTATTGAATTGCCTATTTATACTATATTCTCTCAGAGAATATTGACAATTAATTAATGCTATTGAATTATTCTGAGCAAGCATTTGATATTTCACTTGCATTCATCTACGCCTTTGACCTGCTCTACTTGCATGTTGAAAGAGGCTTTCAGTTAATTTGTTACAAGTTAGAAAAGTGATGATTAGGGAATTTTTGGCATTTGTTTCTCAACTAAGTCAAAATATGTTTGTCGGATCTAATTGCTGTTAAATCAGTTCAGGGAGTGAACACCATTTTGAAGTGCAGGTATCATGCAGCATTTTCAGGAAAAGGTAACTAGCTGTGCCTTAGCTATCGGCATATGGAACTATTCCCTATTAATAAAATACCTAGCTATCACCATGTTTATAAATTCTTGCTAGCTAGAAATCTTTTATAAAGTATACAAGTAGCTGAAAACGGTAAGACCTATGCAGACACATTAAATATTATCTTTCATTCAAATCGTGCTATTAGAGAAGAAAAAGCAAGTTTTATGTGGAAAACGATTCGACATCCAAAGTACTCGAGCAACTACTGATTCCTCACTTGCTTTTGCCTGTGCTAGCTACTCATTCCCAAAAAAAAGTATCACTGCAGAGTACACGTGATATTCAAAATCATACAATGTGTGACTTCTTAGGAAGTCAAAGAAAGGTTTGCCTACCCTGTCCACACCATCCTTGTTCCCATAAGACTCCTGACTTTAACCCTTCCATCGTCACTCCTTCAACTCTTGTCATCTTATTTCACAGACTGGATTCCAAAGGAGCTATTTATTCTTCTGACTGCTAAATTGGAGAACGGAGGCATTGCCCCATAAGCCAAGACAGGAACCACAATTTAATAAGGATTCTCCACATTAATTTCAAATGAAATCATTCTCCTGGTAGAAGTAAGTCACCTTGCAATGTAGGGAAGAAGCTACTTAGGCAAACAAAGAGCTTAATCTGAATCCTGCTATCCTGCTAAGTAAAATAAAGTACTCCAATTTTAATCAATTTTTTGATCATTTCAATTTATTTTAGAAATAAAGTCTTAACTTGATGAGGTTTTTTTTTTTAAGCTGAGCTTGTAAAACTGATACTATTTTCGTTTATTAGATATCATGTTCCATCAAAATGTCACACATGACAATGCCTTTTATTAGCTACAGGACAAACAAGTCATTACTAGATCTACGCAACAAATCTGCAGCCTACTCCATCACTGGATACCATTCTTTCATTTTCATTATTATTCAGAAGGCAAGAGCTGAGAGCAGTCTCACTGGAATATTCTTGAACTGGTAGGTCAACCAGTTCTTCAATTCAAGACAATATATTTGCCTAATTTAAAGGCATGAAATAATATAGCCTCACAGTGTACAACTATCTGAGAAGAAGGAGTCTAATATCTGATAAGAAGAGTAGGAAATATGAAACTCCTTCAAAACAATCAGAAATCTGGAGGGAGTTGATGAGAAAAAGGATGCTATACTGGTCAGAAGGAAGTCCCTGCTCAGCTGGGATTCTAAAGGAGCAACCAACTTGTGAGGAAGTTTTTAATTTTGAGTCCTGGATAGGAGTATAAAGTCTAAAAAGTTCCCAAAGCCCTCCCAAAAATCCCAGACCAAAACAAAAACTCCCCAATACATAATAAAAGCTTGAGTTATTCAAATGTAATATATACATATTTGTTAGCAATAAAGAAGAAAAGTTTTTTCTGCAGAAGAAAAGGTTTTTTTTTTCCATTTTTTTGCTTCAGGCCTCCTTTCATAATGAGAGGAAGCTACCAGACGTAATCCAGGCTGTAATGTAAGTCTTTTCTGACAGCATTTCCTGTATGTAGCACTCCTAATAAGTTCTGTCTTCCAGTGAGCAACTCTGTAGTTGTCAAAACGTAGTTTGGTCCTTTTCCGTAGTTAGGAAAGTATGTAATAAATTCAGGATCAAAATCATACTCAAAAGACCCTTAAGGTTGAGCAATGTTAACCCTATCTTATATCATCTCTAACTAGAGCTACAGGGGATGACTGAGATAGCTGAATCATGAAATATAATTGCACAGAAGCTATGATGTTGACAAAGAACGAAAGGTTTCACAAAAGCTTTTGTCACATCTATATTTCATAAATCAGACAAGCCTATATTAATTTTTAAGTACTCTGTGCTTGCCATTCTACAGCATTTAGAGTAACAAATGCAAGTGGCAACACAGAGGTAACTTGCAACTGCTTTGGACAACCCTAATTTTCAAACACTCAAGCTAATCATATGTGATAACTACTATGAACAGAGCTGCAAGGTCAGAGTGTCCATATACTGAGGGCTACAAGTTTAACTGACAGCTTTATTGTCCTTTCTCATGTGATTTTTTTTTTATTTTTTAATTGGCAATTCAAAGGAAGAAAGGGCAAAGAATAATATCAGAATTATGTAAAGCATTTCTTTCATACATAAATATATATATATTTATACACACTTTACTTATACAACATATACATTTCTCTATATAAGCATTTTGATATATTTATATGCAACTTTTAAATGTATAAAACATTATGGCTACATTAAGCCTTCTAAACATGCCTCTGGATCTGGCTAGCTTTCTAGGAAAAAAAAGAAAAACAGTTCTTCTGTAACTACTGTACATCTCTGGAAAAGCAGGAAAAGTAGCATACAAATTTTGGAGTATCCGCATTCTTGCAAACTATCTAGAAGTACCGCACAGCAATTTCCCTAATGTTTTAAATTCATGCCTGCCTGGAGTACTTGTTTAGCTACTTGCAATTCAATGATCCAATTGCTAGGGAACTGGCTTGGAACATCAACATCTTAGATGAAATTGCTGCTTTGCCCAGCCTTCAGTGCCTGCATAGCACGCACCTGCTATTTATTCTTTCCATATCTTAGATCTGTATTACAGTAGAGGTGCTATGAGAGAAAGTATTCAAGCTTGAAAAGCTTAAGTACGGCAGTATTGAACACCTCTGATACATACTTACAACTAATGATGATGATGATCTCCAGAGGTCCCTTCCAACCTCAACCATTCCGTGATTCTGTGATTCTGTAATGCTGAAGCCCGAGTAATTTAGGTATTTCTTTCATTAGTGGAAAACCAAACTAACTTTTTCAGCTGTGAAATTTCCTTAGTGACTGAAATCAAAAAGCTGCTAACATTACGTCAAATAGTTCAGCAACGAGCACTGTGGTAATATATTTATGCACACAAAAGCAAGAGTACTTTAGATTTCAAACCTCTGGTATATTGGAGCCTGTCAAGAAGAGATTGGAAGGAAAGGCTTTTCCTGGGAGCTTTTACATTTTTTTAATTGGTTCATATTCAGAAGGCAGAGTGTGCTACCAGTTCTTATTTAAGCAGCCAAAAAACCCTCCATGTTGCCAAGAGTAGGCTGAAGAAGCTCTGTGCTCTGCACAGCAAGTAAGGGATCCTTCGCATAAACACTGGCCACAGCTTTGTCTCTGTGGCCTAGACTAGGACAATTTATTTGCAAGATCAGTATTGTCCGGGCCAGGTGTAATACAGAACATTTTAGGCAACCGTCAGACTTGCAACACAGATCAGAAGAGGCACATATTCATTCTCTCCTGTATCTAAGGGGGTATTTGGTAAAGAAGGCATGCTGTCTTTTAGTCTGATGACTGAAGAAGGAAAGTCATGTGATGAAATTGTCAGTATGTTTGATGAATGTTTTATCTTTCAGTTCTGAAATATTTACAAGAGGCACATACTTTCCTCCTATTTCAAAGAAAAATGAGAATGTGGGGGAAAAAATCTGCTAGAGCTGTGTACTTCCTCCGACAACACTGAGTTGATTGGCAGATTTTATGCCAAATTTATAGCAGATCACTTAGTAGCATATGCGTCAGAGAAGCTTCCGTCCAAGATGACTCATCCCTTATAAAAGTATTTGAAGTGGTGAGATAAAGTAAGATAATCAAGCCAAAAACTAACAGATATTTTAGGGTCATGGGACTGCAAAGAACACCCACCATATTAGTGTATGAATTTGGCCACTGGAGAGATACCAGGCCTACAAGAGAGCTCACAAACAGCCTGGGGGCAACAGATGTAAGGCTGAGCCAAAACCACAGCATGCATCTCATACGCAATCTGGTAGGCATGAGAAACGTCAGAAGTGAAAGATTGAGAGGGGCTGCTGTTCACTTGTGGCCTGCACTCTTATCAAAAAGAGGAAAATGCTTTCCTGTGACATGTTCTGGTGGCTGCATCTAACTGCATCATTGGATCACAAACAAACAGACACAGATCAGCCTAGGAACTGCTGTGACAATCGTCTGTCGAAAAATGCAAAGGTTTATTTTGAATCATTTCATTCCCAAGCATCTGAAGAGTATACTGTCCAGGATACTTGATAAAAAGGTCAGAACTATTAGTAGTGCTGAAACGGTCCTTGCAGAGCACTACAATAGTGAGAAAGAAAACTCTAGAAGAGAGCATCTGAGTGGAAAGACAAACAATTAGATACCTCAATAGTAGTCATATTTGACATCGTCAAATAGTTGTCCAGCAGTTAGGGAAGATAACTCCAGGTGGCCAAGCTCAGGAAGTGTCTGTCTTGTGGACTTACAGTTTTCCTTAACGAGGCTGACAGGAAATAATGCCGAGGTATAACCCACAAGCAGATAACTGAGTTGGTAGACAGGCCCTCTGACTGTTCACTGCGGTAAAACCCTCTGAAAATTCATGTACATATGTGAAAATCTTCAATTCTAACAGAAGTACTGTGTCATCTCCATAGTCAGGCACACATCTGCTGGTAAAAAGTTACCAGATCTCCTGTAAAAATAGGAGGTCAGGCTGTAATTTTAGCATCTACAACTGCCAATTTTAGGATTTTTATTTCTCCACCTGAGAGTTAGATTTAATATACCTACTTGTTGTCTAATTCCTCTGCATCTTATATCCTTCAGGAGAGAATAAAACACACTTTAGAAGACATGAAAGAGGTGGTCTGTCATCTTAACAACGTGGTCACATGGTGTCACAGTCATATACTTGCCCTGCACATCAGTTGATAGGAGTTTGAAAGAGATGCCACTAATTTCCTAAGCCACTTCATATCCAAAGGCAGCACTCACCTTGATAAAACAAGCCTGAAGAACTACTATCACGTAGCATCAACCTATCAACCTATCATATCCCTATGTCCCGTAAGGAATATTTCAATATTTCAGCCAATTTTATAGGCAAATTTGCAAACAGAACATCTGTGCTCCAGCAGAACAGATGTAGGGCTCACATCTAATATAACCAAGATGATCCTTAGATTCATTCCGGGTTTGACCATTTTCAAATCCCTGCAAACTAACCAGCACTTTTGGTAGAAAAATGATAATTTTTTAATGAAAACTTTTCAGTTTGCTGACCTTTTTTTTTTAGGAGAAAGTTGGCTGAAATCAATTGAGTCCTTTGTTAATCCTCACCTCTGTGTTCACTTTTTATAATTTGCTGCAGAGAGATCCAGGAAAGAGGTACGGGGGCTGGGAAATCTATGAAAACACAGGAAGGTGCATTGCAAAATTCTTTTACTTCTTATTTTGAAGGTAATACAAGTTAAAATAGAATAGAATAAAATTTGACCAGTTCTACAAATAATACATCTGCTGTAAGAAAACTGACCTGTGCTGGCTTAATGAAATAAATAATGCATACATATGTTTACTCCATGAAATGCAATTGTCCATACCTTACACATAGACACTTCATTGCTTCATCTTAGTTGTGTTATAAAATTTATGCAGGTGTTACTCAGCTTTTCTTTTTTCCAGCTATTGACAATACACCCGAATAGCTAGTGAAGCATCTCAATTAAAGTGATGTAGAATGGGGTAGAAGTCTCCAGATAGTCCTATAGAAGGAGTTTACCTCTTTTCTTTCCAAGTTATTCTGTATTCTGGACTTATTTCCGTAATTAGGAATAAAAAGCTTCCAGCAACACATGGCTTAATGTAAACTTCATCACCAAATATTTATCCCTTTCCCTTTAGGTAAAACTATGAGAAAACTGTTTGCTTGTTTTGCTTAAAATGAAAAAGTAGCTGGAGAGCTTCTCCTGCCTTAAACTCACAGGCAAAAGGGAAGCTTGGTATAAGCACTTTGATCATACTGCCAGCATTTCACCAATGGGCAAAAATCAGTTCCCTTTCAGATAACAGCACCTTCCTTTTTTCAGTACTATAAGCAACTCAAACGATATGCTCCTATAACTCTATGCTATAGTAGAATTAGAATCCACAAAAAAATCACCAGCTCCTGTGGATACAGAAAAAACAGATAGATCTACCATCAAAGATAGCAAAATTTCCATCAGTTGGTACATTTAGAAAACAATATGTAGAGGCAAAAGAGAAAAGTCTCAATCATTTCCATTCTGATATTTTGACTATGGGGGGGGGGGGGTCAAGGGGAGGAGGTTGAGGGATAGAAAGATTAGGATGCCAAAACCCATGGTCAAGAATCTACAACTTGCTAAAAATGAGTAAAAATTGAGAGCTGTATGTAGAACAATAGAACAGCTAGGAAAAGGTTACAGGGCAGCAATGCAGTAACTGTATTTTTTATGAACATTAAAAAAAAGTGACTCATTTCTGGAGGTAATGCCACTTCACCCTTGTCTAGCTGACCAAATAGTCTCTCTGTGGCAGATGAAAAAGGCGGTTCCATACTCAAACTTTATGACATAAGCAGGAAAGATAAAACGCTATGTAACTTGAACCCTCTCAATGTTTAATAACTCTTCACAGTTAAAGAAATTTAAAAATGCGGAGTGAAAGGAAGGCCGAGTCTTACTAAGATATCAGTACAAGTTCCCACAGTTCTCAGAGGTGGTAAAAGATCATATCTTTTTCCATAATCTTAGAAGACTGCTCTGAGTCATGTCTCAGTTTCCATAATTCTCCAATCCTCTCTACTAGGGAAATAACTTTTTCCATCTTAACTGTTTCCTTCTCCTAAAGGAAAAGCTATTTCACTCTACTTTTTTTTGGAAAAAATTTGTACAAACCCTGCCAGCCATACTATTATTAAAAGGTATTGGATCTGCAAGAATGCAAAGGTAATGGCAAACACTGTTGCCCCACCCCAGGAAGGTCCGACGTTGATAAAGGGGTACCAGATTCCTCTCAGAAATATTTCCCAGTTCTGCTTCATTGGCTCTATAAATTCTTTAAAGCAGAGATGCCTCAGAGAGGAGAAGGCTGATAAACTACATCCCATTGCAACATTTTCAAGAAAGTTATTTCCTTTACACTTTTATGTAACTGGCTTTTCTTATTCTCAGTCATATATCCACTAATGTGAGAGATTATACTTTTCTCCTCTTGGAGGACCTGAATCTCCCCGAGCATAGGGAGATTCCAGAGGGAGTGCGTGCATGACAGGGTAGGTGTGTCTGTATGTCACACGTACCCATGCATGTTCTGTATTAAGAAGCCAGTGTGTACTATTTGGCTTTAGAGCCTTTCTCCTTATCCCTGCTACCTGTAGGAGGGATAAAGCAAGAAAAAAGGTCGAGTGCCTGGACAGACAGAGATCTGAATATGTATTCTCCACACTCAGAGATGCTGCTTGAGGGCAAGTCTTACAGCTCTCAGCACCTTGCCAAAGAACTGGCTTGTAAACATCCAAGTGAGACAGAGAGGACTTGAATTTTTGATTCAAGCTTTCATGTAGTGATGCATGAGTTCACAGTGAGTTTACCTGCCCTTCTTTGAGAAGGTCATGAATTCAAAACTTCAGATCTGCCTTTTTCTTGCGCGCGCTCTCATCTGGAAATCAAAACATTCCAAAATGCAGTGCTCTTCCTTCTTCCTCAGTCAATGAAAGATGAGGATCAGCCAGAGAAATTGCGGAGAAATATCTTGTTGATAACTGTCACTTTTCATGAATGTTAACTCCAGTGCAATTATTTTACAAAAAAGATAAAGATAGTCAAAAGAAAAGGAAGGTTCACAGATGGATTTGGTTTAAAAGAATGTTTTCTTCAGAAAGCATATAGAAGCCTCAACTCAGCTTGTGCAAGCAGAAATAAGCAACAACCTTCCCAACCGCAGGACTCGGTGCGCATAACTCACTGCCTCAAAGATCTACTCCCTTCTCACACAGCCATTTCAAACAAGGCACCACCTTAATAATAGAGGATTTCAGAGAGTATCACAGAATGCTTTCCTAAAGGAGAAGAGATGAAGACACAAGAGCTTCTACCTCTGCATAAAATAAAATTTCAGAAGCTTTCAGAATAGGCATTATCAGGTTTGAAAGGCAGAAATCAAACTGATTTCTGCCAAGTGAACACTTGTTTGATGTGTAGGCTGGAGGAGATATATTTATTAGGAAATGCAGCTAGTCACAGAAGCTGTATTTTCTTAATTGCAGAACCGAATGGTCTACAAACGATTCCATATTTTCTTTCAATTTCACTTTCCCCTTATTAGAAAGCAGAGAAAACTCAGAAAATAGGGATTCTTTAGAAAAAAGATCCTCCAAACAAACTCAGATACGGAACTCAAGACCTCATGAGTTAGAAACAGTCCCGGTTGGCATAATGCCTACTCCATTCCTACTAGGACTCATCCCTGGAAATTTTTACTTTTGGACCATCCAAATTTTAACCCAGTATAGGTAGATTCAGCCACACCACTAGTAAAGAATACCCTTTTTCTTCATGTGGAAATAGACAATCTAACGTCCGCATTGAGGAGGTTAAGCTTCTTCCAATTATCACAACCAATTCTACAGATTCCCAAAGAAAAAACGATGTGAATTATTTTAAAGATGTTGGCACGTGCCCATAGAATAATGAAATGAGAAACACCCAATTCATTCTGAGCAGCCTAAGAAGTAGTTTTTTTTCTGGTTAGACATAGAAAGCTTCCCCCATCACCAATCCCAGAACTATCCAATGCTCTAGTTACAAAAAAACATTAAGATAATTAAAGCAGCTGAGGATTGACTATCTCAACTCATTTATGCTGCGGTAAGTTTATATCATGATAAGGAGGAGAAGGTTTAGTGAAAAAAGTCATTGCTGATTTAAAAAAAAAAAAAGTATTATGAATATTATACAAAGGATTGGCTGGCTACACTTAGCCTTAATAAGTATCTCTTCTTCCACTTGCATAGTTTAAAATATATAAAAAAACTACAAAACCTGTTTCTGTGAAAACAGAGATGAAAACGATATTTAACTAGAAGGATGGAAACAGCACGTTATTGAAGAATTAAACAATCAGACAGGCTTGCCAAGTGAAATATCCTTGTTTCCATTTGGTGCTCGCTGAGTACCACATGAAGCGTAAGAGAAAAAAAAAAAAACTAGTTTGAAATAAACTGCAAGCTCTCTCAAGGAAACAGAGCAACTTCCAGTACTACCCAGAGTTGTGCAAGACTTTTTTTAAAGGAATTAGGGATCATTGTTTTTCCATAGAACTCTGAAACTGGAATAGGAATCGGCTACAAACACGTCAGGAGAGGGCTCAACACTTTTCTAGACCTGAAATTTCACACACCTGCCATGCATGAAGGCACCTGACTCACACCACTTTCTGAACTTTGCGGTGGCAATCATCAAACTAGCATCTCAAATAAGCGCTAAGTGCTGTGCTGTTAGTTAAAGCAACAGACATTGTAAGCGAAGGTATAACACACAATCAAACCTAGTAAAATAGGCTATAATCGTGAAGACTCTCGAATTTTCTTTCTGCTAAATATTAAAATTCACTTTCAAGGCTCAGTGACTCTCACATCCAAAAGGACAGCTTAAGGATGGTTAAAGCCCATTTTAGGCCTGGTTAACCCCGCCTGCAAAGGAACAGTTTGTACTCATATCAGTAGCGAGAGACCTTAGAGTAGCAAGAGATGACTCATTCTCCCTCATCCTTTTTCCTCATACTATGACTTCTCAAGACACAAGCAGAGGTAATCCTGCCTAATGAATGTTTTTCTCACTGAATGGGCTTGCAAGAGGGATTCTAGCCCTAAACTTTTCCAACAGAGCAAAATATGTATGAGTAATTCCTATTTCACACAGGAGGAATAACCTAGCATGACTTCTACTAATAAAATGTTAGTTCCTTTGATTCTGAGGAGGAGAGTAATATTATTTCATTTTGAATTAATATGATGAGATCACTACCAGATATAGAATTTATGTTCCTCCTTTATCCTGTATGTTGTTTTGAAAAACAGAAACAATTTTGCTCAGGTGCAATGTTCTAACAGGGCATTTATTTTCAAATGCTACCACCCACACAATCAGTCCATGCAATCTCTTCAATGAGAGAGTGAACACGAGCGCTATCCCTGCGTGTAAGGAATTATCAAAGTTAGAAGCAATCTTTAATGCTGAAGTCACAATCAAGCTCCGTTCCTGGATCCTAAGGAAACTGCTTTGAAGTTAAGATGCATTCGTCCGTGAGGACCCAAAGTAGGCACAGGGAAATGAAACTACTACCTCCAAGTTATTAATATGTTACTTTTCTTTAATGCAATTCGTTTCAGTTTTCCTATAAAAAGCATTAAGTAACCCCATCATTCTGTTAAAAGAATAAAACTGCAACAGTTACTGTAACTGTTATTTGCCCACCTATAAAGCAAAGGAATTAAACTAATATCAAGAGTTTAAACGTTTAGCAGCTTCATTACTTTTCTGAAGCTGGAACAAAGTATATTTTTATCTAGCCGACAGCAATTACTTCAGTGGTTATTTCAAATTCTTGTATAACTTCCCTACTATACCACCTTTCTACAAAAATTTCAAGTGGTTATATAATTACATGACCAAATGAACGAGCACTTAGCTTCCAACACTAAGTACAGAAAAAGAGCCAATATACATCAAACAATTCTTTTACATCTAGTTAAGGCAAGATTAGGATATATTTCTTACATACTTTCTATCCTATAGCCATTAGAAAAATATCATATGGTATATAAGACACTGTTAAGAAATTGCACTGTATCTTTATATAATTTATCAGTGATGCATAGAACTCTGCATGAAAGCTACAGAGATTAATGTAAAGATGGAAGATCTGCAGCAGTGGGAGTTGCACTCCCTCTTTCCTGCCTGATGGAAACACTAGCGGAAGAAAATAGTGAACTATCCGACACAATTAGAAAAGAAGGAAAGGGAATAAAATGTCCAGTTCTTATCAGGTTTCAATACTGTAAGTTTTAAGTAAAAATAGCTTTAACCTAGTTGTCAGTAAAATATTGTTAAGATCTCCCACAGTAAATAGCTTTCCTTTCTTTCTGCTTCAGGACAAGTTAGCACAGTCCCCAGTCCCTGTTCCCGCTGTACGGAGCGTGAAACCCTGAATCCTGTCAATCAGTGACCTTCCTGGCACAAAGACTTCATTGCACCAGCCTAATGGGAAACCTGGTTTAGATCAGAGGCATAGGTCCCCTCCCTGCTCCCAGCTTCTCCAACCACTATCCATCCCTTCCCCCAGGCAAAGGGTAAAACAAAAATACTGTGCTTTAATCTCTTCAAGGGCAATGCGGTAGCAGTCCCCAGGCAAGATCCCAGCAGAGCCAGGAAGCTCCAGCTGACGCAATGACCTTCCGGATCTGCTCCAAGACACCCGGGAGAGTGCTTGATGCAGAACGGACCCGACTGTGCAGAGCTCTCAGGTAAGACTGTTGTAGCTATACATGTGGGGATTCTCCTTAAAAACTGCACAACCTTCACAACTATTTCTCCATGCTATATAGCCACCTTACTCTGTTAAAGGATTATCTATTAGTATTTTAACAAAAATTATGAAGAGAGTTAGTAAATTAAGGTTCTTATCAGCGGTACTGTTCTATAGAAACAGTTTAAAACAAATTACACTTACTCAGCTCAGTAAAATCAGAGGTTAAATACAATTCTTGACTCTAAGTCAGGACTGGACACTCCCTTTGGATCTACCGCAAGTTCAGCATTTCCACTTATGAAAATGCCACTTTGCCTCATAAAACTTGTATGCTTCTCATTTCAGCAACAAAAATACTAGTAAGTTATTATTAAATGATATCCCATATGTTCTAGGAAATGCAATAACTATTTGAGATGTACTCTGAGATCATAAAAAGATAACTGATTGTTCCAATTTAAGGTACTTAGTGCTTATTCTGATCTATGCGTGCTATTTTATACAAATAAACCATACAAATATATAAACTCCTATCTTGCTTTATTTATACCTTCAATTGTATACTGCTGAAACACATATGGTACGTAGTCTTTACTCCAGGCAGTGTGAAACTATGTGACACACAATCAAATAGCACTAACCAGGCAGACTGAAGTCAGTATTACAGAGCATAATGGCAAGAGTACTCTATACCTATCATGCACACTTCATAAATGGCCGACACAGCAAGATTAAGAGAATCACTTCTCTAAAAGTGTCTCAACTTTTATTTATCAGCTAATGAGTTTTAGCTTAATTTGAAAAGTTTTATTTTGCTAAGTTCAGTATTTGGAGATTACCAGACCAGATAACTACAAATAATTAAAAAAAAAATCATAACTTACCAAGGAGCCCCACATGTCACGACCATCACGGTAGTAAAACAAGTTTGTACAGTCACAAATCTCAATTGCTGCAAAGAACTAACCCAATGAAAATGTTATCAAAGCTAAAAATAAGATATTTCAACATAGGATGCACCAGCTGGCATGCACTGCATTAGGCATGCACAAAATATTTATTACAGACACATTCTTCAGTTTGATAAGGTAATACCATAAACAGTTTACGATACAATGGTTTAGCCGTACGGAATAAAACAAATCGTGTGACCCTTGTTTTGGGGGGAAGACTGCACTAAGCATTTTCTGGATTTTTTCTTTTTTCCTCCACTCCTTCAACACTGTTGGCCACCTCCTGTAACAACTTCACCCTTCTGCGAAGTAGCAGCAAAATGCTGGAATCTAGAATGTGTCATACGGAAGACAGCAATTTTGTGCAGGATATGTAGCCTCAGGGCTACATATGGGTATGGACATAAATAATCAGGGATGATTATTTTCTCAGAGAAATATAAATGTGTTATCTCACACATAGGGAGAAAAGGATGCAAACAGGCATTTACCTCAATATCTTGTTTGGTTTCACTAAGTGTTACAACACACAATGAACGCCAACCTTTCTGAAGTTGTCAGAGAAAGGCAAAATGTCAGCAGGTCCCAAAAGTTACTCCAAACTCCTTCCAAGAATAGATAAAGAAGTAAAAAAGCAAAGTCTTTTATCTGTGGAAGTATCTTACCAATCCCAACTGAGCAATAAAACAGCAAATCTAAAACATTCTCAGAAACTAACAACTTCATAACAAGTCACAAAAGAGAACTTGAACTTGGTCAGAAGATTCCAGACAGATCGGTGACAAGCAAAAAAATTACAAAGTGAGAGTACTCAGTGTGCAAGGAGTAAAAAACCACTTTTACTTCTTGCCTCTGAAGATCGCAAGTACAATTTATTCTGTACATAAACAAAAGCAAATATACATTCAGGAAATACTAGAAATGAATGAGACTGCCCCCCCGCCCTCTTTGTAGAGGTGTGCAGGATTTTCCACACATCTCGAGGAGACCAGACTCTTCCTCCCAAAGGACAGGAGGGTAGGGACTGCATCTGCTTAGGTTCCTCGTCCTCCAAGGACTAGCACTGAAACAGCCCTACAGTTTGGCAGTGTTGGCAGCACTACAGCGTTAGGAGCTAAGAACTGCAGAGCAAGAAAATCCTACTGTGGTGCCTGTCAGCCAAGGAGACCAGAAAATACTAGTATCTTCACATCTGCTCTCAGTTACTCTGATGACCACGATCACAAGTAGCAGCTGCACAAAACCAATGACAATTAATGGCCAAAAGTAGGGAGAGCCAGGCAAACTCTGGACATGTATTTTTCTATTAAAGGCCATTGATCAGTCAAAACATATCAGAGTATACATACACCTGGAAAGTGTCTGGGTTTCCCCTCCATCCAACACACACACACTTTCATACTTTGTGTTAGGACAAATCTTCAAAAGGAGAGGAAGAGCGCGAGAGCGAGAGCGAGAGTGAGTTAGCCATTGCACAAAATAACCACTAATTCAGTTGTTAGGACACCTGTACGAAACCTGGGAATATCAGCTGTATTTACTTTATTTTTGCTACATATTTATACAAAGGGATCTACATTAACCATAGCTACTAAGGAATACCTGCTTCAGAACAGCCACAGGTTGGTGATTAGGGTCGTTTTTTGAACATTTATAAAACACGGCATGGAACAGATCACCCAACACAGACACTGTAAACATTTGCTTAAAGAGCAGAAAAAAATCATCACTGAAGTGTCTTGCAGGACTCAGCAATATCCATTTGCTGACAGACAGCAAAACAAGCTACCAGCTCATAGCCTCCAGTATTTAGTCTAAATGAGACAGGGCAGGTCTGTCAAACCCCGTAGTGCTTCATACTCCACAAAAAGGCCAACAGTAGGACTCCTCATTTTTAAAGGTCTTGGTTTCTTCTAATATTAAGAAGGAAAAACATTACAGGATAGCAAATCCATGTCCAGCTCTAATCAGAGCAGTGTGATTCATGAATGCCAGAAAATCTCACTATCATGCACGGCAGTACTAGTCGTACCATTTTTCATTTGTTTTCACATGCACACTCTAATAAGATCATCTCTGCTTCAGTTTTCTTGAGTGGGTGTTCCCTGCAGACTTGAATTCATTATCAGCTTTGATAGCTGAATGCTTTCAACCTTCAGCTTACATCTGGACAAAGCACACAATGAAGAATAGTACAATAAATGTTCCGTCATCACTTACTGTCAAAATACAATGATCTATTCATTGCATGCTTCTCATTTTAACAGAGTATTTGGTTATGTTATGCATCACATTATTTTTCCACGTTCCTCATCTCAGTCATTCTAAAACTATTAGCCATGTCCCATACGCTCATAAAGCCACTTTAAAAATTACTTTGAAAATAAACTAACTCTAAATTTCTTCTATGTGCTTGTGGTCCTTGTGGTCTATCATGCCTTTTAAGTTACAATTTCTTAGGTTTTACATGCACATATAGGATTTCTTTTTAAAAACTCGGAAGAGAGACCCCAAGAATTGGGACTTCAATAGAGACATCAAATGTCATAACCGTACTTTTCAAAGAATAAGGCATAGTGACAATTGTTTCTTGTTTCTTCATTTTCCCCAAAAGGTTTTAAGCATCTGTAGGTATAGTTCAGGCAAACCCTTAACTAAGCAACAAAATTCAGAAATGGAGCCCAACCAAGTGGTTAAATATAAAGGCAAGTCAGACTGTCAGGAGAGATAATCCATCAAAAAAATATATACAGAATAAAACTGAGCCACTATAAGTTGAAGCCGTAAAGATTCATTTATGTAACAGACACATAATGTTGTGAGTATATATCATTTAACCTCTCCTTCCTTACAGTTACAGAGGCAGCCAAAGATGAGGAGGAGATAGGACTCAAAACTTTTCCATATTTCTCAACAAGAGAGAACTAAAATATCTTTCTTGAACTAATATTTCAAAGATATTGTAAATAATCTAACTCAAAATGTTTTGGTCGTTACATTTTTTTGAGATAGAGAAATTCTTCAGGTATCCAAGCACTATATTAACTTGGACACTGACCTGAGAAAGAGAGATTGCCTCTCTCCCTGTCCTCTCTCAGGAAAAAGCATCCACTAGAAAAACACAGTTTTGTTCAACTAATGGATTAAAGAAAAATACCACCCCCCCCAAAAAGTAACAAAAAGAAGCCCTGAATCCTCAGTAAGTCACACAAAATAGAATACTTTTCTTGGGGATATCAGTAACAACAGCAAGAACAAAGGTAACCTACACTTTTTCAAGGAAGTCATTTGTCACATGCTTTTTTTCACCACAAAACTATCTAATAAGAAACTAGAACACTTAAATGGAAATAGGATATATGTTACTACTCTTAAGGACAGTTCATCAATGGTAGTCATAGTATCCATACTAGCAAATTAAGTGATCCTGGAAATGTTCCCAGAAACTTAGCCTAACTGGTTCAGAGCAGTCTGAATCTATGCTTACGAATTATCTTAGCCTCCAAAAGTGGTTGGCATAATGCCTACTCCATTCCTACTAGGATTCATCCCTGGAAATTTTTACTTTTGGACCATACACTTAGGAATTATTTGTGAGAATTCAAGTTTTAATAGTTTAGCAGTACAGTCAGAAATGACCTTGGTCACTGTTTTCACAATATAGCCGCAATCACATGGGGGAAAACATCACACTGGCCCGAAAAAGGACAGTCTACAGTTGGCTTCTAGCATTAGCACACCTGGAGCACCATTTTCCTCTTGGGCATAGCTCTTCAAGAAGGTTTTAAACCAGCAGACGAGGTCTCAAAGGAACAATAACACCACGGGTCCATGAGCAGATATTAAGAATAGAATTGTTTAGACTAGAGAGAACTACAAGGAGACACCATGCCAGCTTTCAAATATGCGAGACTAACACAAAAAAGTTACACTACACTCCTGCTGGAGATAGGGCAATTAGCAGTGGGTGTAATTTTTGCCACAGAAAATATTTAAATTAGATATTAAACAACAACAAAATTCTAATTAAGAAGATAGCTAAATAGTGGGCTAAACAGCAAGTTGATGGATCAAAATTCCATCACTGGAGGTTTTTAAATAAAAGGTTAGGCATACATTTGTTGGGAATGGTTTAGATAAAGTCAACTTTACGCGTGGACAAGAGGATGGACCAAGCTATCCTCTTCAGCTCTATTCTAACTCTATTTCTTATGATTTACTGTACCTTTCTTTCCTAAAGTCTTAGAGACAACAATGCAGAAAAGACATAGCTAATATCACAGCAAATACCTGTCCATAATTTTCCCTCTTTTTGTTACAAGAAGGACTCTAAAGCATGTGGCAAGATACAAAGAGAACTGCTTATTTAGAATATCACAGTAACTTTAAGAAAGTTAACTTCATTTAAGTTTTAAAATTCTCCTTTATAGCTTAGAGGCACAGACCTCCCAGGAGACAACCCATCTGTCCAACACTGGCAGCAAATAGCGCTGTGACAGTATCATCCTGTTTCAACAAAGTTGAATAGACAGAGCAAGTTATTTTGTTTTGTTTTTTGTTTCTGGTTTTTTTTTTTTTTTAATTCTCAGCTCTTGGGGGGGGGGGACGTAGTGTATGTTAAAACAAGGATTAAGCTAACAAAAAAAAATCATCAGGAATCTTTTCCAGGGACATTTGAAGTTTCATTTCAAATAAAGCAAAAATAAAGCAAAATAAAGCCAAAATACTGAATACTTTATTATTCATATTTCCTTATAAATTTTCTCTTACCCTTCCAGCTCTGTCTGCTTCACGCTCTACACCCTCCACACCATACACTCACCAAGCTGGGCCAGTCTACATGCTTAATCACAATTTTGAAAATCTTCAGAAAGTCATTGGGATTTTTCCCAGCAGAGCTTGCTTGAGTGATCTATTTTACAGACTTATTCTTGTCATTTCTAAACATGATCTGGTCTGCAAAGCGACTTTCCAAAGATTTGTAAGGTCAGTGTTGTACTAGAGTAACTTTAAACTAACTGATTAAAACCGAGGCATTCCACTCCTGCTTTCCCAGGAAGTACTATAACCACCTCGGAAGCCACTGAGCGCAATCCAGTCCCCTAGAGAGAAAAAGGAAGGAGTTACAGGTCTGCTTAACTGAGTGCCCGTTTGCCTCGCTCTTTTCTGTGCTTGAAAAAAAGTCACATGAATACCTTAGCGAACATGAATTCCCCAGACCTCGACCTTTCCCAGCCTGATCGTAGTTCCCTTGATGTCAAAGGCAATAAATGCACAAAGAGCGCCTGGCTGAGGATGAGCCTTCCTCCTCTCCTGCAGCCCAGCAGCTTCATGGCTTGGGGGCCAATCTAAGGTTGCCCCGTCCAAGAACAGCAAGGGGTTGGAGGGAAGCCCAGGACAACTCAGAAAACCAGTGACCTGTAGGCTTGGGAGATCAAGGGACCAAGATGCATGACCAGACTTCTGTTACCCTGGATAGCGTGCACGTATGCATTTTCCTTGAGCCAACAGCCTGACCACTCCCCAGAGAGTAGAAACCTCACAGACCAACTTCCAAAGGCTGTCAAACACAGCCAGATAAAATCCCTTCCCTCGCCAAGGCAAACATCAATCAACATAAAAGCAAATGTTGTATATACAGGAAAAAAAAAAGTATTGTTCTTTGAAAGATTTTGAATTGCTTGACCACAGCCTCAAAGGCTCTCAATAATTATGTCACTTCTCAAACTAAAACACATATAGCAATATTAACTGTTCTCATCGTGTAGGAAAGTCAACATAAATCAGGTGTAAAGCCTTCACAATGTTTTCTGTATACACTTCAGGCAGCCAAAGTTATTTAAAAATGTTCTCTTTGTCATTTTCCTTTTCTAAAAGAGCATACCAACACTGATAGAATTAGAGTCTGGCATCAGTTAAATGTCTGACCTTGAAAGTGTTTCAGAAGTAATACCATGAATATATTAAACACTTTTCACTCATCTCAGCAGCCACTATACTATGAATTATGTAAAAAATAGCATCAATTTTTCAAAGCAATATATGTGACACTACTATATGATGAAAACAAAGTTCTTATTAAATGAGAGATGCATTTGGTCCACTGTAAAGTGATGAAAACAGTCTCCATTTACAATATTTAACAGAAGAAAAAATTCCATAGCTACACTTCACAGTTTTCATTTTACAAGCAATCCTTTTTCGTGGTATTTAGTGTATTTGTTCTGATGTGAATATTTTAACAACTTGATAGCCAATACAGGTTTCACAATTACTGGAGTCAGGCCACGAAGGTATCGTGTATGTATGGACTGTGCATATTGCACAATTTTATTCAATTTCCAGGAAATTAGAAGGAAGATAAAAAAAATTGAAAATATTGTCACAAAACCTAACCTTTAACCTCCTTTTAACCACGAAAGAAACATCATCATAGAAAAATCTTAATTTTAAAAGGTTTTCTTGTCACTAAAACTTTACTGGAACATTGTAAATATTATTTAATAGGCAACATTTTATTTTATATATGCATTTTAAGAAATAAAAGTTGCTTGACCACTATATTGTCTTCTTTCTTTATCTGGAGCATAATATTACTGTGATGGCTGTCATCACCTCCCAGGAAAACAGAATAAGATAAAATAGGTATTTCAAAAAATTTCTCTTTCCTTCACAGATTTGTTTTTGGCCTGAAAGAGCCAGAGCATAATAAAATATTAGTACCACATTCAAAATGGTCATCATTAAAACAATATCTAATTCCTTATTAACCAATTGTGGTTTAAATTTTTTAAAAAATGTTGTATAATGTTCCCTAGCACATAGTATAGCAAATAAGCTTCTAGAGTAATTTAGAATAACAATTCTACTTCATACTATCCATAAATAAATCATTTATCATTTGTTGATAATACCTACAACAGTAACATGCACTATAGCTGAAAGTAAGTTCTAGCTTTTTTAGGAAATGATAACACAATCACTGTATCTAAAACTATAAGATAATACAAATGCTTATTTAATATAAATGCTTATTAGTAAGTTCATAAACGTACCTACATAGGAAAGATTCTGTCAAGAGTTGCATGCTAGACATACAAACATTAAAAAAGAAAAGAATGATGCTACTGGTTTACATGTTTGAAATACATTCTTTATTGCAAGGGCACACTGCTGGCTCATAGTCAACTTGTTGTCCGCCAGCACTCCCAGGTCCTTCTCGGCAGAGCTACTTTCCAGAAGGTCAGCCCCCAGCCTGTCCTGGGGAATGGGGTTATTGTTCCCCAGGGGCAGGACCCTGCACTGTCCTTTGTTGAACTTCAGGAGGTTCCTCTCTGCCCACCTCTCCAGCCTGTCCAGGTCCCTCGGAATGGCAGCACAGCCCTCAGGTGTGTCAGCCACTCCCCCCAGTTTAGTATCATCAGCAAACTTGCTGAGGGTGCACTCTGTGCCTTCCTCCAGGTCATTGATGAATATATTGAACAAGACTGGACCCAGGACTGATCCCTGGGGGACACCGCTAGCCTACAACCCTCTGAGGTCTGCCATTCAGCTAGTTCTCAATCCACCTCATTGTCCGCTCATCTAACCCACACTTCCTGAGCTTACCTAGGAGGATGTGATGGGAGACAGTGTCAAAAGCCTTGCTGAAGTCCAGGAAGGCAACATCCACTGCTCTCCCCTCATCTACCCAGCCAGTCATTCCATCACAGAAGGCTATCAGATTGGTCAAGCATGATTTCCCTTTGATGAGTCCTTGCTGACTACTCCTGATCACCACCTTGTCCTCCAGATGCTTAGTGATGACCTTCAGGATGAGCTGTTCCATCACCTTTCCAGGGATGGAGGTGAGGCTGACGGGCCTGTAGTTCCTGGCTCCTCCTTCTTGCCCTTTTGGAAGACTGGCGTGACATGGGCTTTCTTCCAGTCCTCAGGCACCTCTCCTGTTCTCCAGGACATTTCAAAGAGGATGGAGAGTGCAATGCAATGATGTCCAGCAGCTCCCTCAGCACTCATGTGTGAAGATGGCTACTTCTCCGGTGTTGCTACACAAGGAAATTTCATACATATACTTCAATTATATATAAAGTCCACATGCAACAAATAACCACTTTTAATTCAATTATATTTAAGCATCTATGATTTACAATGTCTCTTCTAGTTTCAAAGATGAGCAGGTCTGTGCAGTACAATTCCTATCAGAAAGAAGAGTAGATCTGTCTACTGTCTGAAGTATATTTATGGAGAGTGTTATTCAACATGGAGAACAATATTTAAAAACGGCTCTAGATCTTCAAACTTTGAGTGACTTCTTAACTCTGCAGTACTTAAAGACTCCAAGTCTTGCAAATCAATATTGTTTACTGTTAGACCTCATGTAAATCATAGGAGTGGAAAAATTAGCATTTTGTGAGCATAAAGTTGAAACTCCATTATATTGACAGAAGAGTGGAAAAAGCTCTTCTTGTAAGCAAAAAAAAAAAAAAGAAAAAGAAAAAATCAAGTTCATTGGTTTAAATCTCTTAGAAGGCTTTTAGGCAGCTTACATTTCTCTGTTGCATTTTACCTCTTTAACCACAAAAAATGTTCTTTCCTTCTAAAACTTAAAGGAGACTGAAAATAACTTCAACAGTGAGGAAAAGGTGCAACATACACCACACACTTCTTATTAAAAGGGTCAGTCAAGAAAATTAACTATAATATGGAAGTTTAAAGAGTTATAAAGGAAGGAATGGGCTGGGGGAAGAGGACCTTCTGTGACCTCCCATGTATTTCTACAGAAACTAACACAAGTTTTGCATGATGGGTGATAGGTCAAGTGCTGTATGTTTTCTCCTGCAAGTGCTATTGTGGCAGTAGTCCCTTACAGAGCCAAAGTTGTTTTTCATCAGAAGAAGTACTCTGTCATCTTTTTTAAAGACCACCCAGCATTCCAAAACAAGGAATTTTGATAATTCCTTAATACTGAGACCACGCAAGCCAGTTCTTGGAAAGCTGAAAGGAAATGTGTGTTTTGAGTACAAACACATCAGAGGCAAATGATATAGATATTTTAACCACTTCCATTTGAAATTAGTCCACTTTCATTTAACACTCTTTCAGTTAATCTTTATTTTAAATTACTGAACATTATCTACTGAAAGCACAGTGTTTATTGAAAATAGTTATATCCTGGAACATAAAAATATCCAAAGTTTCAGCAATTATTTTTAATTTTAAAAATAACTGCAGAAACAACTTCCTAAAAATGTTGTAAAAATTGCCATTTTCATAGAAATTTATAGTAAAAATTATACTTTTTGATGGAAAAAGTGAACACAGGCTGCATTCCTAATTAAGAATGCAATTAGCAGCAAAGAGTGTGGTAATTTAAAGGTACATACTTGTGTAATTAATGATAGCATTGATTTTTCAGTTCAGCTCTTGAGCATAAGTTTGCTCAGTTACTGTTATATATCGTTTTAGCATAGTGTTGGAAGCATTCATCATGAGCAACAAGCAAATAAATAGTTTTGAGACAGAAGAACTGAGGATGTAAATATCGAAGCAGCAACACACAGTTTTAAGAAAATGCCTGAAGGGTATGCAAGACAGATCAGCCTCATGGTTGAACGCATACATCCCAAAATGTGTTCTACTTCATGTAACGTACCAACTGCTCTCAGAGACTCAAGGTAAAAAACAAAACATCCAGTGCACACCAGAACGGATATCATTCAGACAGGTGCTAACAGATGGAAACACACTCCTACCCATGCAAGAATATTTTTCATCACACAATCCTCCTATCTCTGGCCTGGGTTGCACAACCACGACCACGCCACTGAGCGCTGCCACTGCTGCTACTACTATTGAGTGATGCAGACCTGATAGCCACAATTTCGTTTCCATCAAAGTAACTGCAGCACCTGTAGTTAATATGTATATGAAAGCCAAATATAGTATAAACAGCTGAAAAAGAAATATGTATATAGTTATAGCAAAAAAACATTAAAATATATTTAATGCTCTTATCACAAAACTGGACCTTTTTCTTCCCTCTCTCAACACAGTTTTTCACTGGAAAAGTTGTGGGGGGTTTTTCATTTGTTTTGGTTTGTCTGTTTTGTGCATTATCAAGTTTGTTCGTTTGAGTTTTCACTGGGAAGTTGAAATGTAAATATCTTCAGATGTAAATTCCTAACTGCGCATTTCCTAGTATTTAGGACTATTTCTGATACTTTATTATATTCATCCACTGCAAGTATGCTCTTCCCCACATAGCCAAAGTGGGGTTCAGATGCCTAACCGTAGGTGGCTAGTGCCTTTTGAAGCACTGTAGAACGTCCTAGATGTTCCCACAGGGCTAGCAGACCAAACCAAAGACTTTCTGGAGACTTGCACCCTCTGGGGCAGGATTTGGAGGCCCAGGGAGGCACCCTCAGGTGTGCTCACAGCATGCAAATCACTTCCCCAGTGTCTCCAGAATTTCTTTGGTTGCACCTTCTAAAGTTATTACATCTGCAGCAACTGAAAACACATTTTATACTGTAACGGATCTTGGATGCTCTGATTACTTGTTGCCAGTAAAGCAATATACTATTACAAATGATTAATGGAGACAGTTATCATAAATAATAAATTTGAACCAGCATTTTTTTGACAATTACAAGGGTTAAATCCAGTCAGTACACTGTAACAATATACTGTTAAACAACTATATTCACTAGCCAGAAACCAGAATGGTTGTCCTTTTTCTTAAGCTGGCTCTTCTATAAGTAAATAAGTACAAATTCAATGTTAATTAGCCCCTTGGCAGTAGATTTCATTTCTCCTAGAAGAATAGTAGTTAATAGACTTCCTAGGAATCTAAACAAGAGACTCATGATATCACTAGTGAGCAGCTAAATGATTTCAATGGATTTTGATATACTGAAAAGCAATTCTGGAAGTGTTAGAATTACAAAATATATATTGCCCCCTCCCTTTTTTCCTTTGATTGCCCTTCCATTGCTTTCACAAAACTGTTCTCTTAAATCCCAACACTTCATTTTTGTAGCTTGGCAAGACACAGTTTACAGCATACAAGAAAGTTATATGTTGCATTTATAAAATTACATGAAACCATACTGTGCCAAGGCAACTTTAGGTAGTTAACCAGCTTCAACAGGACCTTCATTTTAAAAGGCAATGGTTATCCTAAGGCCCATCCTTTCTGACTGTTAATGTGAAATATGCACAAGATTTTAACACAGTGATTGCCTCAAAGACAGCAAGTAATACAAGTATGTGTTAAAAAAAAAGTTAAAAAATAGTTTCAAGCATGTAAGAAGGGATTCTTGTACATTTCCTTAGACAAATTATTCTCAGTATATCGTGCTCAGGTAGTTAGAATATATGAACACACCGTGCTAGAACATGCTCATGCTAGCCTGAGGAAAAGGATCCAACAAACAACACGTCTCTCAGACTGATAGCAAAGAGTGGACCTCCCCTGGCCCTGCTTTCCAGAAGGGAAAAGTTCCCTTTCTTATTTAGCTCCAATAATACTATCGAACAGCTCTGCAATTAGAGTTCCCTAATTTAGAGATACTTAGAAAATTAATAGTGTTTGTCAGGTTCAGTAAGTTTTTTGGAAATAAATACAAGCTTGTACATCATTTAATTTCTTCTTCAGTAAAGTGAAAACAGAAGGAGGAAAGAAATTTCATGCAAAATGCAGTTAACAAGGAACTATATAGGAAGCAAGGCTAAGTTAAAACAAATTTGAGATACTATGCAGTAATTATTTATTTCCTTATTTCCTTATAATGATCTACAGCTGGTCTTTCAATAATTCCTATACACTTTATTACCATCTTATTTTCATCTTCTATTACCACCTTCATTTTCATGTTCGGATATAGTTTTGTCCTAAAACATCTCAATAAGCATTAAAGTGTTAAACATGGTAAATAAAAAGTTATCCAAGTTGAAACTATAGAAAAATTGATGCTTTGGAAAGCTGCCAGCCCTGATGAATCAGTTCAGACACCATGCATTGATTAATGTTTCTACTAGAGGGTAGACGAGACTATTCCAGAGTTTGCTTTATGATCAAGGACAGATCAGAAAGCACTGTATGGTCTTCTAAAATACATTAGTATCAGTCAATGTCCAATGTTACAAAGAAAAATGAAGGAACCACTAGAGATTAAAACACATGCTCTAAATGCCATGCTGCCCTTGACATCAACAGGAATTATGCATGTGGAATTAGGAAAATATTTTTCATTAGAGAGTTGTTCAAACTGAGCACAACAAAAGATTAAATTCGCGTTATTAAAATGAAAATTCATAACTGGGTTGATAGTAACTTTTAGTTCAGTTCAATTCATCAGACAATGACTTTCTCTGAACTGTTGTAGCCACACAAGGATTCAAAGCTAAAGAACCAAGCAACAGATGTATTAAACTAGAATCATGACCATTAAAAATATCATTTGCATTCCCCACATCTTCATTAACTGGCATAAATTTTGAGAAAAAACTAGCATTATAAAAATTTAAGCAGTGTGTTTGGAAATATTTCACTCAGTGCATTGTAACAAATTTTTTATAGCAAGCTGCTTTATTAATGCATTTTAATTGGCATTTTTAATGCTTTATAGCTTGCTTTTTTGAAGAATAAATCTCCTTCATAGGGTTTTTTTCAGCAGAGAATTAAACAGATAATTTTCAGTAACAGCACTTGTTTCAAAACCTGTTGATAATGCTTCTATTTATATCGCTATCATGAACCTTGTCTGGATGTCAACCTCACTGGCATCAAACATACTTCATAACAGATGACAGATGAAAGGAGAGGAAGAAAAAAAAAAGAGGGGGGAAAATGTTTGGACTTTATTGCATTAAACCTTTTAAATTGCCAGGAAAATTCTTGGGTTTTTTTACTCTGCTGCCATTTTAATATCAATACAGTAAACATATCATAAGTTAAATTTACCTAAGTGTGCTTTTTTGCATTTAACTATTTCAGAGCACTGAAGGCTTTTGTCACCAATAGAAGAAAATCTTACTTTTCTCCAGATACTGTAAAAATCTAAGGAAAAAAAATAGCTTTAAGGGATACTAGTTGATGGGTATGCCAATTTTAGAACTTTTTTGTCCTTTCTCATTGCAGTATATGGAATTTATCCCCATGAAGTTCTGTGCAATTCTATGTCACTTTCCTTCCTTTCCCCTCCTTCCCCAAAGTACTTTTGAGGGCATTTCCAACTGAACAGGAGAAATGTCTAGATTCTTTTGAAAATTCATTTCACTAAATTGAACTTTGATTATCTCAGCTGACTTGTCACTCATATTTCAAACATAGGCTTACTGCTAATGTGCAGTAAATAAAAATGGCAACATTCATATCAGAATACACCCTATTTTGTTATTAAAAACCATGCCCAACTGCAAAGCAAGTCTTCAGTTTTGTTGATCTAAGAATACTTATAAAAACATAATCTTGTCTGATCAAGAATATCAATTCTGCCATCATATTGTCACACAAAAGTGATTCTCCCATGTGAAACCAGATAATGAACTGGCAGAACAGATGGGGCCTCCATTTTAGAAGCAACTCTTGCAGCTCACTTTTATCAGCTAAAGACTTACTTTCAACATTGAACGTGAAGCTGTCAGCTAAGCAGGTTGATTGTACAGATAGGGATTATTTTGTTCCCCAAGATAGATATATTTTTCAAGTGCTTCCTGACTACTGAAAGAGAGAGAGTGCACGCTTGCTAAGACCTGGCAGCCAATAGATCACAACTTTTACTGGATAATTAATTTGATTCCTGTCTTGCTTGGGTTCTGCTTCTTTCAAGCCAGTGAATTACTTCATTGTATCATTAGACATATTCTTGTATCACAAACTCTTTAAATTCCAATTAATAGAGAAAGGAGTATTTTTTCAAAACATTATAGAGGCCCAAAAGCAGGAGACCTGTAAATAACAGCCATTCTAAAGGCTGATTCAGTAGCTATGTAATTTCACCAATTCTGATGGTGGTAACCATCTCCTTTGTGAATTGCTACTTATCACTAAAGTGCTTTTAGGAGAAAAATGGGATGTAAGGAGGGAACACTTCTGAAATGGTACAGAACTTGGTAAGGCAACCACAGGACTAAGTGAAACTAGCATAAAGTGGTTGTGAAAGCACTTAGAAAAATTTCTAACAACAGCTTTAGTGAAATTGCCAAAGGCTAAACAGAGAGGTGCATCAAGTAGCTTGATTATTTAAGTGAGAAGTTTTCCAGCTTTTTGGACCTGCAACTACCATCAACTCTCAAATCGGACTGTGTATGACTATAACATTTAACAACATTGCTGTGGAGGCAATACCGTACCCCAAACCAGCAGCAGATCTCTTACCTTGATCACATATTGTTCAGCATAAACTTATTAAATCTGCATAAAATCAGCATGCATTTCAGAAGAAAAGTTCAAATTCAAAGTGATTTCAACACAGTACAGAAGTGGTCTGAAGAGCGTGAAATTCGGTGACAGTGAGTGCAGAGTTCTAAATTTATTAAAAATAATCAACTATGCAAGCACAAGATAAGGAACAAAAAGCTGTAGTTTCACCACAGATCCAGAGAGTTATAACAGATAAAACTGAAAATGGGTCAAAAGATCATACTATAGTTTAAAAAAAAAAAAAAAGACACAGCAATATAAACTGGAACGTTTTACATAAGACGAAGAAATTAATTCTTCACTCTGCACCAATTAAAGCTTCAACTAATAAAGTTAAAAATTCAAAAATATTGTGATCCAAGATAAAGTCTGGGGTGGGGACAAAATGTGATGTCAATTCTGATCTAGAAAATAGGGCCTATAAGAAAATACTGGGAAAATTAGGATTACTTAGTTTAAAGAGAAGTCTGAGGTAGGATCTAATAAACCTGCAGCAATATCTATTTTTTCTGGAATAGATTGCCTGAAGAACTTATGGAATATTCACTGCTAGAAGTTTTTAGGACAAAACATTAGATGAACGTATATTAGAGATGATCAAACTAGGCAAAGCAGTATTCAAACCACTGGAGTCAAACGTTACAGAAAAAGAGACTTGGATTGGTTTCCAGGACAATAAGCTACAGTCATTATAAATAAATGAATATATGCATTAGATCCCCAAAATATCCCCCATTATTGATTTACCTACTGTTTATGCTTTTAAATTGATTTACCTACTGTTTATGCCTTTCCAGATATATTTTCCAATTTTCTGTATTCAATAGGATCCTACTGCATTATACAGAGCCACTCTACATAACCACTACTCAAATTAGGTATACTACTGTCCTATTGGAATTAATAATTCATTGTGACTAATGTCCAGGGTCTCTGGCCTTGGTAAACCATTTCTGACTAGTCCAAGGCTGGTACTTCACAAAGAAATAAGGATAGTTTGTAAACATTTTTCTGATGAGGTTATAGCTTCGAAGAAATTGAGGTTGTTCTTTTGGTTAGGTTATAATAATTTAAAGGGCAATTAAATTCAGTCTTTCCTCCTTTTAACTCGGAGGATCCCTAGTTGGAGTGAGCCCTTCAGCAAAGCTAACTTTCCACTGTGCTCATGTTACAGTTCTTTTTAGCTTTTCAGCTATATGATTAAGACGTGGCACAAAGACTGTAAATGTCGTTGAGTTCTTGTTTATAGACGGCCCATGGATTTTTCCTAAAGTGTTGCGTATTTATTTATTTCCTACTCATATGCTGTACGTGTGTTTTTTTTTTTCCTCCATATGCTGTATATGGGAACAACATCTGCTTTTACCAAAGTTTGTTCAAATCACTTATCTACTGGCACTGCTTGTAGTTTCATTAAGAGGCTCTAGTGACAGACCTTTACTGATCTTTATGCAGTGAGTATGCAGAGCCAATTCTGCTCATCTTATTCTGCCTAACCCCATCAAAAATATTCATACGACTGAGGTGAGAAAGAATTCATATTTGTATGCAAGTACATGCAAATTATTGTGCTTGTCATGAAATAGCCATATATCGAACAATAAACCGATTTTATGGGTGAACACTTCCGCTCCACTGCCTTTGCAACCAAAAAGTTGTTTACTATTCCATTAACTCCAGGGCCAAGAACATTATGCAACCATTAAAAAGCTACACCTCAGACACGTTCCTAATGGGCTGGTATTTACAGGCAATAAGTAGGGCCAGTGTTTTGGAGCAGTAAATTACACGTGCAACACTCTGACCATGGGGAGAAAAAAAAACAAGTATCACAAATTGCTAGTAAAAATTGCCTGAGCTCACAGCCTGCATTTGAATCAAAATATACTTTATTTCATAACAAAAATTGGTTTAAAATGTTTAACTAAGTATTCAAAAGAATTTTAAGAGTGCTGCTCTAAATGACTTTTGGCTCAAGTACAGGCACGCAGAGGCAAGTGGGTAACAAGAACAGCTTTCCTGCTTCACATTTCTTAGGGAAGACCATGTTTGAAGTTTACATCGCTCAGAAAAGTTTGATCTGACTTGGAATGACAGCTGAGTGCTGCCAAGCAGGTATCTTAGGTAAGATTTTTCAACAAAAATAAATTAAGCACAGAAATATTGATGCTCCAGTTTTATATAAATGTATGTAAGACCTCTCTGCTATACACGAGGTCTCGTTTACAAAATTACACAATGCATCATATAAATTTTAAATGATTTCTGAAGTAAGTGAGCATTTAAATTTCACAATCCCAAGTCAGCTGATTGAGTTTGCCAATGGCATGTAAACTAGTGTAAATGTAAATCCATGCAAGCCGTATACCAATCTTCTAAAAATAAAAGACAATTCAAGATAAGATAAATGCATCAGAGTCCTGTAATCAGAAAAAGGCCCAACTCGCACTATTTGGCACCGTACCTTGCGTTAATACTGAGACTTGCCTCTAAACCTGACAAAGTTAAAATAGTAAAGCTATCAATGCAAATGAACAAGTTTAGGTCAAAACTTCTTGAAGTTTTCCATTCCCATTTAAGAATCCATCCTTTTACGACTGAGCACACACAAAAAATATTTCTATCACTATGATAAGTATAGACTTCTTTAGAATACACAGTGGAATATACACTTGGTATTTTGTAGCAAAAACCAGGAGATACAAATATCACTGCTGTTTAAAGAAATTTATTTTAGCTGCCTTTTTTTTTTTAATTTCTACAAGTTATTTCTACAAGTTACAAGCTTGCATGTGTTCTCATGCATGTATGTGCATGCACACACATGTATGCATATCACCAGTGCTTGTGTGCATGCACGTGTATCTTTCCCACGTTTGTAATTTGATGTAATTGAAAGGTGTGGAGAAAGAAAAGATCTCTGGCTCAAATTACCATAAAATGGTTTTAATCACTTTTATTGCCTTCAATTTAGTGATTTAACACCCTGTATTTCCAATTTGATGCTACACGGAGTCAGCAAAATAGTGCCCCACGGATGGATGCTTCACTTGACCCAGAAAATAATCCTTTGTTTTATTTTGTTTACAAGATTGTGACTAACAAGAGAAAAAATAAATAAATTAAGAAATTAATTAACTAATTAATGGAGCTCAGAAATGTGTTTCAATGGAATTGCCACGTATTTGTCTCCTTAGGCTACACGCAGGGTTTAAAATGAGTCGTGCTCAACTGCTCAGCAACTGCTTTTGCAGGCAATAATGCAGATATTTAAGTGAGTTACTACTGTCACTCACCTGACTAAATTAACAATTAGTTTTCTAACAAAACAGTAAATATTTATCAGCCCATGAGAACACAATAATTATTATGCACAGCTGTTTATTTTCCACTGGATGTGTTGGAACAGTATTTTATAATTAAAACATTGAAAAAATAATAAGTACATAGAAAGTAAAATTAAAAAAAAAATTGTAAAACTTCATCAAGGATTATAACAAGAGATTTTATTACATAAAAAAATAACATTAAATTATTCAGTCTTATTCATGCAATCAGCCATACTGATCTTTCGTACTTCAACTATCCTCACCATCAGGCATCAAAGTTGTGCCCTGTACTGGCACTCAGTTGAAATGAACAGCATAAGAGTCCCAACTGTATGGGCAGATAATTGTCCATCGTGAACAAACTACTTCACAGAGGATGACTGGCTTCAAAACACTGAATCCCCATCTGGTGAGACCTAATGAGCAATGGAGAGGTTGGAATGTAATGAAGCAAGTCCCTCTTTGGCAGATGTTACTTGACAGCTGTATCTTGGGATCTTAGCAGCACTATTGTTGCCTCATATTAATACCTTCTTGAAGATATTAATATCTTCATCATATCATGATGAAGCTCATGGAAAACACAGGATCTTTTTCTCTACAATGGATTACATTTTATGTAAATATGTCTTGTCTCTAGTTCATTTAGTGAATCTTGATTTCAAGAGACTTTATCTGTGTTCAAAGTTTATTGAACTGTGCTTAATCAAATGCTTTGCTCATGCTCATGCTTTCTGCAGGTGGGTAGCTGAATCTCAGCAGCAAATAAAACTGACCTAACAAGCCTGTCGGAGTGTTTCTCCTCCTCCATCCCCAAGGCAAGAGGGAGTAAGCACTGTTCTGGGTCACTGCTCATCACATGCATCTTGTGGCATACATGTGCTGCACAGGATCTCATCAAGGGAGCACCACAAAGCTCCAGTCTTTCTGCATCCTGTTCAGCATCTCTTTGCTCTCTCCAGGGAGGGATTCTTGACACTGTTACCTGAACTGCACAGGTTCCCCCAAGGTATGTGGTTTTTAAATGTCAAGTGCATTACTGCATACTACAGCTCTCAGAAAGGCAGAATAAGAGCAGCTCATAAGTAATCAGAAACTACTATCAGGAAGGGCAGAGGGGTTTCTTCTAGCCACAAGCTCCATCTAAAAATTTGCCTGTTGCAGATAGGAAAAGCCTACCCCACAATATCAGGCCCAGGATATTACTGTTAATTGCTTTAACTTAAAAAAAAAAAAAAAAAAAAATCACCCACACACAAATTCAGAACTACGTTTTATTCTACTAGGAAATGAAATGGCCAAAATCAATTTGTGATTTTTTGGCCTAATTGCAGCAATACACTTGCGGATAAGAGAATCCCAAATGATACGATACAAAGCATAACGACATTAACCTGAATACTTTCCCTCATTATACACTGAGTATCAAATGAATGCTAAGTTCCCAGCTTGAGCTTCAGACTTCTTAGCAAGGTTAGACCAGGATTTAAGAGGCAGATTAAGATGTAAGCACTGCAAAAGCAGTTGTGATCCTTAGCAGTAATGACAAAACTAATGAAAAGTAAATGCTGCTGGAGACTAGGGACTCTCAGCAGCTATAGAATTTGCTTTCAAAAAAAAAGCAGAAAGTTGCATCTATTCAGATAAACTGGAATATTAATCCCTTTCTAGAGTTTTCAAAGTATTTTTAAGATTGCTTCTAATGTGGAACATTAAGAATTCATACTAAGATTTAAAGAGGAACCATTCTAATGTTTCCAAGTTTCTCTCCCTCGTATCTGAATTACTTTCCACGGTAATCAAACTTACCAGCTACCTTTATATGCTACAGCTAAAAGACTTTGGCCAAGAAAATGCATTTGTTTTTGCTTTAGGAATTTTATGGAATTCCTCTTCCTATACATTAGCATTTGTAACCCTATCCTACTCTTTCTACCTATGAGAAGTAGTTCTTCAAGGTCTCTGCGTTTTTGTCCATGTACACAGTGTCCTGTGAGCTTACAGATATCCACTGCTCTAAGAAATTTGAAAACTGTTTTTACAGATTTTTCAAGGATTCGCCATGGTTCTTGCACCAAAAAAAGTGCATTTTTAGACTCCAAGAAGCACAGAATTATCAAAACAAAATATCTTTGTAAGTAAGTTTTAGTAGTGGTGACACACTAAGAAAAACAGCTGTTAAGCTAAGTTCTCTCAAACCTAATCTGCATAATTACATTAAATATTTCTTTAACCTTTCAAAGGGTTATCATATTTTTTAAAAATATGTGACACATATTTTTTAAAATCACATTTAACTCCAGGGTTTTGCAAAGATGAATAACCGATGGGTTGGAATATATTCGATGAAATATATACCTGAAGGAAAAAAAGTATCATCTTGGAATTTCTTTCATAGATTTTATTATATTTCATCTTTATAAAAATCAGAAAGCTAAAAAATATACATTGAGTATTTAGGTTAGTAGAGCTATACTAAGGCTAATTACCTATCATGATCTCGAGACATAACTCCACACCCCAATCCCAGCTTGTTTTTTAGATACGCATTCAAGTAGATATATCAGACTATTTGTCACAATTTCGTCATTAATGACCAACAAAGCAGGGAGCACGGAGGTCTGTCTCTTTTGAAGATGTGCCTGGTACTTACAGCCAGACACACACACATAAGGATCAGTCTGAAACACTGTCAATCATATTTGGAGCCTTATCTTTTTTTTAAGCTGGGTAGTTTAAGTAAGTAGCTCATTTAACAGCTAGGTACCAAGGAAAGCCAGGCAGTCCCCAGGATAAGACATCCGAGTAACTTAGCCCACAGCTCCCTCCTGGCTCAGGAGGCCAGGGCACCTGCTCACACTTTCGGACCCAAACCGCAGCCAGGAGCGACCGGCTGTAGACATAGCCTCAGCAGTGATTCTCAGGAGCCATGGCAGGACCTCTGTGCCTAGATTTGATGAGCACCAGAAAATTAAGTGTAGCGTCTCCAAGTAGCTACTTAAAACCACGGCATCTAATGGGCCAGATTTCCAAGAAGAAAGTTCACTCACCACCTGCAGATGATAAGAAACATCTAACTCTTGTCAGCACCCTTGAGCAGGCTCGACGGTATGTCTTTCCTAAGCCCTCTAGCTGCTCTAAGTGCAACTAATGCTAAGACAGAACACCAGTCACTTCTTTCACTAAGGCGAGAACAGGACTTATTCCCTTTAAAATCCCTTAAATCCCTATTCATATATATCTATGAAATGAATTGTGCCAGAGCGCTATAAATTCCCAAGCCGGGTACTATCATATAAGAAAGAAATCCTTCATAAAATGAATATCTCCTAATAACCACTAAGAAGAAAAAGAATTGAAAAGCTTTCTAGTCTTTGAATCTGCCAATACCTCCTTTAGAACAAGGGGAGGAAAAAAATGCTTCTAATGCTTGACCTTACTTTTTTTTGTAAGTATCTTTAAGACAAGAGGGAGGCTCAGTTAAAGAGAGATCTGATGTTTTATCGCATTTCTCTTCTGATATCGTCCTTCACTCAGACAACCATTTGCCCATTCATCTAACAAGGGAATTCAAATGAGAACGTTCCGTTCCTTTATTTCATTCCAGCACCTTTATAACAATGCATAGGAAACATAGCCCACATTATATTGCAGCGGTACAACTCTGAGTCCAGTGTCGTCCCTTTCTTTTCACTGTGAGTCTACAAGGAAGTATTCTTCAAGTGCCATCTCACCAATCAATGAAGCAATACCACAGACTTGCTTTGTTTCTCATTCTTTGACTCCTCACACTTCAGCTTTCTGTATTTCCTTTTGAAGTGGTCTGTGAGAAGTGCCATCTCATAATATTAAAAGTCAATGTATCCAAGTTACTCCTGATTCAAGGTGTATTATAATCAGCACAAAGATTTCTATTGACGTGACTAGATTTGGGAACCAGCACTTACTACTCTTGGTGGCAATTACAAGTTCTGCAAGATAGTAGAATCCTACTTAAAAAACCCATAAGTTTTGCAGTCCTCTACTGCTTTCTTACTGATGTCTATCATCTCCAAAAGGTAATTAATATTCTTTCAAGTGCTCTGTTTTATCAGCATAATAATTTTTGCCCAAGTTGTATTTATTTTTGATTTCTTACAGGATGTGATTCTTTCTTGGTAAGGAAAGAAGAGAAGAAAGGCTCCAGGCCCAAAAGCTTATCTGTTGCTCACTTGCATTTCCCCCCGCTCAAGCTAAGCATCCAGTCAATAGAAAAAAAAAAATAAAGACCATGTTGGCATCATCAATGTCACAACTACTGTGGAAGCAGCTTAAAAACAGCTGCAGGTGATCGCCTCTTAGAGCAGCTTCATTGCCTGCAGCCCTTGTGGCTAAACAAAACAACCTTAGGTGCTCCAATCCAACTGCATTTATCAGCTTGAGTGGAGACCGTGCCAATGTACTTACTCCTATCCCAAAACCAGCTCAATCAATAAGCCCTGCTGGACACATACTAGCAACCTGAAGGCTACTTTAGGTCTCTATCATATTTGTTTTAACAGGACTACTACAGGTGGCTTGGCACAAACCAGCTTGCATCCAGCCAAACAGATGCCTAATAAACCTGGCCAGACCTATGCTGGCTTTGTGCAGAGTCATTCAGATGCATCAGATGCAAGATGGGATCTTACTACCCAACGCCTGTGAGATGATGGATAGACAGAAGCACATGAAATGCCCGCAATCCCAGCAGAAGATGCACAAGTGCCAGCACTTTTCTGCAGTTCTGCTCTCTAGATCATGCGTCTCTCATGGGATTTCCCTCCTGACAATAAAAATAGATGATAAGTAACAACCCTGCTACAGGAAGATGTGCAGGTTCTGAACTCTCCAGAGCCTCCACAGTCATCTCATGTATTTTAAAACTGTTTTGGGGAGAAAGATTTAAAAAAGTTTACAACCTTAAACTATTACAGATCAAAGACAAGGACGTATCCCGTTGGCAAGCAGTTCCAAAAAAGACCATCCTGTCAGCTGTTCTTTCTGTTTTATGCCAAACACACATAAGCAGACCTACTCAGTTCTCCTCCCACACTTAGCAAAATGTTTGCGTATTGCAAAAGGTTGATACAAACCTAAATTTCAAGGTGCTCAACAGAAGGCACACAACATTGCTCCCATTTCACTGCTGTGTGAATTAAGATCAAATAGGTTTTTAGGCACTGCAAAAAAAGTGAGTGGCAGAGAAAGGATTTTTTTCTCACTCAGGATGAAATGCTCCATCCCCTGAACCATGCTATATACATCAGCTTGCTTTATTTCAGATACACTTGACCACTCAACTGTTTCTGGTTTGTCACTTCCTTTGGAAGCAGACAGGAAAAAAAGTGAAGGAAAAAAACTCAAACACCTGAGGAATAAAGTATGTGCTAGAAATCTAAAAAACAAGTTGAAAAGTGCTGTGAGAAAAAGCATTAAGCAAGGAAAGGAAACGAATAATATAACTACACCACCTAACCTGGAGCACTGTGGTAGTAGTCACTGGCTGTAGGCAAACCCAATGCATGTAAAGGGAACAGTTTAGCTACGACAGTTCTAGCTATTCACAGAGTACATTAGCTTGAACAAAGCTCAGGGCTTATGCTATTAACTTGCCTTCAGATCCTGAAAGAACAATATATTCTGTAGAGATTAAGAAAGAAATGCATTGCATAACATTGTAGTGTAAATTGCTAACAAAGGACATCCATCTGTGCTATTCTGATAAAGAGCTCCTGCTTTTCCTAGTTTTTCAACATTTCTATAAGAATATAGAAGGATGACAAGCAAGCATTCCTGGGCCCCTAGAAGCATTCATTTAAGCATATTTAACTATATCTTTAGAGTGAAGATCCCTGCTTGCTCTGCATAAATAGATCAGTTTAGAAATTGTCCATGAAGATAGCAGGAATACATGATAAATCTAAGACTGCTGAATATTTTTGCCATGTTTGTTAATCTAACTTATTCTGATTTTCAATAGCATCTTAATCCTCCAAGTTGCACCTAATTTAACATCCTGATTCAGTAGCTGAAAGAAGGGAAAAACATTTCTTATTGAATACAAATTACAGGTAATGGTAATAAGTGATAATCTTGGGAGATTTTTCCCATCTCGAGAATTAATTAAACAAAGCAAACTAAGAAAGTCTGCGAAAATCAAACCAAAGAAGTCAAAGGCGCTGCAGACACTGTTAACATTTTGGTGTTTGGTGAACCAAAACTGAAACAAGCCGGGTTTAGGATTTAGAAATCCTAAACCCCACTTAGCTCCAAATCTGCTTTCATATTAAACAATATTGCCCAAATGAAATTTAAACGCATAGGTCATCTTGATCTATAGGTTTTGCTGGTGTGGGATCTCTTTAGAGCTTTTGTCGAAACATGGGATTTTGAAGTATTTTGGTCTTGATCCCATTCAAAACTATATGTACTCAAATTTCAGTTTTCCACAAAGACTTGTTTTCCTAGATCAACAGACACTAAAGTAAAAAACCCAGAAAAGATGATAAATAGAAGTTGAAGGACACATTAGCAGAAAACAAAAAGTCAATGTGAAAAATACTGTTAAGAGAATAAAAATAATTCTAAGTATCTTTGCAGAGCTTGTATACTTTACTGTAGGCTCATGTTCACTATACTTTGCATAGTTGCAATTATTTTCAAGGGAAGATTAAAAAAACAAAAAAAGGCTTGACCAACATTTTGACAAAGTATGACTATTACTTTAGATTTACTAGGAAATGTTTTTGCAGCTCTTCCATGGCAGACTTTTGGCAAGTGTAAGAGATGCAGCTGCACTGCCTTCATCTAAACATGTGATACGCATTTTTGAAGTCTCACTTTAGAGCCTACCTGCTCTAAGCATCATAGTACCTCTTATTTTATTCATTTATCCTAGCAATATCAACTTACCAACCCTTGTGATTATTATTCCTTTATCTTTTCCTGAAGTTCCCCAGTATGGAAACATGTTAAAGCATGAGAAACATTTTCTTTGATGATATCTAAGATATTTTCTTTGTTACGGACTAAAACATGAAAACATAGCTTGGGTATGTCATAATTTAAATATACCCTTAAGAGCTCAGAGACTTCATTAGCTTCATTAGTTTTCACACAGCTTCATTAGTTAGCAAGATAGTGTTGGAAACCAGAAATGATTCAGCTACAGGGTCGGTATTAAATGGACCACAAGAAGCCATAAACTACTTTTGCCTTTCTGCAGCACATAAGCAAGGCACTGACCCACCCAGAGAACATAAAAGCAGAAAAATTATGAATCTTACTGAAATGGCTTGACTATTTATCCGAACTGACTCTTCTGGGCATTCTTAACTTCCCATCACTTGGAGCAACATTTTGCTATCTCTGTAACTCCTAGCAAAGTGTTTATTCTCTATCAACTGGCACATATGGCACTATATAACACAGTTGCCACAGCTCATGAAAACAAGAGTTTCACTGTAGATGCTCTGCCAAAGGGTGTAAAACCTGGACTTCAGAGCAATCAGACACATCTCAGGTGACATACTTGGCTCTGAAAAGGGAGAAATGACATTTGTTCGACATATGAACGCTTTATGCTAACTGCTTCATTCACAGACACCTTCTGCCAAAGAGCCTGAAAGGCATTTCTTGTCCCACTGGGATTGTGATGTAAAAGAGTGGAATAATGTAGAAACAAATATTACTGCCAAAGTGAAGAACCTCAGCTAAACTGGAAATGGTACTGCTGGACACAGGTACAGACAGTATCTAAAGGGTGGTAAATGATAGTAACAAGGCCTGTGCTAACTGGACAGCTACATGGTCATTCCTGCCAGTCCCATTTGAAAGACGGCACTTGCAGAAAGACTGTGCTGAGAAATATTGAATAGTTTTGAAGTTTCAAGCTCAAAATCACCCAACACAAGAATGTATGCCTTTGACAGCAACCTACTGTTAAAAGAGTACAAAACATTACATTCAAAAGAAGAATGCCCTGGCTCTCGCAATATCTTTGACACAGTGTCTCAAAGAAGAGGGGAAAATCTACAAGCTGGTGACTTAAAAAAGCAGCACAATCTTCAGAAGTGAGAGAAACCTCTTCCCTTTTAGTGGGAAAACAGAACATATGGACATAACCCTTGGTCTGCAGGGACATAACCTTGGTCTGCGTGGCCAGAGGTTCCTGGGAAAAAAGAATTGCTCTGTCTGGACCACTCAAGCGACTGAGATCAGAGATTGCTGCCCATACAGAACTTCTTACCAGCAGCATCAAACTGCAAATAGCAGCTCTTCTCTAGCTCCTGTTCCATCCTCCCATAACTCCAGTGACCTCAGTGGCGTATCCCTCTGTCCCAAGCATACTTTGTGTAGCTAATGCACACAAAAGCAAGAAAAACCACATACTAGCTACATTTCCATTGCTTCCCCATCATCATGAGGAGAGAAGGAATTTAAACCTGTGGTTTGTATAATCCTAATTAGCTACCTGGCTACATTTGGTGGCATTTGAACCACACAGGTGCAGACTGGCTGAAGGGATCCCTAGCAGCCCTTGCCCATCCTCTCCCAGGACTACTCCTGACCCTTCTGGTAAAGTGAGTTTGCAATGCATGCCACAGTTCGGTCAGCAGATCCCATGGCTTCCTGAAGGCTGTCATTAGGATTTGTTACCCCATCGCTGTATGCCATGGGTAGAGAATGAGACATTTCTATCATTTTCTGACAATTAAAAAAGGTGGACAAAACAAGAGAGAGGTAGGTCTGGATGAGAAAGGCATCATGAAGTTTCGTGATTCTAAAACATGCAAGGAAGAAGACACAAGAATAAGATTTCACATTATGTACGATGGCAATCCAAATATCACAAGGTGATATTACTAAACATTTGAAAAAGACCTAGAGCAACTGCAAAGCCTCCGAATAAGTGCCTGCTAAACACTAAGTAACCCACTTTTTTTCCTCTCCCCTCCTCTCTTTTTTCAACTGGAGAATCAAACCACCTCCTTATTTTGCACAGACATGACACAGCTGCAATAGAGAAAGCACCTGGTAGGCAAGGGAAGTGTAGAACTCTTCATTTTGTGAGTTTTTCTTCTATATGATTGGGCACTTATTTACAGAAAAAAGAGCTGGAAACTTCTTGTCTTTAGATTGTACAAAAACAAAAACAAAACAACCAAACAAATAAAAACTTAATTATTTTTGCCTAACCTCAAAAATGGCCACAACTGCTACAAGAACAGAAAGGAGCACAAATTGCAGAGGGAAACCCCATGAAGGGAGGTGAACTAGGACTGACCTTTAAATAGACAGTATATTTCTCCATTTCCTCTACCTTCATATAATGGTCATACGTCAGGTTAAGACAATTCTGCCTATCAACTTCCTCTTGTTTGGAAACACAGAATGGTAGGAGAAAATGATACAAATTAAGCATCATCACATCAAGAGCATTCCAGTGCAGCTGTACAGTGGCTTTAAGAAAAAATCACCAGATAAAACATTTAGTCACATAGTCTAAGCCAGAGTGTAACATAGGAAAGAACCCTACGAAGGAGTTCATTAACAAAAAGGGGTAAAGTCTTGATATTTACTAAAGCACACGATGTTGAGCTAGATAAACTTCATGGAATGGTTTTTTGAAGTTAATTCTAAAACATAGCTGACATACAAAGAGATAGGGGAGAGGGAGATGGGAGTCTTTCAGGGCAGTAAGCAAGCATTAAAAGAACTCCATTGCAAATCACTGATTGGATTTTCAGAAAAAGAAAAGCTCTTCATTTTTAAGACCTCATTTTAAAACCAAGTAATTACTCAAAAATAATTCAACTTTTTGGCGAATGGAATCTTACAGAAAAGTATAAATATTATTTCCCATGCAAGGAGTTTCTCAACTAAAGTATCTAATTAGAAAGCAATGAAACTTCTCACAAGACAAAGAAATGTTTGCCTATGAAACAACTGAAGTTTATTAAGTCTTCCCCACTGCGTACCCCAAAAAAGGTGAGGGACACACAAGACAAACAGCAACCTGGAGAAAGCAATAGTAAATCAATCTGTATGCACATAACTAAAGTTTTAACACAGGTGCCACATTTATATAAAGAGCTCTTCCATGAACTAAATTATTTTCCAGGCACCTAATGCTTCTGAATCTTTACTTTGTAGATGGTAGGTGTAAAAGGGGCAGCAGGAAGCCCAAGCTCCTCTCTCGGCTCCTGCCGCCAGCTGCAAGCAAGACAGCTGAGGAGGCAAGAACTGATTTACTAAGGATAGCTGACTCTGGGAGCTAGTAGAGGAAATATATAACAGTAAAGTTTTTCTAGATATAAAGGAGGAGAGAGAAAAAAAAACAACAATAACAAAAGCAAGGACAAAATAAAAATCTCCAAAATAATTTTGAAGTGGTTAAAAGTGTTTGAAGGAGATGGCTGCCTTTTCTGCTCCCTGTGATAAAATCTGAGGGAGGAAGTTGCAGTCTACCTTAGAAAGAAAAAAGTAGGAATTTTCAAATACTGTCTGGTGGCGGGTGGGGGGAGAGATCACCTTGAATATTTTGTTTCGCACATTTCAAATGACCTTAGGAACCTAGACTCCATCAGGCAGTTTTTAATATTTGTTTTCTATCAACTCTTTCCTTTGAAGGATGAATTGAGCTTTCAGTGATCTGTCTCCTGAAGCGAGATTAAAGTGGGTAGCCACATCAGCACCCCTGGATGTGCTGCACACCTCCCCTCCTGGCAGCCTGCCAGGAAGGGGGTTGGCGGCTGCTGGTAGCTCAGTGGGAGCCTTGCCCTGGTGCAGTGCTTGCACCCACTCAGAGAGGCCACATACTAGGTAAAGGGCTTCAAACACATCTCTCGCCAATCATTTTCCTGCAGCTCCAACCAAGAAACGTGGCATTTGCTTGAATGGATGCATCCTAACTATGTATCATCCCCACTTACTGAGAGCTGCTGTGTGGCTTTAAATTGCTGCAGACAAGAGGCATCTCTGGAAAGCGTTTTTAAAGAACTGGGTTTTCATTTTTATTCCTACAGGTCTTCTTTATTAAGGTTTATGAGCAAGGTATGCTGACTATAAAGGAAACAGTATGGCGTTCATGACTGTCTATGGGAAGGTTCACAGCAGAACTAATCATGTAACCATTGACATTTTTTCCTGTTACTTCTCCTATTCATTGGATGCAGTCAAATACCTGGGGGATGGGGCAATGCCCTCTGCTTATGTGACTCAAAATGCACCATGAATAGCTAATAGCAATGTCATCACTAGAGCGGGTTCACAGCAAAAAAAAACCTTCTGCTTATGGTTTTCTTGTGAGTTGATCTTTCAGTAGCTAAGCCTAAACAAGATCGTACAAACCAGTGCACTTCCCAACAGCACAGTACAGTTCAACAATTCTGTTAATATGAGCTATCAGATAAGCAGTGTATAGAGTTTTAGTCGGACTATAATTTGAATCATATAATAGCGTAAACGAGATTATCTGCTTATAAACTTTTTGCAGTGTAAATAGGAGTAGGAAATTTGCTCATCCAAAGAAAGGGTCGGGAGGGGGGGCGGGGAGGGGAAGTTCTTTTAAAAAATATCAAGGCCTATGTTGAAGTCTGCTTGGGATTGAATGAATTAGTTTATAGATAAATAAAAACTGCTAAGACATTTAAACTCATTAAATTAGGTACTATGACACTAAGCACAGTTTATTTAGATATAATCATAACATTATAAAAGAAATTAGTTGTTCAATATACAGATGGACTAGCACAAACTGTGCTGACTATATGACTTTTTAAATAGTTTCAACAACAGTATCATTACATGCCAGTTGCAAGGAAATGACAAAAAAAAGCAACTCCTTCCTCCACCAGTGGAACAGAACTTCAAAAGTCCTGAACTTTCATTTCATCAGAGCCTTTACATTTGCTGCTAATATCAATAGATTTTGGCAATATAGAAATTAAGACCAGTCATTGTTGCGACAGAATGGATTAATATGTTTTTGACCCAACGCTGATGCCAGGTTTTGTACTAACTTCTGGTTGGGCTAAACTGTCATAATGTTCCTGTACTGGCAAAGATACCACTGAATCATTAAAATTATTTCCTTTTTTTTCATGTGTTTTCAGTATTACTTGAAAAGTGTTGTAGCTGGGAGTCATACCCTGTTGATTCATTGGCCTTTTTCATTCAATAAGCTGGAATTCTGCTATAGTTTGATACAGAAGTAACCTCAGGTCAAGAGGTACAATTGCACCTAGTACAATACCACTTGAAAGTACCCAGAATTTAACAGCTGAGAAGTTTTGGCACAGTTAGCCAAAACCAGAGGCAGCTTCTGACTGGGGCTGGCTTCCCAGAGTCCAGGCAAAGCTTAATGCTGTTGTTCCCAAAGATGAGCAACATGCAGCTTGCTGGCACTCTGCCATAAATAGGTGTTCCCTTCCCTTGGAAATCTCTTCCCTTGGAAATATATATACATCTAACATCAACCCTATCTCAGAATCACAAGTGTGTTAACCGCATTAGAAGAGTGCCACCTACTGTGCTGCTACACATTTATGTCTAAAAGAACCAGTAACCCATGCATTTCACATAAATTAGCATAGAACATTTTCAGATCTAAAGCCCAAAATACCAGCGAATCATACATAGTGACTTAACTGAATCAACTACTAAGCAATCAGTAAGCAACTCTGAAACTCGCACCCAGGTAACATGGAAACCTATATTAATTTAACATATGGGGAAGAAAGTCAAAGTGCACAAAAAAATGATAATAACTGAGCTCCTTCCCTCAAGGTACTTACATGAGCTGAGCAAAACAGACTTATTTACCAAAAAAACCGCAGAGCAGAATGTCACCAAATGCTGATGAATCTCCATAGGTTTTACTAGATTTACATTTTATATAGTTGGTATTGGTGCTTTTTCTGAAGCGCAGTGCTAGGAATAAGAGCAGAAGAATATGAGAAGGCAATTCCAAATTGCTAGGAGTGAGAGCACTTTTAGTATTTGTCATACAAAAGTAATAGCTTTATTTCAATGGGCAATTTAATTGATACCGAGCCACTGCGTAGACCGAATAAACACAACAAGAATGCTTCATTTCTTTTATTATTTCCTTAATGGCCTTTCTGCCAAGTTTAGCTTCAGATTTTCAACAAATGTACCAAACAGGGTACATAAATGCATTCATAACAGTAAACAAACATTGCAAACACGCTGTGTTCAAATGAGCGCAGTCACAAGGATGGACTGTTTCTCATAGGTGCAAGAAGCCATATTAAAACTGAAGTGGGACCTTGGAAATCGTCCCCTAGTAGCTCTAGAGCACAGATTCTTCACAAGCTCTAGTCGCACGCTCTGCAACCTGGATCGGGGGCATCCCTTCTAAAAGCCTCATCTGGAGCTGGCACCGGCTGCACCCCATTGCACATAACACATAGTGCAAGACAGGCTTGCTACCTCCACCGAGACAGTCTTCTGTCTCCTAAAAGTACCCCCCCACACACACGTTTTACTCCTTTTAGTTCAGAAAACACTGCTCAAAAGCAGCTGCTTGGAAATTAGGGACTTAAACAACTGAACTGTCCTCCAGGGAGGGCACTGGCCTAAATTTCAGTGTGGTCAGAGTTTAATTAAAAAAAAAAAAAAAAAAAAGATTATCTTCAGCTATGAATCTATACTCCTGTATGAACCTATACTTCCACACTTCAAAATCCTGGCATAGAATCATCTGACTTTTCTGAATAGACAAAGAAACAAAGTGAAAACTACTTTAAAATCCTCCCTCCCACCTTTCTGCTAGAAACCTCCCTCCTCTCCTACTACTTTCAGTACACTGTGATGCAGTTCTTCACAACTGATGTCTTCAGGTCCAAAACAAACTAAAATATTTAGAAACAGGTTTCTCAAAGGTCCCAATTGTATACTAGGCTTTTCCAGGTTTCCTTTAAAATGCCAAGACCACTTTTTCTTCCCTGTCTCCTGGAAGATCTCATCAGCCCATAATTCTTACACTGGGGACCAGCCACAGAAATCCCCAAGTGAACGGTGACCCCAGCCAGTACGTCCAGATGGTGCAGCTCGACTCCACGAGGGCACCCAGGAGCATGTCTCAAAGCAACACAGCTACAGTTTCAAGGAAACATATCTACACCAAGAAGCTCTGCACCTCAGCTGCATGTATACTTGTGAGGAGCTAAGTTGAGGATCTCTGCTGTGCCCCTACCAAACAGCAACATTTGCCCAAAAAATATTTTTCAGGATGAGCTAGTAGAGAGTGATTGCCTTCTCTCCATTTCTACAGACAGCAAGGCTGCCTCTGCTACCAAGATATCTGTTAGCATTTTAGGGGCATCTCATCTGAATAGAGGATCCAGGCATTATTCAAAGAGTACTGCTAGATCAGGCTCAGGAGGTCCTGCTTGAGGCTTCAGGTTTAAAACCAAGTTGTCGCAAAGTTATTTGGATGCAGACTTTTGCTAGTTTTACTCTAAGGGGAGAAGGGGGGGGGGGAATAAATGAATAAATGAGAGAGAAAAGTAAGAGCTTTTTTATGCATTAACAACTACTAACCTCCATTTCTGAAACACTAAAGAGGACTAATACTGATCACAATTTCATAACAACTGCTTCTACATTCAACTAAAAAAAAAGAGCAATCCTTCCTGCAGCAACTGCCTGACCACTCCCTTGTAACACAGTATTTCAAGGCTCCATTTTCAATGCAACAGGTAACAGTATCCAGTACCAAATGTCTAGCAGAGACCCTGTCTCCAGGGATCTGTTCAGGTGGTCCAATGCGCATACACATTTAGTATTCCTGCAGGCTGGAAAAGGAACAGAAGTTTTCTCCTCAACTTTAAATTTATTCACTCTTAACCAAAATTTTCAAATCCTCAGCCTGACTTCATGACAAGAATTAAAATAGGCATAATAGAGGTCAGTGCTCTGAGCAAAATCTGAGTGCTTTACAATTACTTGTTTTCTGCTGAAAGAAAGGAGGAAACTTTTGCCAGTATAGCCTTAACAATTCTTTACAAAAATATCTCAGACACACAAAGATGAGATATTAGCCATAAAACCCATAGGGGAAAAAAAGATTCATCTAGAATCCAGATTCATCTAGATATTTCCTGAAGTTCTCTCTGGATGCCTGAACCTCAAAATGTATACAGAAAATTTCATTAAAAAAAAAAAGCTTCTGAAGTTCATTAGATTTAATACACTATATTTTTCATGTATAAGCATGAATATATTTAATTCATAAAAAAATCACCCAAATTGATGCTTACTGTCATAGCAGAATTTTTCTAATTTTGTCAGTAGATTCTAGTAGTAGTTATTAGGAAGAGAGCAGGAGAGCAGCCAGAAGCACTTTGAAATTAAAAGGAAACCTGCTCCTTATTGAAGGGAGAGCGTTATCAATAGAATATAGCATCAATGAACAAGTCTACTTTACCTCAGACAGCATGATGTTTTTGCTATGAGCACAAATTAAAGTATTTGTTTCTGAAAAAAAAAATTCATCATAACAAACTATCCTCAGAGGCACCATTTTGTCACTCCTCAGGGTGTCTGGCCGTTGGAAATGAGTAAACATGGATTCGAAAACTGATTCTGCTAGACTTAATTATGGGAGGGGATCTCACTCAATCATCATCCCAGGGAAGCTAATGGAACTGCTTTTGTGCATGAGAATTAGAGCTGGCTGGGAATGAACCCACTTTGTTTGTCCAAGAAACAATTTTTCCACTGATACTGAAACTGTTGAGGAAATATGAGTTTTTGCACTGAACTTTTACTACGCAACCTTTTGACTGGCCGTGTTGGAACCGAGTGAGGACAGCCAGCATTAAGAGCTCAAAGCCCATTTGGAATACAAATTTAACCGTACCGAGAAACGTGCACAGCAGTACTTATCTGAAGCACATCCCTCTCAAGCTCTCATATGAAGTGGTCTGCTTTGTATAAGTCATTCATTTATACACAAGGCTGGAGAGAAATAAATGGAGCAGCAAGGATGCTAGCCTGAGATGCTAGGGACCCAAGCTGAAGGAGCTGAAGGAACCAAACAATACTTACCTAAAGACATGGTAAAGTGGTTCCACAGGAAGGAAGGTGTGGTAGGGACAACTTCCATTCTGGAATAATTTCTAGTCTGAAGATTAGAGAACTTGCCTAGAAAGCAGGGGAGGAGGGTTGGAGGGGAATCTTTAGCAGAAACTCAATCTTGAATCTCCATAACATGAAATACATTTTCCTGGGGGACTGGGAGACAAGTGTTTCAGCTCCCACCTGCTTCTCTCACAGATTTGGGAAATGATTTTTTTCTATACAGCTTTCAACACAGGGGCTTGGGCTGAAAAGACAGTTTTTGTCTTGCACTTACACAGTGCACAGTCCAGTGAGGAGTTACTTTGGGACTAGCACTCCAGCCTTAGGTTAACTACAGCTATGTGCCATTTCAGTACAGGCAAAATCCTAATAGGCATGTTTGTCCTTATAAGAAGTGCTACTTGCTCCATTAAAAATCCAGAATTACGGAAAAGTCCCCACTTCCTCCATGTTAACTCAGTTCCCCCTCTGATCATTTTGCTAAACCATAACTAGCAACGTTATTTTCTGTGCCTTTGCAGCAGGCCCATAATGCCAGAGCATCACCCTTCAACAGTTGGTTCCTTGTAACACCTCACATACCTTTCCACTCCTGGGCACCACTCATCGCACTATTTCATCTCCTGCCTGCAAGTTCTCACTCCTTGCTTGGAAGTACAATGATACACTGAATCCCACTGTAACCACTGAGTAAATAGACCTTTGTTCTTTACTGTTTGACACTAAACTGCTTGGGATTTAGCTTATCACTTGCCTGTCAGAACAACTTCACACACAAACAACTCAGAGAGATGCTTTAAGACTAACTTTAATTCTGAATTAGAGGAAATATTCAAATACTGTACTACCATGTGCTGTCTGAAAACTTTATAAAGCACTAGTTAGCCTCCAAAAGCATATTTACCCAGAGGCGTGGCACAGCAAGCATTTTAGTCTAGCCATGGAAATTGGCACAGGTGAAAGATTCGGATGTTTTTTCTGCTTCCCCAGCAAGTCCTACAGCTTAGGTTAATCCAGATTTCTCAGCTAGCATACTACCAGTATCCAAGCCAGCTAGTATAAATTCAGACAAGCCGAAATATTAGCTGAAGTCAGCAATACGCACTGTATATAGACTACTAACATGGCTTTGACTTCTTCTGTGCTCACTCACTCACGGGAGAAGCTACAATTCAATAGACACAGATTCCCCTGCTGTGACTTTTAAGGCGCATTTCACAGCTCAGTGCTATGTTAAGGTTATACAGGCTACTTCTGAAGCAAAGAATTTCTCCAGGAAAGGTACAGTGTTACACAATGTCATTACTAAATCCAAATTGAGAAGCAAAACAACTTCATCAGTAAGAACTTGCATCTGTGCTAAATACAGTCAAAGTCCTGACAGGAGAAACAGGGTGATTTTTTGGGTCTCCCCTGCATCCTCCACTATGACCGTTGCATGTTTGTTCTTGGTGCAGATGGGTTTTTCTTTTAACATCTGCTGCAGAGAAAAATAATTTAATTAGATTAATTAAAGCATTAGCCAAGGACCCGGGTAGCAATGCATTTGAGTCTCCTCATCTGGGATAGATTTGCTGTGGAACTTGGCCAAAGGCAAAGTCTTCCTATGCTTAACTTTTACCTGCTTTTCCACTTTTTACAAATGAGTGTCATGCCCCCCACCCACCACCACCATTTCTTTCAGGGATTTTGTAGGGATAAATATGTGGTACTGACAAGTGCCATATAAGAACGTAAAATACATAAAATCTGAATGACAGCCTCAAGAAGATGAGTATGATGCTCACTCTTTTAAAGTAAGGATATTAAATCAGTCAGGCAGAAATATATCATTAAATTATTCCTCTTTCCAAGGTCGTAAGTAAGATCACTCCTCTGAAGGTGACTTCTAAGAAAAGAAATATTTATGTGCTCTGTAAGTTAGTGATATCCACTTGCTGTTTGTTAAGATCAAGGCATTTATTCCTCAACAACCTTGCTGTTGAATCAAATACCTGTTAAATTTTTGCACTGTGCACCAAGAGGAATGAGATTTCTTTTACCTAGTTTTGCAGCGCATTTCAATCTGAGCTAGTCACCCAAGGCTTCCTTTAGAGCCTTGGATGTGAATAGGTGCCTTCTACGGTGTGATTCATCTCATCCTAAAGCAGAAAACTAAAAATGGGTCAGAAGAACTGTAATCTAAAAGCATTTTTACTTCTGTCAATGGGAGTGGGAAGCTAGCATGAGAAGCTTAGCTGAAAAGGTTAATATAGTGTCCTACCACATATCAACATTGTTTTGTGTGGGTTGTCTTCACCTTATTTTTAGGTGTGTTTAGAAAGTTTTTTAGTATAGTCTAAGAGAATAGCTTTCTGAAACATAGCATGTTTAGAAATAATTTTAAATGCAGACTTCATCTTTTCCCTCCTAGAGAATGAATATTTATTGTGCAAATTAATAGTACTAAAAATTTCTGGAGTTTGAGTGTGTCATACATATCTAAGTAGAAAATAGATCAGCCTGCCTTTAAAACTTTCTCTTTTTCTTCTTCCTGTAGTGGGAGAAGAAGTTACTATTTTCACAGAAGGGGAATGCTTCCTGAGCATCCAGGCTGTTCTGGCTATGCGATGAGAAAAGAATGCCTGACATCCCCAAACGATATTACATTTTGATAAAAAATGTGATAAAAATTTGAAAAAAAAAAATAGATTGACTTCGCTTCATAGGGCTTATATCTGTATATTCCTCTTTGTGCAGTGAGAAGACTCTTTGACCTTTCTGCAAGGAAAGGATTAAATGCTCAACTTGTCCACAAGCTCAACGCTGAATATTTATAGACTAGCATAGAAATTTCATAAATTACAGAAGATACCTACGAAAGAATAAAGCTCTGTCACACACACACACACACACACATTTTAATCTCAAACATTGGGATTTAAAAAATCGTTTGTGTCCAAAATAGAGAGCAGCAGTCTTGATAAATTTTCCTAATCTAACTTCAGTGATCAATAACATGTTTTCAGTATAGGCACCTGGGGAAGACCTGCTGCATTAGTGATTATATTTGCTAAAAACACCTTCTTATTAGTAATTACCTTCAAAATAATTACTTTTGAAATGAAAGTCATGAAAGTCATTAATATACCAAGGAGGAATGAAAATAAAAGTGAGCTGAAGAGAAAAGACGTCTTATATTTTTATAGCTTCTTCACATAGCTCTAATGGAGGAAAAAAATCTAAATTTTAGTTACAGAGCAGTAGTACAGATCTGCTTGTCATTTTGATGGTCTTTTAAAGAATGAAAAGTCCTCAGAAAATGATGTTGTTTATTCATTTTAAAAGAGAACAGGGACAGGAGAACAGATCCAATTTCTACATACACCCTTCTCTCCTTTTTCGATATCCTGTCTATGATGACCTGCTTCTCACTTCATTTATAAATATCTTTGTAGGTGTCCCCCTCTCTTTCCCCCCTTCCCCTAAATGTTAAGCTGTGAACTTTTAAGAAAAAGTGATACATCCTTCTCAAGATATGGACTATATTAAAAAGACCATAATCACTTAGTTCTAATGACCAGATGGAAAAATGGCAATCTTCTCACAGTTAGATGTTGTCACAAGAAGCCTGAGCAGTATTAATAGGGCAGGTCATGAAATTTGATTTGCACTCTGGGCAGAGGAGCCACCAGGCACCTGGGGATCATTTCAAATACACCTCAGACGTGCTCTTTATTGCCTATGTACTACTACCTGATGTGGAGTTCGAAAAACATGAAAATTTTGTGAATCAATTCTTGACTATAAGCATTCACTAGTTCAGGAATTTGGTCCTTCCAGTCCTCACTAATAGGAGTATCAGTTATTGAAGTCCACAGCTGCAAACTTTGGTAAGATCACATACACAATTCTTTTGAATGAGTCCTGAATTATATCCAGCACAGGGGAAGAGCAGTAAAACAGTGGCTTTACACTACCGCCAAACTTGCGACCAGGCCTCAGTTGAAGTTAAAGTAATCGCAAAAGTCCTTTATGTCAAGCAAGGACTGTCAAAAATTGAAAACACACTGCTTACATATGATTTTTCTAGGGTGAGTTGAAAGGAGTCAATATAGAAATCATTTTGGAAACTCTACTTTTTTGCCCTCCATGAAAAGGGAGTCCTGGAGGAGAGAAAATTAGTATTAGCTCTTTTGGCAAAGCTATAGTAGAACATTTTATTTTTGATAGCCATGAGCACTGGGAGAGGGAAAAAAAGACATAAAAATCATTTTTTCTTGGAAAATATCTGATTTTGGCTGTGTATAGCTACACAAGATGCAACAAAGGATTTAGATATAGATATCTTTTTAAGAACTTGGCAGTCTGGTTCGGTATTTCACAAGAATTTAGTTTCGTGTGCATGCGCACACGTACACCTGCCTTATGGTTGAGTTTCATAATTTCTTTCTTCTCTTGACAGAGCTGTGCAATAAGGCAGAAAAAGTAACACATAGAATTACCACATAGGAGAGACAGATTGAAAAAACTCATACTTACGTTTATGTTCCTAATTTAAATTTAATTGGCATCTTCAATCAGAATTCCAGCCCAATAGCCAGTTGCAATCTGTGCAAGTCAGTCAGACAAGATTTTTATTATTTCTGTTGAACAATCTCTCAGCTTGCCTGTAAATAATTGTATTTTGTTAAAAACCTGTTAAAGCCTCTGTAGGTAATGAACCCTTTGTGGAATAATCTGTCCTTACTAATAAGGAGAGAAGCACGAACAGGAAACTTTCCTCTGACTTGATAGAATAGCAGCGTCAGTCAGCATCAGTTCTGGCACTTCTCAATTTTGCAATTACAGGAAAGAGTCTGCCCGGGGACAGACTGAAGAGGGAGAAGAAAAAAAAAAAAACAAAAACGGAAACAAACAACAACAACAAAACCCTAACAACTCTTTGCTAAGGAAAATGATTTCCACCAGGTTTCAACTAGCTTTTGAAACATACTTTTGTACTATGTTGCCAAGAAGAGTCAAATGCTCCTAAACATATACAGTATGACACCAAATAAGTTGTCTGTCACAGACCAATTCAGGTGTTTTTCTGAAAGAACTACGTATGAGAAGGTGCAATAAATTACACTGGGTGTTCAAATAGTACCAAAATATAATTTGTTTTTTCAGGTTTTCTTTCATGACAACAGGATAAGTTTTGATCTCAGGTTCAGTATAAGCCTAAGTTCTTGCTAACTACACATGCACGTGCCCCACCAATCCTCATGCATCAGGGCTAGTCAGGTGGCTCTGTAGGAGAATTTTACCCTTTCCAAAACATTCAGCTCAGTTTCACATTCTTGGGAAGTGAGACTGACAAAAATTTTTCAGGCCAAATGCCTCGAACTATCTCCCATCCTTCCTGCCCGTTTCCCCAGCCCAACCACGGGAAAGGCACAGAGCCAGCGTATTCTGCTGCAGTGCAGTCACTATACAAGGCTGGAAAGTCTCAATTCTAATTCTCTTAGGAAGAGAGGGGGAAAAAAGTCAGTATTTTCAAGGAAATTTTCAGTTTTGATAAATATTCATTTCTGCATATCATTCCAACCCATCTAAATCAGTTCCCCTTTTCAGTTCCCACACCTAGGGAAAAGCCTTCCCTGAGTGGCGGGGAGGCTTGTAGGGTCCCTGCAATTGACTGCCATCTTTCCACCTGACGCAAAAGGGACAGGCACATGGGCTGTAACCCTCATCTTTGAGAAACATTCACAGTTTCTCAGGATTTCCCTTTGCTTCTGTGAGAGTGCTTTGAGAAAAACTCTGAAACTATTCTGTAAACTTTTACCCCAAACCCACAATTCTCCGCAGCAGCGGGAATGCGTTAGGACCATGTTCGCAATAAGCCATATATTTGACTTCATATTTTCTTCTTGCATATCTCCCTTCCCTTCTTGCCCCTTAGCAATTCTTCAGTGCCCACACTTTTGTTCTTCAATTACATGGTCAAATCTATATAAAAACATTTTCTATACTGAGAAACCATTTCCTGGGTGAATTATATAGTGAAAAAAGCCTTACTATTCTGCTGCCAAGAATATGAGCACTGGTAGGACCTAAATAGTTCTTAGCTATTCATACAATATATACTTTCTGTTATATGTAACATTTTCTCCTTACCATAAAGGACATCAGTTTAAGCTATAATAAAGTAATTGGTGCAGGTCAAGTTGTACAGTGTGAATATGCCACACTAGCTTCAAACTGCTGCAAATCTACATTCAGTTCCAGCTTTAGCATTCAGCAGAGATGGAGTTTGTCACATTTCAGATACAACTGAATAACTATTCTATTCCCATAATTTGACCTTTTCCTCCAGAGACAGCCTGAAGGCTGTTCAAAATTGAGCAGATTGAAGGTATACAAAACTTGGAAAAGGTCTGTAAACAAAAACGGAGAAGTGATTAGCAGAGCACAGCAATGTTTCTCCTTCTCCATTGGCTGAAAACTCCCTCCTGCAAAGCATTTCTTTGAAACCTGAGCAATAGACTTAAAGCTAAGTCTCGGCTCTCTTTATACTGCTCACACTGCACATGAAAAAGAGCTCAGATGTTCTACCTTAAAGCAGGACAGAGATAGTCTCCATCTTCCTTCCCTTACAGGGAAGCACAAAAGCTACCCCAAAACCTGTAGTTCTAAGTGAACAAGTGCAGCGTACAGCTAATGGTCCTAAAGCAGATTCGTTAAAGCCACTTTTCAGCATCCAAAAGCTTACCCCGAAGTTCAGTTCCCAGTAACAACAGCTCCATACGATCCTAAATTCTTATCAGGGAAAATATATTGCAGAATACATATTCTTGTCTCATGCTCTTGTTAAAGGAATGCAAATATAACTGCAGGGAGTGAACTGCAATCTTGGCCTAGAGACCCACTTAGCACTTTTTCTCCCTTATAGAATCATTCTGACTTTTCAGTATAGTTACTACAATTTTTCTGAAGCATCAGATGATATGGTGAACTCTCCCTCAAAGCTGCCTTTAAAGCCTCGTAAAACCCTTGATTCACCCTGTTACCAAGTACCTATGCCAGCCACCACCAGCAGTTTAAAGCAACGTTCTAGGTTTGGGATAATAATTTATTTTTTTACCATTGATTAGAGGAATGCCCCTAAGCTTGCACTTTATCCCACTTCACAAATAGAGTATATTATTTGCCAAAGCAAAACTTTTAAACAAATGCTTACTACATGTTGGGATGGCTTCCAGGATTTATCTATAAAATTTTAATGTTCATTTTATACTTCAAGGTCAAAGCAATAATCTTTTCTGTATTTAGAAAGATGTATTTTACATATCTCTCTCTCCCCTCATTCTTTACTCTCTATCTTTACAAATAAGATTTCATGGAACAAGTTCAAAATCTGACTTTAAAAAAGAAGAATTAATGCTACAGTGCATTAAACATTCTTTTGGCACTTCCACCACATGATTTAAATTTGAACATTGAACTTGAAAGCTGAACCTCATTAGTTTTGCACCAAGCCAGAGCCACAATGGTACAGATACCAGAACTCAAACACAGCGCACCCTTCATGCTGAAATGTAAAGGGAATTAGGTTGACTTCTAGTTAAGATCCACATCTAAAAGGCACGCAACTTAGGTATGAACACAGTCAGGACTCAAATATCTTCTTGGAGTTTGCCTGCTTTTAAATTAAGGTTTAGGAATACATTTAAGTAAACGGTGTCTGTAAAAGCAAGTACAAAAACTGACAGTGGAAGAGAAAGAATGAAGCACAAACAAGCAAAGACAACAATCTTAACTTACCTTTTCCCTTCCCCTTCATTTCCGCCTGTATGCGACTGCAGCCTTTAACCTGTTCAAGCTTCATTTCCTTAGGGGATGACATGGATTGTGCTGGTAACTAACCTGAGGAGGCAATGAGTAATGGGCTCAACTATGGTTGGAGGCACAACTGGAGAGTTTTAAAAGCTAAAGTTAATCAGGAGGGAAGGGAGTTAAAAAAAATACAAATAAAAGAGTTTTATTTGAGCTAAAGTATCTAATACAATGCTCCTAGGTTTCCAGTGTTCTTGCTGTGTGTTGTTCATTTAAGTTCCTCTTTGGTAAAAAGTATCTTTTTGTATCCTTAAAAAATATATATATTTTTAAACAATCCAAGTGCTTCAAAGGGGCTCATAACAAGGAGAACTTTTGAGAGATGTAAACATCCATATTGAAAACAGCCATGTGTATTCACAAGCACTTTATAGTTTACTAAAACAGTATAATTGAATATCTAATAACTGAATCACTGAATACTGATCGTTGTTTGCTTCCCAGTATACCTCACGACAGTTCAAATCAGCCAAGTCCTAGCAACATTATACCTCTATAAATATTGCAGAAGACATTCTGCCTTTCTGACCATCAAAACCAGTTACATCCTCTAAAGAGACCAAGGAACACAGCGTGCATGGGCTGTCCAGTAGGAGATGGCTCACAGCTGTTCAAGGCAGGCACCATTTGCCTCTTGTGACTTCATGCTTGAAAATATCAGAGGAGTTATAACGAAAGAGTTAGCAGAAATCATTCACAAAACTCTTTATTAAAGAGTGAGATAGGATGCCATTTCATCTGAGAACGTGACTATTTGCAGAAAAAAAAAAAAATGCAGTGTACTAGTTCTACCACACTGAAAATCTAGGCATGATGTTATATGAATTTTTGCAGGAATGCAGTTTGAAAATAATGCTTAATTTTACACCTCACTTTCTACTGAGATTTTCCTAGACAGGTATGGACATTCCTCCTCCAAAATCAGTTCAGCTGTATTTTTACCTTTGTCCATTTTTGCAGTAGTCCTCAATTCCACATGCCGAACAGGCAGGTGCTGCTTTGCACCAGCCAGGCACACAGTGGGTACCTGCATCTCCCCACGCTGGGAACACATACACAATTTGCGCTGCACAGCTGATGATCTTCATTTTACTCAGAACAAACATCACTCCAAGCCCAGGGCAACAGCGAGCTCTGCACACAGGACAGAGGATCAATCTATAAGTATATAATTCTACTTCAAGTCTCACCAAAAAAAAAAAAAATTGAGGTAGGCAGTAACATTTTTATTTCCCTTTGAAAACATAATATCTGAAAATATTCCTATATTTTTGGCGCCCTGAACTTCAGGATTTTTCTGGAGACAAATGGGCCCCATACATGTCTGATTTTATAGTTATGCACATTTTAAATCTAATCAACTCTGGTCATGACCATACAGAGACAACCAAACCTACAGTGAAGAAATAAAACACTACCAAGCCTAGCCTTGATTCTGAATTAACATCTGTAGGAATTAAGGCACTACAAGGAAGTAAACCATCTGGGCCATATATTGTACTTATGCAACATTAACCTAAGAAGCAAAAAAAATTGTAATTTTCATCTAATTTTCTGCTCTGGTTTGGATTGGATTCATGTAGTCAGCTAACGCGAGTGTTAACAAATATTCACACATAGGAACCTCCTGTATGTAAGAGAAAAAAGTCGGCTAATGCATTCTTATGAGTACGTGTTCCCCCTAATCTATCCATTTTCTCCTGTGATATAGCCCCTTGGCCAGTACTGTAAAAGCTTCATCGTTTCATGCAGCTGAGCTGCTCATTAGTATAGTGGTTGATGGCATTGCACAAGGCAGTACCCATACTGTGTCAGAGCAGAAGATAAGAAAGAAAATGAAAGTAGTAATTTTCTTTTGCTCAAGCTTTTTCTTCCACTTTGATGTGATTTGTTAGAATGCACTTAGTAATTTGATAGCGTTCTTTTTTCACCAGTCAAGTTCCCGCAGTACTTTAACAATGCCCCAGGGTGCCTGTCACTATCTGACATCTGTTACAGTTGAAGGCCGTTAGCTGGGTTTGCATGTCGAAAACAAATTCTCAGTAGGTTCTGTAATTTCTTTGCTCTGTTGCTGTGCAGCAAAGTAGTATCTATTGATCACTGACTGGAACTGTGGTAGGTCAACAATTACTGCTGATGGGAGCTCGCCTCTGCCTCTGTGCACCAGCATGCATTTTTATGTAGCTCTAAATGAACAGGTGGAAGGGAGGGTACGTGAGTATATGAGACAAGGAAAGGCTCTGCCTCTGAGAAGTACTTCTATAAACAAAGAAACTTTAAAGCACTTAGATGTATAGAAAAAAAACCACATCATCCAATATGGAGTATCCACGTGGCACCAAAAAAAAGTCCAGGAAAACTGAGACTTATATAATATTAAATTAAATGCCTGCATTAAAAATGCAGAGATGATAATGAATCGTTCCTAAATTCCTCAATACTCCATGCTGCATCTGGTGTTCTGAATGCAAACACTCACACACAAGGAATTAAGGAGGTGCTAACGTCTTCTGAAAAGTACTAAAATAAATTCTGCTTAGAAGTGAAGCTGTTTTACACAATATTTCTTCCCTGCCCTTTCATAACACTATAAAATCTTGCAACTTCAATTCAGTTCAACTCCATATCTAGTAAAAAAATTACACCATTAATTGTAGGTGGAAGAATTGTAAGTGACTAGGCTCTTTTGTACAGAATTACACTGATTTAGACACCTGTGTTGCTTGAGAAAACAATGGAGAGCATGCAACTCAAGCCAGAAATTTGGGAATTACGTGAAACAACACATGTTGCTTTGATTAGATGAGGCAGTGTATAAATGGCAGGCCAATCTCACTGGCTAGAGCCTTGGTATTACGGCAATTAGATCTCCCAAAGAAAGCTGATTTCAGCCTTGGGATCTATGACTGCAAATGGCCACATGCGAGTGCCTGAATGAACGGAATATGTGTAACATCACTGTGAAGTCTTTTAGACAGTTAGCAAATCATATTTATATCCTGCTATCTCCTTCACTCCAGAAATAAACCAATAGTATTTAAAATAGGCACTCTACATACCAAGCCAAGTATATTGCTGCCAGAAATAGGGCTCAGGGTCCCTGGGTCAGCTTACATGAGGTTCTGTTTCTCTACCCAACATGACACAACCAAGGTCTCAAACACCTATAAAGCCCCAGTTACTTTGACGAGACCTTGCTGCCAGCTGGAGGCACCTCTCCTCCCAGGCCACACAACCACCAGTGCTGGGTGTAGCTAATTGGGAGGTGAGGTCTTGAAGGGCTACAGTTCCCTCACCTACCCCCTGTCCCTGTACCTCCAGTCTCCCAAATAAGCTGAACTCACAAAAAAATGTAATTCCTCCCCTTGCTGAATGGAAAAGGTGTTTTGCTTCTGAAGTTACTAGTAACCCACCTCGTCCTGGTCCATTGGTTAAAGGAGTGTGAATAAGCGCTGTCTCAGTCTTGTAAGCTGCTCAGGAGCAGAACAGACAAACTCACTTTACTGCATCAATGTTTTCACCAATTCTATTCCCAGTTTTGGTGTGAAATGGAGACTAAAGAGCAAACACATACAGACAGTTAGGCTTTCCTCTGCAAACATAAAACTCCTTTCATCCGGACAGAAAAGTCTTTGCTACTCTTGCTATTACACATTAAGGATACATTTGCTTCAGAGGACCTCAGCAGAGAGCAGGGATAGAGGGAAACACCATGTACAGGAGTTCATCACTGCTTTTTCCATTGACTGCACAAAAATATAAACCAGAAAAAAAAAAATACACACACACACACACGCACGCACACACACACACACACACACACACACACACACGCACAAAAATATGTTATTTGTTTTAAACCATGGCAGGTAGTTTTAAAGGTGGAGACAGTACCTGAAATATCAGAAATCTCTAGAAAATAACAAGAAAAATAGCCATGATAAAATCAAATTCAAAATTCACACAAGTGCAGCCAAGAGTCAGTGTAGTGCCTCTTAGGCAAAGAGGCTAAAGCATCTCTAATAGTGCCTCTTTCCACTAATTATATTGACACTGCATGGATTAAACCACGCCAACATTTTTTCTGTTTTTAATCAAAGGTTATCATCTGAAACTTGTAGAAACAAAGAAAGCAAGAAGTGGCATTTCAGCTGGACAGCTGAAGTAGAATGATGAGATTTGTGGATTCAGTCATACTCACATAAATAGCTGGTAACAACATTGAGTAAGATGCTTTGTTTTAGAACAGTAACAACATGGCATTTCCTGTACATCATTGCTTAAAACTTTGAAAGCATAAAAAGCACAGCAGGGGCATAAGTTCTTTTTTTTTTCCTACATATATATGTGTTTGGTTGTAGTCAGCCTCTTGTCAGCACAGGAAATTCAGCAATTCTAAATCAGCAGTGAATACCTAAAAACATATTTTCTACATCACTAAAAAGCTGTTTTCCCATTCTATATTTAAAAGGACCAACCAGCATGCAAGTAACTTGCATTCTGTCTTTATGCTAGCGCCATTAGCCATAGCAAGTACAATTATATGAGGGTAAACCAAGCCAAACGCAGACATAGTGTTTTCAATCAGTTGATAAACTTTTCAGATTTTATTTTTCCTCTTTTAGTCGTATTGTCTGTGAAACAAATTTACCACCTGCAACTACAAACACTATTTTTTATAACCTCTGCTTATAATCTGCTCATGCCTTTTTACTCCTAGGCTTTAGCAGCTCTTCAATTTCACTATCATATCTCGAGTATCCGAAACCTTCAGTGTAGACTGAGTGACTTGTTTTGCTTCCCAGAGTTGAATTGCTCTCATCAAGGCTTAAGTCTAGGTGTTAGAAATCTACCGCTGGTGGTTTGTCGCATAGCTGTTTATGTTGTTGCCTTCCCAACCCTAAGACTCTCTTCTACTTAACTCACTCTCAGATTTTCATGTTTTCTTCCTCCTTCTGAAGCTCTTCATAAATTTCGCTTTCATGTATTTATTTTTCTCTTATTCAGAGTATGCTACCTGAATTTTGCTTGCCCTGTTAGAGGAAAAGAAAGCAATCAATTAATAACACTGGAATTTTTTTGTTTTTGAACACCTCATTTTTTGTTCAGGTATTTTCTTACTTTTGTGTCTGTTTGGTAGCTAAGAGCAAGATACACAGCTGCTTCATCCACAATTTCCGACCTATCCAATGAGAATTGGAACAATGAAACAACAGGCTCCAAATGCTTCTTCCTTTACAGTTATTGCTTTAAAACGTGCACAATTTGATCAGTGATAGAGAATTTCAAAAAGCTCTTAACCACCTTTTATTAGTCCTTACTTGCAAGCTTCTTTTAACAGTAAGATTCAGTTTTAGTTACCCTATTAAGAATGTCAAAAGATACAAGTGAAAGCCATGGTTTCATATCGTCGTGTAGTAAGTTGTACTTACTCTAGGAAGTTGCGCTGATTTCATTTAGCTATCCTTTCTGACTACCTTTACTTTCTATCCTCAACTTTTCATTCATTAAGACAATTTCCTAGTTTTATAAGTGTAAGCATTTTGATTGCTGTAATAAAACACTAGATTTCTCCTGCTAACAGTAGAAGCTAAGCAAAGAAAGAAAAAGAATAAAGCTGAGCGAATGTAAAAAGCACGGCATTAATACGCCTTCTCTATACTTACTAAGTGTTCCACTTAGCACCCTAAAGAACAAAAAGAAAAAGAATTTGAATATTAAATTCTTATCAGTCAGGTATTCTGCATAATATGCATTTTTAGGTCTCTGCAATGTTGTAAAGAACTACCATATGGACTAATGCTCCTAATCCTACTTGAGACCACAAACGTAATGAGACAATTTGAGTAAGCCAGGGAAAAAGCTGTGCTCCTCTGTGTGATGCTGAATTTCATGAATAAAAAGGAGCAAGAGTTACCACTAGCAGCCTGTCTAAAAGTAGCAGGAATACTCCTAAGAAAGAAAAAGCAATTGAAATTGTGCAAAGTGCACGCTATAAAGTACATTAAGGCATGTCTGTGGAGAAGCAAAAATTATATTTAAATAGGACAAATGCAGCCTATCCTGCTCTTAGGTGGTGTAAATTGCAATGCAATTCCAAACTGGTCAGATAATTTAAAATAAAAATGGTGGAGTCTGTTTTCATACCATTACCTACAAGCAAAGCAAAAACTGCTGAAATAATCCAACTATTCTTTCAACTACACAATTTTATGGCATGTTGTCTCCAAGTAATTATCAGAAAGCTCAGTAAAATTTGAATAGACGTAGTTCCATAGGAATTATGCTGGTCTCAGCAAATAAAGTTAGAATACTGTATAGGTGCCAATAAGTGGAATACTTTATTCTGAAATAATCTTATTATTGAAGTAGAGCTTTTGTTTAGCTGTCCTCATGCTCGGGCAGTTCCTCTGACGAATGTTATTTCAGGGATTTAAGATTTTATTGCCTCCAGATACCTGCCAGACAGCTGGCTCTTTAGTGGAGATCACCAGCTACACCTCAGCTACCCCAATTCCTGACCGACATTTTGGGTTAACCGTCAAATAGAGGCTGTGCTGGGCCACCGAGAGATTTCCTCCTTGGTCAGTTCAAGCTGCTATAGCTCGATCAGTCAGGACATATCTATGAGGGACCTGGACCTTTGCCGGCCGAATGCTCTGGAGACATTGTGTTGTTGTGGCACAGATGCACTTTTCTTTTCCAGACCTTACATTTTAGTAGGATGTTACATGCTGCAGCATGACTGCTGCCAGTAGGTAAAATGAAAAGAGAATGATGCAACAGTTCCCCAGAGAGGGCTAATATTTTTTAACATCATTTTTACTAATGGGAATTGAATTTTTAATAGGAAAACAGGTCAAAGTCACCCCAAACTTTTATATAGGATCTAGCATTGCTTCTACTAAAGTCTAGGGCAAAATTTCTATTTGACGTAACAGAACAAGGCTGCATCCTCTAGCTGGCAATTTTTTGTGTCCTGGGCGAAGAGGTGATTTTTAAATACCATCAAGGGACTGTACCTCTTTCATAAGGTTATGCAAATAGCTGATTTACCAGACTAGCTGCTAAGTTAAACACTCCTCCTCTAAGTCAAGTTTAAAGGAAAAACAGTTCTTTCCTCTCCACTACTCCAATGAAAACCTTAAAAAAATTGATATGAAATGGGACAATTTGTTCTTGTCATGTATTATAGAAATTAAATGTTCTGTCACATTTCTGAAACATATCTCTTGTCAAAGGTACAAGAGAGCTATTTGCTGCTACGGGTGGGCTGTTATTTTCTCTCCCTTTCAATAACAAATGTATACGTTTTTTAGGCTTCTAAAGCCTGTACAAGATCTTTAGGTTCCCGATGGCTGTCTCAGTTTGCAGACTCGTCCCATACCTGTACGTGCAAATGGACAGATGTGTCCTTTGGGGTTGCTTGCACATGCAAAACAATCATATCACCTTGCGGATGCAGGTTTTAGGAGTTTGACATCATAACTGCTGTCCAGCACTGCAAAGATCGTCAAAAAGGTCAAAAGGAGTATATAGAAAGAAAGAACCATAGCAAAGGCATGTTGCATTTGACCTTCCTGAAAAACAGTGGAGTTATGGCAGAGTCAGTAAGAAAAGGTTCCCCTCTCCAAATGAAATAAGGCAGTGTATTTCAAGGTCTGAAATACAAGGCAATTTTTCACAGAATAGCACCGATACAGTGGGCCTTGGGGCTTAATCCTCTACAGAAATCAAAGAAATAGTACAAGTGGTGTTCTCTGTGTGTACTTCCTTTGCTTTTTTAGTCCCTTTCAGTCCCACTTTTCACTGTTAGAACTTTATTTAACCAAGAATTTCCTTCTAGACATATTTACCTATAGAGGATAAGACACAAACAAATATAAAATAGTAAGCATTCCCTTCATTAGAAATACCAGCCTATCAGGAGAGGCTGCATACAAAATAGAGTCACATTTTCTAGAAAAAAAAAATTGAATTTTGAGGCAACTACTTCCCACAAACCTCAACAAAATTTGCCTGTGATCTATGCCTACGTTAACTATTTACTTCAGGCTGTAAACTGCACTGTCATTCACAGCTGGAATGAATTGTCAGGAAGCAACGCTGTTACGGTAGTGTACACCCATGATATCTGCACTTACACTAAATCCATTTTGTTCATCTCACGTATCATACTTTAAGTGAAAGATGCGGGCAAATTTATGTATTTTTTTGCCATTATTAATCCAAGAAAACAAAAGGAAAATTCTACCAAAAACATTTTACAAACTATTGGCAAATTAGAAATTCGAAAGCACGCCCTTTTTGTCATTTGAGAGTCTTTTCTTTTTTTACTATTAGCAGTGAACTCTATTAACACTATTCCTTGTTAACTATTTAAAAAACCTCTTTCGGGACTTGCTTTACATTTTAAGGTAAGCCATCTTATCTCAGTTTTTCAGAGGAATAAATGTGCGTATATGGTCATTCACCATGCCTCAGCTGTAGTAGGTGGTGATTACTCAGTCATCAGCCAAGCCTACAAGGTAGCTGACAAATATAACACGGGACTCCTGCAAGATCAGACCTATAGTCCAATTAGTGTAGGATCTGTCTACCACTGGGCCAGTACCAATAAAAGACAAGAAATTTAATAATAGACTGATGAGATAACCTATCTTTCAATATTTAGAAACTCGGCAACAGCCTGACACACAAAGTTTTCTCCCCTTTCTTAGAACAAAAAAAAACCCAACCCCCCTCCTCAAAAAAAGTAGCATGAATTATTTAGAGAAAAATCATATTTATATATTCAGTCAATCTATCTTTAGCTGTGTACAAAGCTTTACTCAGTAAGAGAGCCAGTAGTAAGAAATGCACTAATAAAGGAATTTACCTACTAGTGAATTCATAGCAATGTACCACTGATACCCACGAACTGAGGAGTTTACGTTTTTATAGATCACTACTAGTTAGCATGGTAACTGACAACTGTTGAATAATACTCTAGCATTCTTTAAGTAATCGCCAGTAAAACTACATAAAAATGAACATAAACTGCACTTCTCCCTATTACATACAAAAAACTTTTCTAAATTTAATTTTGCAGAACACAAAGATACATAAAAGAAGAAGAGTGTAAAAAGTTAATATACTATCCCCTAAGTACTATTAAAACTGGAAGTTTTGCTAAAATATTTTCCTTTCCCTCCTGGAAGCATACTCTTGTGGTAGTAAGATTCCTCTGCTATCAGGCTTTCCCCGTCTATTTTGCATAAGACTTATCCGGATGCATACTGCAAAAGGAAATTTGTCATTAAATTCTTTTCAAAGTGATGCTGCTGAGTATGTTAAAAGTATTTTCTGTCATTCATAAACGACGGGCTGCACTTCCCAAGCATAAGCTATTCACAGTTCGTTGGTGCTACAATTGCAGCAAATCAAGCAACTGTTTTGCAAGACTCTTCAAAGACAGCAATAAGCAGTCAGCTTTCACTTCAGGACAATGAAAGTATTAACCTTATAGCTATAAGTTTTGTTTTTTGTTTTTTATTTTGTTAAGAAACTGTCAGCCAAGGAATGGAAGAGTGAAAAACAGATTTCTAAGAAACATGCAAAATTTTACAAGAAATTTTTCCAAACAGGACAGCATGGAAAGTGGGAAATTCTTGGTTGAAAATAGTTCTGGAACGACCCTTTTTATTTTTCCTTAATGTTTTACTCTATGTGTTCTGAGGCTTTTAGGGAAATCAGAAAACAGGGTCAGGAACATCCAATATCTGGGAAGAGTAAACTGAGATACTTTGCTGGGAGGGACTTAAAGTTCCAATAAATATATTCATATGTTTACACTTTAAATTTGACCTATAAATTCAAATTCTGGCAGCTTTTCCATAAACCTGATTACCTGATTATCAAGGTATGTAGTGATGTTCATTGCATTAATAGTAGCACAGTTTCCTCAAATAGCATATATTTGTGCTTTTCTTAAAGAGTAGATTGTTGTGCATGGAAATTTAACCAGTAGATAAAAGTCTTGCATACCTCACAGTATTTTCCAGGTGCGCACAGGGAAGGAAGGGAGTCAGTTAGGTCTTGCTTGTGTAGAACCATTCTGGAGGTTAATTATCCTTATTTTAAAGTATAGATTATTCCTTCCCCCCAAAAAAAAAAAAAAAAAAAAACCTTCTGCAAATACAAAGCATCTAAAAATGTAGAGGAGAATGTTTTATAAAATGCTCTATTAGTTCTCTTGGAAAGAGTTTCTCAAGTTTAAACCTGAATTCATGAGTACTTTCAGAATTCTTTAGAAGTGTGTGAGGGGTTGTGCGGGGCAAACTTCCAATCTGCCAAATTATACAACCTAACGCTATAAAGATGTGTACGGATATATATGTAAGTTTTAAGCATAAATATGACTGGATTCTGCACGCATTTGCGAATACGTCCTGCTTCTCCTGAGAAATATCTGACTGCATCTCCCACTATACAGGACACTCTCAGTATCGAAACAAATTTGTGCCGCAACATGACACCATATACCAAAATATAGGTTTAAAGAACTTTGCCCCTCTTGTTAGTATGCCCCATCTAAAAAATATTTGGAAGCTAAACATCCTTCAGTCACTCCAAAGAACTTCAAATCTGAATATCTAGCACTCATACTATAAACTTCTGCTTTCTTCTTTGCTTCTTCCTTTTGATTTTGCAGAGGTGAGACAACAGAAATGTTCATAGCAGACTACAAACTGCAGAGCAAAAGACTTTAGGCTGGATAGACACAGTCCCTGCTTGCTTTGTCTCTAAAGACAATTCAAATCAGCTTGTGACAAGAGATTGCTCAGATACTGGCGATTAGACATAGTTAATACACTAAAAAAATCATTCTCAAATGGCAATCAGTGAGTGACAGGTTTGACAAGACACCAGGTGGAGCAGGATAGATGAAGAATGAGGACTCTCTATTCTGGAAAACAGCTGCTAAATCTGCTCCATTCTCATGACATTTCTACAATTGAATGTTTTCATAAACACCTTGCAAAAAAAAATTCTATTATATCCACCCTGAAAGGGAGTTTCCAGCTCAAAGTAACAAAAAATACAAAATAAAAGAATAAGCCCACTAGATTAGAGCTTTAGGCATATCATGCAAAGAACAGCCAGACATGAAAAACAAAAGCTGCGTTTGATCACCATTCCCGCTAAGCAGAAATGAACTTCTTTTGATCCAAAAGAATGCACAGGTTAACAGATGGAACGAGAATTGCCAAACCTCAAGCATAAACCTATTTTGTCCTTGACAAAGCAAATAATTTATTCAAGATGGAAAAGTATATTTCAACTAACCTTATTCTTCTAATAATTTGCTTGATTTCTTCACAGAAATAGGTAAGCTATTCATGTCTACACCAAGCAATAAGCTCTCATAAATAGATAAAACAGATTGGTCACATTTCAAGTAAAGAAAGGTATCCTAAAATAAATGAAAGGAATCCTAAAGTAAAAATAAATAAATAAATAAATGAAAACTTTTAAATAGATATTTGCAGTCATCATCTATATTCAAATGGCAACCAAATACTGCACCAATTTATTCAACTTTTTATGCAAGTTTTGTTCATATTTTATGTGGATGCCCATGCAATTTACCAGAGAATTGCACAACCTGTCATCTGCTAATAATATGAAAAGCGTTCAGTTGAAGTAGTTTAGACGATGTTAGACTCTTTATGAACAAGCAGTAGGTTTGCCTCTAAAATATTATGTTCTTTATCAGATTTTTTTTAATCTTCCAATGGTCTGATTTGTTTCAAGAAGTACAAGAAGCTATATTTTTCCATCCTTTAGGCTTATAGAGGAATTCACACTTTTTGAGGGACTTTAACGGCATGCCACATGCATTTATAACCTGGTTAATAATTAAGAGACAGGATAGGATTTCAAGTACATGTAGTTCTGCATTTAGCTTATTTGGCTTATGTTTAAGCAGCACTAGTTTTGTATATTTTGACAGAATAGGGTTATAGATTAAATTAACAAAGAAAAATAAGCAGGACCAATTAAATGCATACAAACCTTTCCCTAGGGTGCTTGCGGGTACATTTGCAATACTGGGCAATTTTTTTCCTCATGGTAAGTAAGCAGCAAACTCTTTTATCAATTTTATCTTTTTTCAAGTTAAATGCTTGAAAAGTGGTATGTTGTGGGAATTCAATGTATTAATTATAATATATTCCAAACTTTTAGAACCATTAAATTAATTGTAATACTTTAAAATAAATCTCTTAATGTCCAGAGGCTTTACTTTAATTTCTATTTATATTCCAACTTCCGTGCAGTACCTTCTCTTTAATTCTCATTTAAGTTCCCATATTAGTGCTGTGTAAAACACTGATTATTTCTAATGCACCCACGACAAAGACGACTAACAAGCTAACACCACACTCCTTCTCATGAAAGCTATCTAACAGTGATGATTGTTAGACACCAAAATCAGCTATGAAGGAACAGTAGATACCACACGTGCAGCAGCCTAGATGGGGTTGATGCCCTTCTAAATGATGGAACTTTTGACATGTAACTGCATTACCCATAACATACAAGACATTGGACTTGAAAACTAATGGTCTTAAATAACATTTTGGCAAGTAACGTTTTCTCCAAACAAACCAAAATTGCAAAACATATCCATTAAGGAAAAGGCACATTTCGGTGATTTTCTCCTCAGACATTTCACTTGCTCTCTTCTATACAGTCTACAATAAGGTCTTTCCTGTGCTCTTCCACCACCTCTACTACATCTTCGCACATTGCTTTCGCCTTTTCACAGCATCTCAGCAGATCCCTGGCTGACTGGGAAAGTTGCTCCATTTGGGGAACAGGGGGCATTTATGTAGCAATTATGTAGAACCTCACCATGTCCTACAGAATGGGCTCCTGTGCTGAGGAGCTGGGAAGGTCTAGCCTTAAAGTAAAGTCTTCAGTGTACTAAATTCTTCAGTGCAAGGGCCTAGACACAAGGGCCCTTCACACGTGATTAGTGCCTCTAACACCACAAACAATAATACTAATGTTTTTGATAATATTGTTGTAATTCATCCTTTAATTTCAGTATAATACACAAGCAATTCAATTGCTTAAATAAAGACCCAGCAATCAGTTGTGGGTAGGTGTTGTAACTGTGAATTGCTCTTTTCTTCTTTAGGTGAAATAAATGAGTGAGCTAGGATGAAATTTTTATTGATCTGAGTTTTGGGAAGGAGATTTTGAAGGAACAACGTACCCTGTTGTAGCTATAAAACTTGCTGCTTAGCAGCTTCAGGTAATATACTGTATTTGAGATTAATTCAATTGTGATCAAATCCAATCCATTTTTTTCACTTCCGTTTAATTTTCAGCCATCCATTGCTGACCCATTTAATAAACCGCCACTTGCTTTCCAGATTCCAAAAAAAAGCTGCAGGCAGGTTGCCATCGAGGCCGTTAAGACATAAACAAGGACTATAAAGTTCGCAATGCTCTAGTAACTCTTCTCTAAAGGTAAACTAGCACGACTCCTCTGTCAGATCATCACATTCACGGACACAAAATTGGACATGTAGATGAAGCGTGTCTACAGCAGCCTTAATCAGTTAAAATCAAAATATTTTTGATTTTAAACAGTTCACCGGGAAGTAGCAGGCTCAAAAACTTGATCACTTACAAATTTACACTCTGAAATGACAACCACTTTGATAATCCCACGCTGCTGCAACTATTATTTAGCGTTACTTGATCGTTTTACACTCCTACAAAACCAATATTGCAGTGCATCCCCCATCTGATATACAGTCAAAAGGAGAAGAAAAATTACGCGTGGGAACCTTAACTAAATGAGGTAATCAAGCTGAAAAGCATCTGCCATTACTCTCTGCACAGTGAAGGTCACTTTAAAAACTATAGCATGGGAGTCTTCACCTCACAACTAGACAAAAAGGTATCCTGGCTCAGGTGCAAGAGGAACCAGCAAAGCCCAAACCTATGAATGCACATCAGTCATCCCCCAAGACAGTCGGGCTGCGTGGCCTCAAACCTGCTGTCCAGCAATACTCTTAAGCTTATGCATGTTTGGAGACGTTTCCTATTATTTGTACTACTACCATATCCAGCAGCTTTTCTATTCATCCAGGACACCTGAGCACCGTGTGATGTACAGACATGGGATAGAATAAGGGAATTTGTCATTTAAGCTGATAATTTTATGTCCTGCTGTCTACTCTTAATTCCACTTGGAGAACCTGCTAGGTCCAGGCTTTTTGGAGCTGCTGCAGGTCTAGCCTCAATACTTCCAGAAACACAAATGTTTCAATGTTATGCTCATACTCTGAGCCAGCTTCTCACCTTCCCACTGCCCCCCCAGCTGTCCTTGCAGCACAAACTCTTCCTACCCACGCAGTCAGCCAGGTCTGACCCTTCTCCAGAGCTCTCCCAAAATCAGGCATACCCTCCAGTCACCCTGGAGCAGTCACCCCACTCAGCCCCTCAGTTTCCCCAGGGACCAGACCTGTTACCACAGCTGCCTGCAGGTTCACCTCCACGCCCCACGCAACACCTCTCTTCTCCATGGCCAGCACAGAAGCTCCCTTCAGCTGCTCTCTGGGCCACTCACCAGACTCCAGCTCCAGCTCCCTTTCCTTCCTCCTCTTCATGAAACATCAAGCAACTCGGTGGCACTGCAATAGGCCACAGCATTTGCCTCCTTGACACCCCAAGGCCTTCCACAACCTCTGTGCATGGTCCCGGGGACATCATTTAAGATCTCTTCCCACCCCTGCCACTTGTATGGACTGTTGGGGAACCTGCCCTGCTCCTTCTCTGTAGAGGTCAGCCACCCACCCACAGTCTGCGGGACTCAGTGCGGCGGGCAGGGACGTGGCAGTACTTACAGAAGGTCCTGCTGGGGAGGGTCCCCAGCAGCTGGGGAGGGACCTCGCAGCTAAGTGAGGGAGAGCATAGTCTAGCCTGACCCCCAAAATGGTCAGTTCATCCCGGCAGAGCAAGGCCAGGTCCATGGCCTGGGATAATTTCCAGGGAAGGTATCGGTGGTGGGCACAGAGACATTTCAGAGGAAAAGAGGAGACAGAAGCAGCAAGAGACCTCCTCCTCTGAAAAGTAGTGAAAGCCAGGGTGTGCAACGCAGGCACACGCATGCGTATGAGGGAACAGGCTAGCATAAATGTTCTTGATGAGAAACTGTCTTGCCTCACGCAAAAGGAGCATTGCCAAATGCCATCCATTTCCAAAGCTTGGTAGAGATAATGTCAGTCTCAGGATGTGACTGGCAAGAAACTAAATAGAGAGCAAAAAAGCCAAATCAAATTCTCCGTATCCTGGGCAGGCAAATTCCCTCTTTTGTTCTTGCTCCCCCTCCTGCCCTTCACTGCCATCTTTCCTAATTCTTTCCCAGTAAGGAGAAACTAGGAGCAAAGCAGCTCTCTGACTTAGTTTGCCCAGCACCAGCATCTGTGGAAAATCATCCCCAGCAGCTGTTTAGGGCTACGTTTTAGTAATGAAGTGCTTCTTACAGTGAAGAAAAAGTATTTGCTGAAGAGTTTCAGTGTCACAAAGCATATTTTACCAATGGCATGAGGTATTAACATGTACAGTTGCTAGCAGACCACTGAGGAACCTTCCAAATTCCCCCCAGGTTTCCTGAGTCCCTGTTACTAAGAAAGGCTGCTTGCTTGGATCCATTGGCAGAACTGGAGATTTGTGGCTAGATCCGCTAAGAGGCTTAGATGTCACAATTTTATCATTGCAGCACTTAACTTTTGGGCATGTTGCCTATAGACTGTAAATGACAGGCAGCAATTGAAAGTTTTGAGATGAAAATTTTGCAAAGGTGCACTTTATTTTCAGCTTTGCATTCTGATGAACGTAAAAGGGAATCTTGAGAGGAAATCCACATGGCTCCCATGGATTACAGTGCAGGAGGTCTATAATATCTGTTCACAGTCTCCCTTTTGGCCCAATATGAAAGAGCCACTCCACAGCAGGCATCTCTCCCTCCTCTAGTCACTCCCTTGTTTAACTGCAAACTTAAAGGTATATGCAGTAGCCTGCATTAAGCACTTATCCTCTCTTTGCTTCTGTGAGGCTCCAAAATGGAGGCTGCGCTCAGGCAGACAGGTTCATGGGAGCAGGGAGGGCTGGGGAATCACCAAAGCCAGGCAGAGCAGACAGCTAAAGGCAATGCTGAAGAATGGGTGAGACAGAAAGGTGAGTCTGAAACTTCACACTTTGGGAACAGGGTGCCTTATTCAGACCTGCCATTTATCTTCATGAGACTGAAAGACCTGACATTGACCCGATAGATGCTTGTGCTGCTCCTTTCTCATGAAGAAAATGTGCCACCATCAGCTCTTTCTTTCTTCAGTAGCTCAGTAATTACAGAAGCAGTTTTCTAATGTTCAGACCCTTCTGCGGAACTGGAAGAAGAAGGAAAGAGAAGGAAACATAGGGTGGGTGTGAGAGACGAGGGTGGCTGTGGCTGACCTGGTCGGGCCGGGGTTGGCCAGGCACCGCAGGAAGCAGGAGAAGGAGGATGGGAAGGAGCCCAAATCAGTATCCTTTGGCTGCCAGTCAGTTCACCCCATTTCCTCCTCAGGGACAGCCAGAGCCCCCTGATCTTCCTGACCTCTGTATGTCTGCTACCTATTTCTGGGGCAAAACCATCTCTTTATCCAGGCTCTATCCTGCCCCTTCCCTGTTGAGTTCCTACCACTTTCCCTTCCAACTTCGTATGCCTTCTTCCATCTGGGAACTAACTTTAGAGATAGCTCAGCTCAGCTCTTGTCTCTCCATTACCCTTCCTCCCCCTTTCGAACAGAAAATTTAGCTGGATTGTTCTGGCTTCAGTTCTTTCCTCTTCCTAAGATGATGAAGGTGCTTAATATAAATTATTTAAAAACTCACCAGACTGGAGGCTGAAATTCAAGTCCCCTCTCTCGCCAGAGAGGGTCCTACACACCAGAAATACGTATTTGTAAGTTGTGTCTACGACCTGATACTTACCGAATTATCCCATGAAAATGAGAATAGTTTCAAGTGAAGAGACTGAGAAAGTCACGTTTTCTTCCCTCTACAACACAGAATAATCTACAGCTCCATAGTTCGCCCATTCAAAAGGCAAAGAGGAGTTTCAAACTTGCTTGGATCAAGGACAGAAATGCAAGTGCATATCACATATATTCTACCACTTACTCTTTTTTCTTTGAGGTCTAATATGCATTTTAGATTGGACCCTGAAAGTAAGAGAGTTGGAGAAAAATCTGCTTTGCAAATCCTAGAGATTTAGATGTGAATGGGATCAACCCACTCTCCACAGCAAGGATTTAGACTCACTAGATCTAAGGACTTTCATCAGTGAAACGTCGTAAGTATCGACGCAAAATTTTTTTTTCACTGCCATCAATTTGACCTATTTGGGTAGATACGGAAGAACAAATTAGAATAATATACTTTCTGGTTAAATTAGGTCAGAAGTCAAGCAAAGAAGCGTAATTGCAGCCAGGCAACAATCTACCAGAACAGAAGGGTCCTGGCCAGGGCTTTGAAAGCTTACAAAATCTCAGGAGCTTCTCATGGCGGGCTACAAAACCAGCAGCTTTCTTGTCCTTGCTAAAACACTAACAATATCAGTTTTCATCTTCTCTTTCATAACTGTTGATTAGTCACGCTCCCTCTCACCCTTTCCTACTACAAGAGCAAGCCAAGTCCACCCTCAATGCTTGTCAGATACAACTCCCACTCATCTTCCAACTTTCTTCCTTGTCACTTTCTGCTTTGTATCCTAACAATCCTTTCATTCTGTTATGAATGCTCCGTGTCACGCATTTCATATTGATCCAGAAAAGGCCTTGCTTAAATTTGAACAAATTCATTTAAGGAGAAAGAAAATGTAAAACCTAATATGACATGTGACTGGTTATATTCTACTTGCATACTGTATTCCTTTCCCACACTCTTCATCTTTTCTTATATTAGAAACTCTTCAGAGATGATAGGAATTTTTTTTTATCAGTGAAATTCTGTATTTATTCGATTGACTTGAATGAAGCCAGGATTACATCCTTCTTGCAGTAGCAAGTACAGTTACTCCTGAGTAGACTGTACTTCTTCATAATACATTAGAGTTGCATTTGCAACTGCTAGTATATTACTTTTATTGGTAAAATCAAAGTCAGAAACTTATATCCAGTTTAGAGAGGTAAAGTTTCTAGAATATTACTGTTAGAGGATAATTCAGCATGAAGCTTATTGTTCAGCTATTTTTCTTAATGATTTTATTTTCTGTTCTTAGCAACATCCCCGAGCACTGATTAGGAAACTGCTTTGACACAGAGCTGAATTCTGCTCAGAGCTTCAAACATTGTCTAAGAAGTATACTTGGTGTCTGTACCATTGTTTGCGACCAAACACTTCTTACAGAGTCATTCCTCCCTCTTATGTATTGATTCTGAAATCTCCAAGCAACTTAGCAGCAAAGCAAGGCTGCATCATTCAAAGCAATTGACTTGCGCAAGCCATTTTTGAAAAAAAAAGACATGTGAATCTAACATAAAGCACGTGCAAGCAATTATACCTTTTGCTCTGTGATGCTAAGACACGTTAAACTTTTTTTCAAAAGAGTTAAATATAGAAAAGAGAGGTGGTGCATTGCCATTTTGTGGAAGCCACACATCTGAGATTGATGCTTCCAATAGGAGCCAAATAAAGTACCTCAGCATGGGATTAATGACAGCCAGCATTATGGTTCTGAGCCAATTCAGTCAACCAGCCAGAAATATTGAAGCCTAAGAGAGGAAAAGGTGGCTGTGATTCACTTTCATAACTTGGCCCAAGGCAGAAATTAGATCTCTTATGTGTTACATGAGAACTTTCATTCGAAACCTTTGTCTCCCTGGTTCTGAGGGAGCATTCGCATCAGTACCTCCTCCCTTCTGGAGTAGTGTCATTCATATCCCCTGAGCTTTCTCTGAGGACCAATCCAGCAGAAGTGCTTTGAGCTTTATGAACAAACCGAACTGGGGACAATCTGCTCCATGATTCTTGCTGAGGCTTAGGTGGCACCTAAGCTGCCCAACTGCATAAAACCCCATGGCAGGCAGGTTGGAATAAGGAGTAGCAGTTGAGAAGCTGTGGACCGATAAACTTTTATCTTAGGTGCCTGAAGTGGCAGCTAGACATTTAAACTCTTTTGTGGACCTTTGCCTATATGATTTACAACTCTCTCAGATACAGGATTGCTGTAATCACCTATATTTTTTAAGGAATTTACACATTACTTAGCATTGCATTGTTTAAACAATGTAGAGAAGTACTGTGATTAAAGTATATAGGATGCTTAAACCTTTTAAAAATACACAGAGGTAAACTTTTAGGGAGACTTTGAAAGTACTACTCCTTGTCTTTTTCTAGTGGTAATCGTCAAGGACAATAGTCTCTCACTTAATTTTAGTTGCTTTTAATAGGATGTGCCTATTGGAAGAGCCTATTCACTGACTTTGAAATTTGGCTTCAACTGACCCAGGAAAGATGGTTTAAAATTATGTGATCATGAAAAGATGCCTGCCTTTAAGAAATTCTGCAAGGATATGCTGAGCTGGATATAATGTTTAATGTTCACAGTTACAATGCATTCTACAGCAAGTTTCACTCGAAGAATGAAAGAATGAAACTTTCAGGCTAACTTTGCAGCTAATTTACAGTATTTCCTAGTGAACATAACAAAGGGAGGACTGAACTCCAGCTAGAACATGATTTATCAAAAATACTTTTACAACCAATCAAGCTTATTGGTTATGACTCTTTTAAAGGAAAAGCCCTTTTTTTGGCATATATCTACTTTTTTGTGATATGCAAGAAACATGATGAAAAGTACTAGGCAAATGGCATTGCTCAGTGTTGTGTGCAATTATTTCATTACTTTATTATATCCTAATGTGGTGCAAACACTCCAGGCAGCGAATTTAAGATTACTTTGGAAGTTTAAACTGACTTTCCTGGCTTTTGTGATAATCTACTCCTTCATGTTCTATTAATATACCTTTTAAGTTCAGTAAAAGAATAACCCAAAAGTTTCCCTATTTTGATTGTCTGAGAACTTCTTTTTGTAATGTACTTCTGTCTAGCGGTCTGTCAAGTTAAATACTTGAGGCTTTAGTACGTAGTCATTTCATAAAACATTAAGAACAGTGAACTGGACAGATATTTGGGGTTCCTATTCACAGGAAAATCTTTTCTACAGAGGCTTAATTATTTTCAGCAGTATTCTCCAATGAAATGTTCACAGGTGGTTTGTCCCACAGTACTAAAGCCCAAGTCCCCACTTTAGTCTACAGTCCTTATACCACACCCTGAATTAGATTTATGCAATTATTTGCTATCTTCTAAGTTATTGGACTGATAGCATGTTTTTCAGAAGCTGTTCACAATAGGTCCACAAATTTTGTCAAGCCTTAGCTATCATTTGCACTTTTTAATCCTGCTCTAAAATATGTATGACATCATTACTTTAATTCAGAACTTCTCAAAATAGATTTTAACAGCCAAATGCTGATGGGGTGCCTTTTTTCTCTACCAGTTTTCAAATAAAATTCAGGAAACATGCCACTACCTATAAGATTTGTCCTATGGAAAGTCTTAAGACCTCTTACCAAATCCTTTCAGCCAGGCCAATCTGTAATTGTTGATGCACAGCCTGAACTACGCTGATGTGGCATTAGCTTTACCTTGATTCTCAAAGCTTAAAAACTCTGCCCCTCCAAAAGGAGAATTTTTTGACATGTAGGTTTTAGATCTTTACTCCTGCCTTAAAATTAATAGGCTGATACAGGTGAAATTCAGTAAAAAAAGAATTTACTAAATGTTTGTGGTAAACTTTCAAGATGAAGACACACTGGAAACATCATTTCAGAATATATTGAAAGAAACATATGTCATGCAAATTTTAATTCAATTTCTGTTCTCACAGATACTGTTGCAAATATTAATTCTATATTTAGCAGCAAATGGAAATAAGAACCTCTCCCAAAGATTAAGACAATCAGGATTTCTGAGAAACTACTTCTTTTTCTGAAAATATATGTATTATATGTAATGTCATTGGCTAATGGGAAATCCTATCCTGCCTTGATAGATAGAAGTTTCTGATTCTTTTTATATTTCAGTATGAGCCAAATACCTATATGCCCTGGGTGCTTCATGAATTTCATGCTCAGAATTTCATTTTCACTGGCTGCTGATATTATCATAAACCAGGAATAGGATGCTTTCCTTATGTTTTTAATAGTCATACCAAGCCCCCTTAGTTAAAAGGAGTAAACAGTAAAGTATGTCTAGCAGTGCAGTAACCTGGTACAAGAGGAAAGGAATAGTGTGTTTCATTGACATAGCGGTGGTGGTATGGGGTTATTTCGTCTATAGTTTAACACTGTGACTGTTCGATAACTATTCTTAAAACCTCTTCTTAAAATTCTCTTAAAACCCCATAAGTGTCCAAGATTTGCAAGGAGGGGCTCAAAGAGGTGCACGTAGCCTCTAGGAAAGAAGCACCAGTATCCACCAACATTCAAAGTTTTATCTGTGATCAGTTCCCACAGCTGATATGCTCCTCCCATCACTTTTTACAATTAGTAGTTTGCAATTAGTGACAACTAGGAGTCCACAGACTAGATATAAGGTAAAGGATAAGTGGTAGATTAAAAAAATAAGCTTATTTGCTTGTCATAGAGCTGAATCTGTCTCACAAAGATCACTACCATCACTGCAGAAAAATAGATGTTGGGGGTCTACAAACAGAAAAAGAGTTCTTAGCTTTTGTTAAATAGTCATATTGGGAACCTATACAAATTGTGCAATAGTTTCAATAGCAATAACAGCAAGAATGATGCTTAGAGTCAAAAAAATTGAAGTAGAATTTCTTATTAGTATCGGGTTAGGATCATTCTATTGTCCATCTCCAAAAACGTTAGTTTCCTCCTCTCCACAAAAAATTAATGAAATATATTTTTGTGCTTGGAAAACAAGATTTCTGAAAGTGAGATAAGATCATGGAGGTGTATGTCATATTTAAAAGATTCAGTAATGGTTAAAGGAAATCCAAAATCCCACGTTCTGGCTATTCTGGAGAAGTCCCTGGATGCAGTCACTTAAGATGATGATCTTACCACAGCTGTCTAGAACGTATTCACACAATCTTTATTTTAGGAAAAGTGCTACGAGTATAAAGGAGGGGCTGTAGTACGAAGCACTAGAGGGTTTCCTAAGGAGATGGTTCTTGTTGCCTCCTTTCGCACCCCTCAGCATGTACAAACTCCGGTCTTCAAAGCTACTTAGTAGTACCGTATGTTACTTGAACTAAAAAGTCCTGCCAAGCTTTGCGCCAATGTCTTAGAGACTTATTGTAAAATCTCATTCTGGTCTTTGAATTTTTAGCATTCATATTTTCAGATTTCCCCCTGCTATCAGAAAAGCTGAGAAAAGTGTTTTGCTTTTGAAGAGAAGTTGAAAATGCATGCAACTAAGATTGTTGCCAATGCTCATTGCAGTGCTGGCATCGTTAGAGAAGCTGAGATCATGCTGTGGCAACAGTATCATAAATCTGTTTGTCTTATGCTTTAAATAAGACACTCACTTCTTTGGCCACTTCCTCATACTTTTCCCTATTTCCAAAAGCAAACCAGTAATTGCCAGAGACAGTAAACTCCCAGGACTGCAAAACTGCCTACTTTGCATAACTGAGTTTTGGAGGGCTAGACCGGATGCTGCTGCAAAGACGGAAGGAAGGACTAGGATCTGCTTGTGGCACAACTAGTGAAAAAGGAGATGGACAAGACTTTTGTTGGAGCCCTTCACAGCAGAAAAGCAAAGGTACTTCCCCTCGAGGTGCCCCTTTCTCTGGAAAAAGTGCCCAAGCTGTGGCTGCGCTTTGGCACCTTGCACATCAGAACGTTTAATGCATATTTGCTCACAGCTACAGGTGGCAGGGAAACACACTTGCCACATACACAGCTCTCCAAAGCGGGAAACGAGCAGCAACGAGATACAACACGCACAGCAGCAGCCTGCAATTGCAGTTATACAGATCTGTGGGCCACACACAAGTATCTAATACACTACTCATGACAGAGAGCTTTCAATATAGCCATGCTTTTTGCACATGCCCAAACGCCCAGTCCTCTCAGGCAGTCTCAAGTAAGCATTAGTATGAAATCCAGAAAATCTTGGTCAATTTAAGAGATCTAATAGGTGAGAAACTAGTTACATAACTAGTCAAGCCTTTACATACCCTTCTACAGTGTGGCACCCTGAACCTGCATGAGTGGAAAGCTGTACCTCTAGAAAGGTCTCAAATTGCATGAAAACATACCTCAAAAGAAAGCAATTATACAGTATCTCCTGAAACAGAAATTTCAGAGAGGTAACTTACTGTTAGTATTTGGAAGTCACAATAGGACTCACTTAGCAAAGTAAGATTATATACCTTTCAGATATATACCTAAGCAAGTGACTCAGCAATGAAATATTTCATCATGTAACCCTCAATGTGGATGCAAGACCTTTTTTTTTTTTTTTTTTTTAATTTTATCACCTCTTCTACAAGCTGTGTCAGCATGCAATCTTTAAATTTCCTTCAAGGCAATACTGCCCTCTCTTGGTGTAATTTATTATGCACAGTGTTTTTGATACAATTCATCTTCAAGGTTAGGAAGTGTTTTTAGGGATGTACAACTTTTGATTTTTAAAGAAAAAACCTCATATGAATTTTGAAATAAGACAACAAACTGAAGCAAACAAAGTATTACAAATATAGATTTAGTTCTGTAGGCTGTTGATCGAAAAAGGTCACTACTATTAACAGATGACTGAAAGCCAGTGTTACAGAACATTAGATTCAGAACAAACAGCACAAAACACTGAATGTAGTGATATGGGCTTAAAAGCCTCCAGGTGTTCTAAAAGACTGCACTGCTCTTGAGTCATCCTCTGGACTGCAAAATAAAATAAAATGTAGATGTTCCAGTTCATCACATCCTTGCTTATATTGAGCACCATTGCAGAACTACAGTCAGCTCAGCCTATCTGCACTATATTTTCCCTCTATCCCTAACTGCTAACAGAGCAGGGCCTCATCAAGAGGGAGCTTCAAGAGGAAAAGTGATTTGTTATTTGCTCACCCTTGCTATCATCAGAATCTTAATCATTTATTTTAACCCAGATAATTTCTCTGTTCATGCTTAAAACAGTCTCAGTATTTAGAAAAAAAATGTGAACATGTTCTCCAACGTAGCTTAAACAAGGACCAGGCTCTGCAGAAGACACTAATACTTCATATCAGTATGTTAAAAGTAATGCTGGGCTCAAAATAGTTTCCCTGTGTCATGAATACTACTTAATCTTTTCAGGCCTTTGCACAAACTCAAGATTTAGCAAGAGGTTATATGACTGTTTGTCTTTATTTCTGATATGCCATAATAGCATTCTATTGACCTAACTATGAACAAACTGAAAACTGAATTTCCAAGTGAGTGAAAATACTAACACGGAAACACAGAAATTAAAGCAAGCAGAAACCACCAAAAATCCATTTTATTGCAACAATGTCCCCATCATCAACTGAGATGGTAAAAATTAAGTTTTAATTCATTCTGCATTTCTACCTTTTTATTTATGTAAATATAAATTCAAGAGAGTGTAAAATAAATCCACATATAAAACACAGAAAAAGCACATTCTTTCAGTGACTCAAAAAAATACATACTGAATAATCATGACAAATCATCCGTTGTCCATTTTTCCAAGTATACAGGAGTGAAAAAAATGCAGAAAATTATTCTCCAAAAGCATCCTGTATAAAGTCCTTAAAGTATATAAGTAATATTTAGTAATCTCATATTCTTGAACTTATCAATGTAGATTCCAAGAAAGGAGCAGAGAGAGAGACAAAACATCTCAAACTTCAGATCATTTAAACTCCATCTAAAATAATCCATTAAAAAAAAAGGTTATGTTCAGTTCTTATAGCTGAAGCGTCACAATTACTTTATTAGTATCATTATTTTGGAAAACTATTTCTTATTAGTTTTTCTTGCTTTTAAAATAAAGTCTGAATACTTATTTCAAATAGTTTTGTTTACTTATACTGTAAATATATTGCGGAAATAACTCCACATGCTGGTACAACAGGCCTTCATGAAGTTCCATTTAAACATTACTATGATGTACCTCAAAAATAAGGACTACAGCATGAAATGCACACCAAAGAGTCAATATCATGGGATTATGTATTATCTTCCTTCTCAGACGTAACAAAAAGCTTAGATTTTAAAGTGAATACCAGACTGTTAGACCACATGAATATTGCCTGGTTATAAATATCTGGACTAGGAAACTTAACTGATGGAGAAAGATATGATTATTTTGCTTTACTATGACACCAGAAAAATGTTATTATCAGAATTATAATGCACTGAGTAGGATATTTCTTCAAAGGTAATACTTGCCACTGGGTCCAACAGGCAGATGTTGCCAATGATCATGGCTTCTAGTGCATATCATGCCAAGTTCTTAATAAACAAGATTTTCCCTCGTAGTCATGTTACAAGAGAGAATGAAGAAATAAGATGGTAAAAGCAAACAAAGCTAAAAAGAGCTGCAAGTAACTTCACCAAATAGAGAGGAAAATGATAAAAATATTTAAATCAGCACTCTTGTGAGTCCCTACAGTTGCACCGCTACTCTTAGGTTTCCAAAAGATGTATATGATTTCATAAATATTTTTCTGTGCTAAGGGCCATGTTCAGAAACAAAATACAGGCTAGCACAAGTCTACCTTCTTGGAGATGCACATTAAGTATAAAATCCACTTACTAAAGTGCATTTGCTGAATTAATTCTAACTTCTACTATTATAGCTATCCCAATAAGCAATACAAACTAAACGTTATCTAAATTCTACCTCTACTTAAAAGCAGTAAATATAGATGATTGAAATCTAAGTTACAATCTTTATTACCAAACACTGTGTCTCAATGCCGTAGCTTTAGAAATAAACAAGATGTACTGTCCTAAACTTTCCGGAAATAAGGAAGTGCCTCTAACTAGAAGTACTGAAAGTGTACAATGGAGTTAAATAAGCAGAACAGAAGTAAGCATTGCTTTGTTTTATATTCAATATGATGTTTCTTTAAGGCTCTGAGAGAAGCTGTTACTTTTCTCGAGATCTTTTGGCAAAAGATAAATGCAGAAGTAGCAGGGACATCTGACACATCAGAACTTGTATTTTCATGTTTCATTAAAGCCAGCTCATTCAGTGTCCGCATACAGTTATTGCACTTTGTGTTGTTGGAATACAACTATACCAACATAGTAAGAATGATTGCAACAAAGCCATAGTAAAATAAACTTTGAAAAGGGTTTGATTCTGACATCTGAGGATATAAGTGTCTGCATGTTTAAAGTGTTCCCCCTAAGAATAAATACAGACAAATTGCTCAAGTCAGATGCACGTGTTTAACAATTATTTCAGCATATATAAAATTTCACTCACCCTCTTATCAATACAAATCTTTTAGGGATCAAAAAAGACTTACCATGCAAAATACTGATTAGTGCTGCATAATGGAATATATATTTCTATCAGAGTTAAAACAGCATTTTCAAAATTTAAAGAAAAATAGATTTTTAAAAAGGAATTCTACTGTTGAATGCACATCTTCCTTGTAGCAAAGGCAAGATAGAGATAAGTTACAATTTATCACTGTACTTCAGTCTCGATGAAAGACTAATTTGTCCATCTATTTCTTAATAAATGCTACATTTTCAAGAATAAAGGAACTATCAGTAGGCATTATTTCTACTTAAAACAAGTTATTTCTCTCTGTAATAGGTCAAGTATGCTTTTAAAGATTCAGGTAACGGTAGACTCATAATTTTCTCTCTCAACAGATTTCGAGGAGGCTCTTCTGGCTTCAAGATCTCACTGTGATCTTTATCCTCTTCCTCTTTGTTATCATCTTCCATCCTTTCGTCTTCTTCGCTATCTAGAGGCTGAGGAATGAGTTGATTACCGACAAATACATAGGTGTTAATCCTGCGTCTACGACATCTCCTGCGTTTTCGTTTTGGAGGAGCCTTCTGAGCAATACCCTTGGCTTTCATCTCCTCGTTTATGAAGTTTCTAAGGGTGCGTCTGATATAGATTCGAGCTAGGTCCTGGAGATTCCTAACAGCACACGGAGCTAAAATGAAAGGGAGAACAAGTTATATTTACCTTCTAAGTGTAATCTCCCCTCTAACGAAAAACTAGTTGCAAGACATTAAGACTAATGTTTAAGAGCAACTGAAGTTTTCACACATGGTACAATACAAAACAATAAAACAAGGGGAGATAAAACAAGGTACAGTAAAGCAAGGGGAGATAGAGAGCTCTTAAGAAATCTTGTAGCATATTCACTACTGAAAGATTTATCTCATTCAACAGACACATTTAAAGGACTCAGATGTGAGCTAAAGATGGCTTCTGGAATATCGTTCATCTTTAACAGGAAACACAGAATCCCAAAAAATTAAGATTTTTTTGATAGATGTGAAATAAAAGTAGAAAGCATGGAAAGACTATTAAAGTATTTAAGAAAACACACACCAAACAACATCACCTTTCAACATCTTGAAAGTCTTAGAACAGTACCAGAAGCAGGTCCCAAGATTCTGCTGCTGGAAAAGAACTTTCCCCCTATGTCACATTGGTCTAGTTTGCACAGGTGCCTTTCTTCTACTGGCCCCAACTGCTAAGGGTGAACCATGCCAGCTTGGCAGCTGTCCAACCAGGTAAAGTCATCCATAACTTTGCAGCAGAAAATGAATCAAAACTGCTGAGCTCCAGAGCAAAAAGAATACCAACAAGCAAAAAGCTATGTATTTTCCAATGACAGAAAGGCAGGTGATGATTCTAAGTGTTGCTGGGGTGGTTCATGACCTGCACTAGAAGGGCAACTGCTGAGCAAATAAAAGATCATTTAAAAAATAATAATAATAAAACACATCACACACAACACAACCCTGAAAGCCTATTCAACTCTCTTGATTCTCATTTTCATTCCTATACAAAGGAACATAAAATTCATGGGGACTACCAAAGGGAAAATTTATTTATAATCAGAATTCAGAAATAATGTGGATGAATACACTTCCAATATTGCATTAAGCTTAAAAAACATTCAACATATTTCTAACTAAACCTTTTGTTCCATACACTGACTTCAGTTGCATGCTAGCCACTCAGACTTAAGACCAAAGATATTTACGACTGACACATCTCAGTTCTAGCAACACTGATTTCTGTTAATGCCAACAGAAAGAAAGAAGAAAAAAAGAAAAAAAGAGTCCATTTGTTTGTAAGAATCACCTAAAATCTAAAAACAAACCTTATCTGACGACCATTTTCAACACACTTTGAAGAAATCATGCTAAATAAGCCATGATCACAGATTCTATGCCGGTCATAATAAATGCAAGCACAAACTATAACATGTTTAGAAGTTAAAGGAAATGAACTGGCAGACATTCATTTCATATAGAGAACTAAGAAGGACTTTGAAGGCAGAAGAAAAACAAATTTCTTTTCCAAAGGATGAAAAACAACTTTGAAACAATGCATCTTGTTCAAGCTCATCTTTCTTATCCTATAAGACAATACAAAACACCTATAATGCTAAACATGTATGAGATTAGACATTTTATTTTCAGTGCAAGTTATGACTGATTATATCCTACTTGATTTCAACATTTAAAAGGTTTCAAGACAAACAAGTGTCCTCAAAATCAGAGGAGTTAGAAATAATCAATGACTAGTTCTTCAGATATGAACGCAATTAGGGAAAGTTGACCCAGCAGTAAGATTATAATCACAACCTGGATCATAAGCTAAAATTAGGAACTGCCAAACAATTGATATTACATGATTTAGGACCTAAAGCTCCTGTATTTGTGTTCAGGATCTCAGGCACACAAACAGGTAGCAGAGGGAAAACTAGCTTTTCAAAGTCTTCAGACTTGCTCTCTCTCTCTCTCTGTCTATATATATAAAAAAATATTTTATATATATGCTCTATATATTTAATTTTTTATATATATATATAATATATATTTTAAAGAAAGCCTTGATAGTTATTTACTAATATTACTTGGCTATTTGTATAATAAATGGTTAGTATTACAGATAGGGCAGCTGAAGGCTATCTCTTCTCACCAGAAAGGATAGAAACTGGAGTTCTGGACATTTGTCCTAATCAACAGGAAAGCATATTCAAGACCAGTGATTATTTTATAACTAACAGCTGCAAAGTAATTCAATGCCAGAACTCACTGCTCCTCCTCCCCTACTCCACTGAGTATATGAACATTATCCTAAATTGGAAGGAGGACTATTTTAGCAGGAAGACGACCACATGAAGAGAGTTAGAGGTACCACCACAGAGAACTACAAAAAAAACCAAAAGTATAAAGTTCTTCGAAAGCTACCTCAATACACCGTCAGCACTTGCTCATGCTGTTGTCACTCATTAGTCAGTAAACTGGACAGAATCAACTACATTGCCATTAAGCCCTAATTTCAATAAATCATCATTGGTATGATAATAACTGAGCAAGAAACATGACTCACTTCCTTTTTTGATCAGTGACCTTCTCAAAATTACTTGATGTTTGAGAATTATTATCCAGCTACCTTTGAGGCTAGACAAACTTCAATCTAATACAAGATGCAACTTTCTAGATTCTGTTTTGTCCTTGGTTAAATTACTATAAAATAAAAATTAGACTATTAGAATCTATCATTGTGACTTATCAGTGACTCAGGATTTACTGAGGTAACGATCAGACAGAATGTTTAGTATACACAGTACATTATGGGTTAACGCAAATTTACTTCCCATGCTTTAAGCTGTCCTGTTAGCACGCTGCTAAACCTAAGCCCTGCTGCAATGCAGAATATTTACTTTATCAGTGCTAGTGCTGCCTGACCTTTAACGCATGGCTTTCAGTACGCCTACAGAGCTTGCCCTTGCTTGCAATATGCCACACAGGTGTAACCAATTTGGTGTTGAATACTCCCTATTAAACTATTTACATAATATGAAAATTGGAATGAATTTTACCATCAATCTGCCCTAGTTCCGTCAAGTACTCTATACGCGCATGATTCAAGCTACTATTTTCCTACAAGAAAAAAAATAGCAGAACACCATTATGCAATTTTTGGATGTTTAATATGCATTTCTTTCCAACTGTCTAGCAGCAGTGAATTGTGTCTTGACCAATAATTAAGCTTGTAAAATGATCCTTTAGCAATACCTCTATAGCCTTCCATGCGAAAAAGATTCTACTTTGATAACGACTGGCTCTCAGATATTTTACTAAGCCCTATGTACATGTAACACTTACAACTATTGCAAGTATACTGCACTACGTGTGTGTCAAAGCACTCAATCAGTCCTTAATATTGTCCATGGAAAAGCACAGACTCCATGTTTACTTCAGCAACGACATCTGCAATTTCTGGCTTAAAGTTTACAGGAGGATAATGTTTACTAGACTACTGTGGACGTTTGAGATACTTTACAGAGGTGTTGATTTGAAAAAAAAATAGACACTGCTGTATTATAAAAGAGAAATTGGCGAGGACTTACTTCTTGAGCTTCCAGGTCACATTTTATTTATTTATTTATTTATAAATCATGTAAAAGCTAAGCCAATCTGAGCAGTGAAAAGCAGCACGTCTTACTGACTTCATTTTACAGTGCAACTTCAATTCTCTGAAGATTTTTTTTTTAAATAGCAACTTTGCAGTGTTGTTGAGTGCTACATACCTTTTCCCCTTCTCACTAAGAGTGAGTTAGTTACTTTTAAATTATTTTGCTAGGTTACATACAGGAAACAGCTTTATTACACTAGAATTCAGTTCTGAATGTTACTGGTCTGCACCGTTTCATCCGTATTACAAAAATTCAAGACTGGTAACAGAACACTTGAAAACCCTCTTGTGTCTTTTAGGGAATTAGAATGTAGGGAATCATAGTAAAAGTGACATTCAGTTTCACAAGCCACCTCTATTTCACTGTTAGTCATGATACACCCTATCTATTATGGAATAAGTCTACAACAAAGAACAGAGGAAAAGAGTTTCTGTATTAAAAAGTCAGTTTGAAGAAAGTAACTTCTGAGGTCTTAAGAAAGCAAATGTTAAAGCTAAAAAAAATGAATTATTTCCACAGGTAACTGATTACATAAGGGAAGCGACCATCTATACTTCAAACAACAAAAGCAAATGGAACTACAATAAAGCAACTATCCTTCACGAGCTTACACATACCCTCAAAATTAAAAGCCAGATCACCAACATGCCATGCAACCTGATATGACTTTCTGGATTCTTGAAGTGTTTATACCCATCTGGCATTTTCAAAGTGCACATGGAGGGAAGAAGAATACAAAGAGGACAGAGATTTATTCCCATCAAACTGCATGCTAAAGTAGAACAGAAGAAAAAAAGCTGGCACTTTATCTAGTTTCTTTCTTGAGTTTATCAAGTTCTCAGATGTTTACAAAGCCCCATAAGTTACTCTACTCCTAGCTCTAGCTGTCCAGGCAGATCATCTCATCTCTACTCCTTCCTTTGATTTTTCCTTATCACGCTGTCTTATCATCTTGGCACCAGATGCATTTTCAGAGACATTCTATCCTTTACTAAACTAAGTCAGACTACTGCAACTAGAAAGCAAACGCCAAAACAGCTAGCGTCACCGTTATCAGTTGCAAACAGAGACAAGCACAAGCACGCTCAGCTGCTGACATGCTACAATACCACAGGTGCAGTTTAGATCCGCTCCTTCCATTCCAGAGGGTAAGGAGGAAATATTTTGCTCTAGGAGACAGACAGAACGTGAGCACTCCTGACATACCTAGTATTAGCTCAATGAATTTCCTGTGCCTCATTAGAAAGTAAGCTGAATCTCAAGGAAAACAAGTCTGGAAAGAGAAGCTGGAAAGAAGGCATTATTTTAATTCAAGATACTAATTGCACAGCAGTATAGAACATGAGACAGAAGCACATGGACAACAGTGAGCTACTGTTGTTCTAAACTGCACCCTCCTGTTTCATCATGTTACATGCCTGTACAGCATAGCCTCTCCGATTCCAGAAAATCACCAGCAGGCACTATAAAAACCTGTCACAAAGAGACACAAGTGACACTTACGCAGTCCCACAGTGTCATGTTTGCCGTTGTCATTTCTGTTTGGTTGCACTAGTGGAGCAAATGAAACAGCAAGGATGTTTTTACTTTCCCATGTGTTCTGTCCCGTTCTCAAGATCTGTGTTAGCTGCAAATAAAAAAAGCAGTTAAAGTTTTGTTATACTCAGTACTATTCAGATTGGTGTTTAGATACACTGCTATTTCAGTATGCTTCAAAATTAATTTAGAAAGGTTGATTTACAGACAAAAAGGAATTGTATATTCCTTGAAATATTATTTATCACTATAGTAATGAACAGGACTTTCTTTGACAACAGGCAAAGGTACAACTAGGAAATGAAGTGCCAAGGTAACTTTTTCTAAATTTTCCACAGGGTTATAGAATACTTTAGGTTGGATCCAGCCTCTGTAGTTCAATCTCCTGCTCAAACACAGTTAACTCCAAAGTTAAAGCAGGTAATTCAAAAGCTTTGTTTAATTAAGTTTTGAAAATTTCCAAGGATGGAGATTCCATAACTTCTCTCGGCAACCTGCTCTAACATTCAAACTGTTTCCTTATAACCAGGCAGGATGTTCTTTGCTGCCATTTGTAACCTTCTTTGCCTTCTGCTGTGCATCTGCAAGGAGAATTTGACTCCTGTCTACTCAGTAATCCACCCACCCCTTTAAGATAGTAAAGTTAGTAATTAGATCTTCCCTTAGCCTGTTTCCTTCCCAGCTAAACAAACCCAGCTCTTTCAGTCTCTCCTTATCTCACATGGTTCAGCCCCCGCATTTGCGTGCCTATATGGCAGAAATACTCTTAGTGTTAATTTTGCTTTCAAATCCTGGCTACTTTTAAGTTGAATTCCAGCAATTTCAAATGACGATAGAGTTCAATAAATACTGAAAATAAAAATATTTAAGTAATTGAATATAATTGTTCAATGCAGGTCATGTTTAAAATAACTTTGATATTTTGAGAAATTAGATATACATGGCAATTATTTCTGTACAATAAAATAATTAACATTTTTATCGTGAAATATTTTACTAAATATTTAGATTTAAAAGGACACCAACTTAAACACAGCCTTTCTATTTCAATTTCCCTATTAGTAAAACAGGGAGAATAATACTTACCTTTGTAAAGCCTTTTGAGATCTATGGATGAAAAGTGATAGAAGTGCGAAGTATTATTAGAATAATACTCCCGTCTGAGAAATGTTTAACCTAATACGCAAAAGTAACACTGAAAGCTGTTGAAAATAAGTCATTTTCTTCCTCCATTTTTTCCTCCCCATACTATTTCCCACTAAGCACGGTGATTTCAGATTTCTCCAGAAATCAATTCTTTGCTTAGAGTATTTTTGTTTTGAAGTACTGACAGTAAAAACGTATGTGTGGGGGGTGGGGGAAGGATTTCAAGGCAGTTTTGAGATTGGTATGAAATATTTAAAATACTGTGAAGTTCTAGCTTCACTGAAGACAAGCACAGTTTTGCCCCAGACTGATGGAATAAGGATATTCATGGTTTTCAACAAGTTTAAGGGAAAAAAGTACATAACTGCATTAAAAAAAAAAAAAAAACTAATATTTACACAGCTGCAGCAATACACTGAACCAAGATGTCATTAGTCAAACATTAACTTAGTCAAATATACATTGAAAAGCATTCCTACATTACATAATTATACTGAAAGACAGCAAGGGGAAATTGTCACTAAGTCACCTGATCTTCTATAGGCATTACTAAAATGCCTCCAACTTTCAATAAAATTTTCATGTAGTTTTCATGGTCTTTCTGGACTCCAGCTCCACAGTAAATCCGGTCATATTGATGACTGTCTGAGGCTATTTCCAAACAATTGCCAACCACAAAGGCAGGTTCACAGAACTCAAATCTAAGGGGAAGAAAAAAAAAAAAAAAAAAAAGAGGGGACATTTCAAAACAAGATTTTTAAGGAAAACCAGCCCAGATAAAGACAGAACAGTAATCTTCAGTTTTAGGTAATGAAAGAAGTATTAGCATACATACTTTAAAAAAACCCCACTACATTACATGGCAATATTATTTAGAAAATAATCTGTTTCTGCCACATTAAGGACCACCACAGAAAAATTTCTCAGCAGTTCTAATTATGTATTAAACAAAAAAGGACTCAAAATGTCATCAGACTTTCAAAATGTAAGCAAATAGGCTTATCTAAACAACCTTAAGCCATAAGAGTATATTTAAAACAGTACACTTATCAAGGTTTATTCAACAACCTGGGTATCGCTCAAATGCTGAAACAATTCAATTCCTAATAACCAACTGATCAGGCTCTTAAGATTCACTTTCCTCCATCTCCTCATTTTCCACCTTAAGCTCAATTTTTCCCCAAAAAAGAACTAATTGGAACAGGTTTTCATGTTTTGGTCAAACACAGAACAAGAAAAAAAAAAAAACACACACAACAGGTAAGGTATTCCAGAAGCATCCATCTGTTCTATCCGATTTTCATTCGCAACAAAAGTTGCATAACTGCTTGTAAGTACACCCAAGTTTATAATAGAAATTGTAAGGATTATAAGGACCCTTGACCACTGTGTGACATACCAAAGAAAACACATGCACAGGATAGAACTTCATTGCCACAGCTGCATATATTCCCAATTACACTGATATTTTCTGACAATTTTCAAATCTCTGCAGCATCTTACTGCTCAAGTTGCTAATGCCATTACAGTACAATTTACATATTATAAACCTTTTTCTTTTACATTTTCCCCCACCCACTTTATTAAGAAGAGAGACTACGAGGTTTACCATAGTTGCTTATAGAAAGGAATATAGTTTTCAAAAAACAAACAAAAAAAACCACACACTTGTAGGTCCAGAAAACAGTTAATATAAGTTCATCTGGTAGTATTAAATCCAACGCATCACAAATTTCACCTAGAAGCGATGAATTTTTCCCCCAATACTTTACACAAATACATGTACCCATTTCATGACCTTTACAGCTGACTGTCATCGGAGAGGAAATTATTTTGACCTGGCTAGCGGTATCAGATCCCAATAAAGCACCTGACAACATTTAAATCAATGCTGCTTTAGCTATAGTGAAGCTTGGTAGCTTTTGTTAATTCCTGATACTGCACATAAAACTTAATTACAGCACTGCCAGTAATAAATGAGAATTTTATTACAAATTAGGCAAATCAGAATTCTATTAAGAATTCCAGAATTCTTAATTAGAATATTCAAATTAGAATTCCAGTCAATATTAAGTTTTGCCTGCAGTATTCAGTGTATTTTACTTCTAAGGGATGCTTGAACTTGAAAATAATACAATGCTCCCTTCTTTGGAGAGTCATGGACAGACCCCAGAATCCTCTACCAACTACTGCAACTTTCTCATGTGCTGCACATGACCAACCATGTATATCGTTCCTTATCTAAAGCCAGTGCAAGCTACAAACAGTGTTGGTAGATCAGGAATAAAAAAAAAAAAGAAAGAAAAAAAGGAGAGTGAGAGTAAGGAACGAGTCCCTTGTTGCACACAACTGGGCAATAAGTCTGAACTGTAGCTGAATGAATTTCAGATGAACAGAGAGAGAGAGATAAACAGAGATGAACAAAGATCTAGAAACACATAAGGCAAGGTTAAATGTTGGAAAGAAAATGAAACCCAAGGCATTCATCACTTTGTTGAAGAAGCTATCTCATTTCATAGGCTCATGGAAAAGCATTATGTACGATGGAGACCATTCAGGCAGTTCATGCTATAGTTTTCATTTCAGTTTGCCTACAATTTAAGTCAAGCATCACCACATTGATTCCACTTGAAAGTTTGAGTAAAGTCCCTTTGTGGGCTCAAAAATGCAAGAAAAATGGGGCTGAAAAGAGAAACACAGTACTTTCCTAAAATACAGTTTTAAATCTTGAAATAGATGTCTGTTGCAGTTTGTTCCTAGAAAAGCGAAGACAGCCTGCCCGCCTAACTTTGCAATTTTCACAACTTTTTTTGTGTTTTCTCAAAATGCTCCTCTAAAAGCTGGCAAGCTTACTATTAGAAACTTCCAAACAGCTTCCTTTACTGGAAACCACTGACCGTATCTTCTTAAAACAAACAAACCAACCCCAAATTCTCCAAGGAAACAAAAAAACAAGGCAAAACAAGTCTACAAAACACGCTATATGCAAACAGTGGATGCAAAAAGAAGCTCTGCAGAGCTAGTAAAAGCTGAAGAGTATTTCTCATTTGACTCCACAGTGCACAGCGAGAAGGGTATTAACCGCAAACAAAGACACACAAGCAGCTTCCTATTATGCCTGTAAAAAGCAAACGGGCCAAACGCAACAGAATGACTCCACTTACAAGCACCATAAAGCCTAGCTGGACCACAATCCACATTATTAGTACAGTTTTTGGAGACATGAGGCTTACGACCAAGCCAACTAGGCATTTGTTAGTCCATTTGCTCAAAAAACATCTCCCCCCAAGTAGCTTTAGCTGGTTTCAACCCATTTTGTCAGACGTAAGAGTTTCCCAAAAGACGAATTTCTCACAACAGATCTATAGAGTGTGGACTGTGGGTACCTGCGAGTCTTGAAAACAACTCTTTGGTCTAAGTCAGCTGAGAAATCAGGGGGTCTATTCAGCTCACCTAGCAGTCCAACAGTAATATCTAGCTGGTCTACCCAGGTACACTGACTGCCCATTTGGAACGTACACAGTTTGTGTATTGCCATAGACATATATGGCTTGTGAGGTACATACCCAGAAAGTCAAATAAAGATAGGTAGAAGAAATGGGAAGAAAACGTTGTAACGGTGTCTAGTCATGTCAACATGTGAGGTCAAAAGCCAAACCTCTTCATTCGTACTGCTCACTGCCCGCACAATTAACTGCTTTGTGTGTTATGGCATGAACAATGACAAAATACCAGAAATAAGGGTATACACAGGGCATATTTAATAGAACGTTACGGACTTGTCAAACCTGGTTTAGTTGTACAACAGTGAACCGTACTTCCCCTCCACGCTCATGTAATAACGTAAAGCTAGTCACTGCAGCAACTGAACTTTCCCCTCATCCCCTGAATTTTCAGCTGATTCTGTTTTCACAGAAAGATGCACACCCTTGAAAATTAAAATGCCACGTGTGTTTATCAGTTGTTTTTGTCTTATTTACGCAGTCTGGTATTTTGTGGCAACCTCTCATCAGAGACTAAAAGGTAATTCTGAGAATCTATGTCACTGTAACCTGCCCATACAGTTTTCAAAACAAGTTACACTAAGCTCGACTGTAAATAAAGCAGAACTTGGAAAAGGAGATTCTCTACCATTTGATCAGGGAATGACATAAAACTTTCAAATACAAAAATTCTGCAAGTACAAAGGATTAAGTCATTTTAATAACTTCCAACAGCATTACAAGCTTTAGTCTGACACTATGAAAGTAGTATCAACTACTTTGTTTTACTATGGAACTTAACCCAGCCAAACCCAAATTCTTCTAGTCCTAACTGCCGCTGCACCCAGCATACTAGTTTATTTTATTCCCAGTGCCTTTGGGATATCAGAACAGATTGAACATTCAATTTCCTTCTGTGTAACATTAAGCTATCTTTAATTAGACTAACGACTCTGCTGAAAAAGACTGGTTTATTGCAGGAATGTGCAATACAGACAGACACATAAGCTACCTATCAAGATGGCAGATACCTATCACTATCTCACTTAGTTACCGATTTGAAATGGAACCAAGAAAAAGATCTGATTTAAGAAACGTCAAGCATTATTTACCTTTCGCTGACCTTTATGAAATTGCCAAGATGGCCTTACAGACAGTTAGCTAGCTAAATGAGAAAATTTCTTATGTTATTTCATATATTAGATGCAAAAAAGTGCTGGACTAATGTGGAGAAATTGGAATCATATTAGGTTCTTCAGTCGAATCTGGTATTTTTATTACAGGAGTGGTACAACAGAATAGAAATTAAGAGTCTCCATTATAAATAATATAGTAACAAAAAGGGTTCTTTGTGTTTATGTGAAAGACTGTCATAGGCTAAGTACACACAGATCATGTTTAGCAATGGCCCAGGACAGCCAAGCAGTTTCAGGTATACTAAACTTGTTTGATCTTATCCTGCCCTTTTATCTTTTGCCTTTCAGTGAACTGTCCCTCAAGGGTGTGCTTTTTAATTCTCTCAGCAATACAGTTGCAGAGGCTCAACATAGCCACAACGTTCCTCTTCCAGATAAGCACCAAAAAGCATCTGTGGAATTTAAAGTCTGTTTTTGTCCTCAATGCAGCAACTTAAAGAAAAAAAATAGCAAAGAACTGGATTGCTACTACTCGTTCTTCTCAGCAAGATTCTCCATAGCTATCATCATACTGAAACATTAGTACTGCAATAAAATATCCATTCAAACAAATATTTATAGCAAAGAATTAAGCTGAAGTTTCTTGCTCTTGTATCCATATCCACCAATCTATTTGTGTGATAACATATTACTACTAAAAATAGGACAGTATAGTACAATAACCTACTCTATCAGCAGTTTCTTTCAAGTGAATTGATTGCTTAGTCCTGCCATAGCATTCACTGCATGCCATTGAATCTATCCATTACTTCCAGCTCTGAAGGTCTACAGCATGCCTTTTGGTCTAAGGTCTTCTAGCTATACATTCTTTCTTCAATGTAGGACATTATTAATCCTGATGTCTCTTGATGAGAGCAGATGGAAGTGATCATGAATTGTCAATTCCCCCCCCCCTCCATTTTCCTTTTTTTCCCCCTCCCAGTGGTATATGTACCTAATTCTAAAAAAAAGAAGCAAGTTCAACAAAACTGGGATGGGGGGGGGGAATCAAGTAAATTTGGAGGAAAAAGACTTTCAATATTCACAGGTTTATGCTTAATGGAATCAGTAAAACATGTTACAAGATGCTTAAAAAGCAATCCTAAAGAGGAACTAGTTAAACTACTTATATCTGTCTTCTAACAGAAAAATTAGTTAGTTCTCAGAACCACTATCATTCCAGTTACGTTTTACACCTTTCCATACCTGATGCTATCTTAGAATGAATGTATCTAACACTACACTTCTGCATATCACTGTATTTACAAACCACACCCATATCTGATCTTGCTGTTCACACCCCCTTAAAGAAAACTTTTAGTATGAATTTAGGACTGGTTTCCCACCATCCACACCCATTTCCTTCAGTCACAGCCCCTCCAGGCCAGAATTTCCGCCAGCGCTGTCAAGCTGCTCCAAGTAATTCTCCTCTACCATTCCACAAACTGCAGTCAACAGATCAAATAAAGATAAAATACACACTAACCCTCAGCAGCTCCAGAAAAGCAACATTAAAATAAATGACAATGTATCTTCTGGGGGAGGAGGGGGTGGAAGGAGGATAAAGTAAGGAATTTTTGTTTAAATTTAAGGCACAAAAAGATTACTGTACAACTTTAACAAACTACCTGAAAAGGTTTTCAGGCTGTCAACACCTGCCATTTGGACTACGCTGATGCCAGACTCTAAGGAGGATTTTGGATATCATACTTCATGTTGGGGAGAAGTAGGTTTAATACACGTTTCAAAACAGAATAGTGAATCCAGCAATAGAACCCTGGAATTAGCTGTGTATCAGCCTCCCCTTAAACAATCCATTAATACGCACACATTGAAATGAATCTGCAGCACGTGTAAACTGTTATACTTTGAAAATGTATGCTAAAATTTTAACCTTTTTTGCTTCTTTGCTACAATAAGAAAAGAATACTTACTTTTGCCTTATCCTAATACACTGCTCATCCTTTTTTCACCAAGAGAATCCCTCCAAATAGTGGAAGGAATGGGTACTTAGCAGTTTGGGCAGGTTGGTCTAGAAGATTATTACCCTCTTCACCAATAAAATAACTGGACTATCATTTTAAAACATAGCAATAGCAGCTAATATAATAAATAAATAAACAGTATTTCCTGTGCTTATTTTCAAATCCAGACTGAAAAGCTACGAATAAAAGAACAATTTAGGAAATTCTAGCTCCAAGAAAAGAAACAAACACTCTCAAGAGCTTCTTCTATGTCAAACAAAATAATTTCATAAATCAACTTACTCCAAGTATCCCTAAAACCTCTGTTTAAGCACGGAGTTTACTGAAAGAAATCTTCAAGAACCTCCCAAATAATCTGATCTTTTTTTCAGTTTTTAAGCTGGCATAAAACTTATATTTAAAAACCACCAACAAAAGTTAATACTCACATGGTTTTCTATGACATAACACAAAGTGTGAAACAAATTAATGAAATATTTTTCTACTTCCATGCCTCATTACCCTTTAACATTTTACTCAGACGTGGAAAAAGTGTGTTCTGAATGATTATCAACCAGATTTAAAGGCGCTTTTCATACATTGCATAACGTAGGGAAAAGCTTTTCCCATTTGTTTCTCAGTAAGTATTTCCTATGGTATATCCTGTAAGAGATGCCCATTTAAGATAAAATAACTAGCTCAGAAATTTAAAAACTGTGTCTGCTAATATGTGACAACTATTTGCGAGACTACATGATAAATCTTTTCCAAATAAGTGGAACAACAGAGGGGCAAAATGGCAAGTTCTTTCAATACTTTTCGTTGTATTTTTCTGCATGGTTCATTCTCTGCCTTGTTTAAACACTTTATTCAAACTCACTGAGACGGTGTTTGTTCACATATAGTAAATGCATTTTTGCTGAATATTTGCTGCTTTCATTGAAATGTTATACATATCTTAATATTGTTATTTGTGAGACCTTCTGCATGTATGCTATGAACATTAAACAGAAAGAAAAAAATATTAAGTCTTTGAACACAAAACAGCTATTAATCTACAATAACAACTTGTAAGTCACTTGCATCCAATTAAAATAATAGTAATTTTATCAGCATTAGAAATATAGCCAACAGTGATGAAGGTAAAAATTCTATTCAATAATTCTGTCTGGAACATTTTTTCAGCTTGCAGCCAACACAGTAGGACAGTAAATGAAAACTCTGCATTTCAGCTTCATTTGTATTTGTTTTTCTCAGTTGGAATAAAATTAATTTGTCTTGGTCCTTCTATCAAGTGACTTCAGCTTTCTTGTTTACAATTCATCTCATCAGTTTCCTTGAGATGGATCAAAAAAACTGCTAATATCTGAAGAAATCTGAACATTGGTTCTTAAAAAATTCTTATGACTAACTTCACTCGCCCTTCAAAGCTGGCTTTAAAACTTAGAACTTCATTCTGTACTGTATCTAAGTTTTGACGATAAAACAAAGAATTAAATTGAACGAATTTATATCAATTCTGCAGTGAAATCTAGAAAAGGTGAAAAGCAACAGGGAAGTGAAAAGAATTTTCTGATACCTCTGTGATTATCAAGGGCCTAATAAATCCATACATAGAAGTTTCACAAACAGCTTATTCTATAGACAGAAGACTACTTGCCATCTTCTCACACCTCCTCCCCTTTTTTTTTTTTTTTTATTAACAGAAAAAAGGGGTTGTATAGGTTAAAATCTTAAAATCTTCATGTTACATAGTGCAGATTTTTGTGGAGCAACAGATTTGATGGGAACAATGAGATGAACACTTTCATCTGTAGTTTTGATGTAACAAACATTCCAAGTACTATTAAAACTTGCAGCAACTAGAGAGTTCAAAAAAAAGGAAGTGTCCACCATGGGGTTTATGAATTTATTTTTAGAACATATTTTATTTGTGGTTAAGAGAGAGCAAGAGTAGAGATTTCTTCAATTATCAAGTACTTTAAAAAATGGAGTTTAAGTTTCTGCTTAAGCAAGGGTAGATTCAACTGCTATAAAACAAAAATGACAACAAATGTTTGAATAGAAGTATTACTTCTCTTCAATATCCCTAAATGAAAGTGCCTTTTTTCAAAAACCGTTTTCCCCTTTTGCTTTTACGTAACTCCTGGCATCAAAGAATGATTCTAGAAATAAGTTCTTCTGGTGAGACTAAAACTCAGTGAGAGTTTATTCACCACCTAAAAATAAGCAAGCATTTTCACTACTTGAATCCAAGACTAAGTCATCAGTAAGGTTTAAAAGGAGAAAGTTGCCAGTGAGTTTGGGAGGCTGCCTGCTTTTTCTGCTTAGATTTTTATTGCAGTCATCATCCAGCTGCACAGTAAGAAAGAAGCTTTGTTTTCTTTGTGTATATGTAAGGATCTTTCAGTTTCAAATCTGCTTTTATGAAAGTAAAATTTAGCCTTTAGGGTCCTATAAAGAGCCCTGAATTTTGATGAATATTCTGTTGGGAGAGTAAACTTACTCTTTTTCAATGCCAACACAAGCTACTAAAGGACTTCAGGAAGAAGTTTCACCCGTAACAGTTATCCCAGAAGTAGTACTAGGGTTCTTGTCACTTACCATTGAAGTGGTTTCTTTTGATCCTGAGAAGGGTTGGTGATTTTCTTTCACAGCAGGTACTTCACCAGCTTACCCAGGTTTGGTTTTGATAGGGTGCTAGAAGATGGGCAACCTAGCCTTGCCCTGTGGCTCTCTCTCCGAGCTGGATATTCTAGGTCTAGAAGTTGACTGGGAGCAGAAAAGACAACACATTCCCCTTCAATAAACAGGTGAAGCGGGGCCTGATACTTGTACATGTGTTTTAGAAAGAGCCTTCTTAAGAAGTGATTTCTTTTCCCTTAATTGGCATGCATTCTCTCAAGGTTTTAAGCATGAAAGAAAGCCTTAAGTGTATTTCAGACTCAAAGAGCATCCTTTAGTTTATACCTAAAATCTTTCGCACCTCAACCACGACGACATTTTGGAAAAAGCTTTCAGAGGGCACTTCTTTGCTTCTACTGGCAAAAATATCTTGTCAAATAATATTAAAGCAATATTTTACCTCTCCAAATGATCAACTCCACCTGCATTTCGAGGAAAACTATTTTTATAGATTGGTGGGATATGGATACAGATACAAGCAATCACCAGAATTATTTGTCCTTCTCAAACAGGTACCTGAAAAGCTTTCCCCCAGATGAGCAGTTCAAGAGGCAACAACAGATGGAAGCCCAGCTACCATACAGAGATAATTCTCCTTTAAGTAGAAAGATTGCCTTAAATCCTTTAGGACATGTTATTCTCACATTGCTACCGGTCTTTAATCAAGCACCTACTGCCATCATAGAAAAATGCTTTCAATTAAGTTTCAACATTCTTACCAGGAATTAAGAAAAAAGTGATGTTATACCACACAACACAAGATCTGACATCCAATACATCATTCTTCCATTAAAAAAAGGCTTCAAAGCACTATTCCAACTTGTTTTAGCACAAACATTTCTAAACCATCATGACCTGGCTCCACGTAAAAACTGTAAGTAAAGGCACAGCCTATTACTTCAAGTGACAGAACAATACAAATAACGTTACAATGTATTTATTTAGCATCTAGTTTGAAGCTCTTCAAGTAGCCAAAGATAAGGTTAAGCTCCCTTTATATTTGTTTCAAAAGGAGAATGCTGTAAAATATTCAGACTAGTCTGAAGAATTTTATTATCCATTACAAAGTGATGGAACGCAGGGAAGTGACAATGTAAATTTCTGGATAATTCCCCATCCACATAACTCAATTACTGCCAGGAAAATTGAATGCAGTCTGTGCTCTTTCCATCTACTACGTACCTCTTTGGAGATTGCTGACAACACAACAAATTTTTCCCTCCCCCCATCATAAACACGCATCCACTGAGACAATTAGCTTCATTTACACCAGTCTGTCAAATAAAACTTATTTCCAAACAGTAAGGATGCCTGTTAGATATACACCAGTGATCAAGAGTAGACAGACACTGCACACCTTATCAATCCTTTTTCTCTGGTGGTCTTTCATCCAAATACTAAGCAGACCAAATCAGCAGCGAAGTTTAGAAATCACGGTCCAGACAATTGTTGGCTAAATATCTTTCATTTATAAACCAAGATGCAACAAAGACTTACTGAAACAAGAATTAAAATCAGAATTACTGATCCACAGCACATTATTCTGAATATGACATAAGCTGAAGACATACTGTATACACTTGTCTATATTAAAAAACATGAAGGATATAGAAGAACCCAGTCAATCACAGAAGAAAAACACATCACCTTCATTAACTACAGTGAATTATAATGTATTTACAAAGAAAGCAGTCAGGCACAATTAGACAAAAAAGTTACAACTGCCTCTCCCCCCCCCCCCCCCCAAATAAAATAGAAAATCCCAACAGTCAGTCAGCATTATTTCAGCTACAGCACAGTTACTACTGAATATTCACAGCAGTACGATGTTTGTTAGGTTAGTTGGGGTGGGGGAAGGCTTATAGCCATTGCTTAGCATTTTATAAGTATGAGGAAAAGTTAGATTGTTAAATCGCACATTCCAAGATGTCAATTAGTGATAAAGTTAGGATGACTTTCAAACTGCCGACTTTTTTCCCATTGGAATAATACTGTACAACTAAAGACCAATTTAATCAGTATCAGAAATAGCACATAACATTTAGATCATTGCACCTAGAGTCAACTTCTCCAAATTATGGGAAAATACATTTCTTTTAAGGATCATTTCCTTTAAGGATATTTAGATCTTTTAGTACATACAACCACTTTTTTCTTTCAAAAAAAGATGTACATACAAATATTCACTTATGACAAATTTATCAACTTTTTTCTCTAGTTTTTACATGTTTTGAACTTAAAATCCACTGTTCTGGTACTCATTTATAGAAGTATTCTAATAGGATTAATTTTAGTTAAAGAATAATCACTTTTTTCCTTGCTACCCCTTCATTCAATTACTTTTCATTTCTGTACATAAACATCACCAGAACACAAAGATATTTCAGCCAAAACCAGAGCTTTTTGTGCATCTAAGTAATTGCACTGGCAACGGCATCTAGCTGAACAGAGCCACTAACACAGTATTAGTAATGATCATGACTGCCTGCCTTTCACATTTTTTTTTTTTTTTTTTTTTTTTTTTTTTTAGGAGAGAACATATGAAGTTCTCCATAAAGTTCTGGACTGAATCCATTTTTATTTATTCTGCCTTCTGTGTGTACATACCCTGAGCTAACAGACAAGACTGAGTTAAAATTAAAACTGTAGTAATGAAACATACTCATATTTTCTTTCACATAATTGTATTTGACTCAAAGAGGGTGGGGGGAAAAAAAGTCCTTAAACCATCTTGCCAATATCAGAAGCACAGAAGTGAAAACAGATACAGGTAAAATCAGAATGCTATTTTAAATTCAACTTCCCGCTGTACTTAAGAGCCTTCCTTTTCTCAGGAGTAGGACGAGGAAGGTCTGTGGTCAGAGAAGAGCTCCAGAAGTTTGGGGCAGAGAGGAAAGCAGACAGAGCTCCAGCCAAGATGACCAAGAGCAGAGCATTTCTTAAAGCACATTACAACAAATGCAAGGGGATAGGAAGAATTTTCTCTGCTCTCTACTGGCCAACAAAAGATGACTAGGACATGCAACTCTTACGCCACCCCTTCAATTTAGAATTTTTACTGGATTTCCACAAGCCACGTTTTAACAACTGCTGGAGAATTTTTTGCCTAGTAGGAAGAAAGTCTTTACAGAGAATAACCCTAACATCTTGTCCCTGTTATCCCTTTCATGGGAGAGAGAGGACTGAGATTCAGATTATGGGCACTCTTCAAGGTAACAATAAAAAAGACCACGTTAAATTGTTAGGTATGTGGATCCAATAAGATTCCTGTAACTCTGAAGTGAACAAGTAAAAATGAGTGGAATGTGAGCACAGATGAACAGTCCTAACCACCTCTCTTCAAGTAATAAAGTCAGGTAAATTCACTCAGCTTTTTCATATCTAGATCAGCAATAGCAGATTAGAAGAAACAAATTGATTCTTTACAGGAAGAGAACGTTCAATTGTATAATCCAAACTGATTTAATGGATACAAATTACTTTACACATGCAGAGAAAGACACCTGCACATCACAGATCATTCTTTAGGTATGTGTATGTATGTGTATACATACACACATATATACACACACATAAGCCCTCAAAAATGCACAGAGATCAGTTTTGCCAAACATTATACAGCAGCAATATTTTCAATTTTCAAAGCTTCTTAAAACTTAACTTACCTCAACAATTAGTGTCACAAACTTGAGGTTGTATGTTTTGTTACAAAATGCTGTTCACCATGTGTCATGCTGTTCTCCTCCTTCCCTCCCTAAGCTCAGGCGCAATGATACACCCCAGTTTTAAAAACAAAAAAGAAGCTCCAGAGTGAACTAGATAAATTAAATACTTACTTATCAAAGCTATCACTATATTTTATGAAGCTCTCCAATTTTTCCTTGGCATATTCTACCACATCTGAATGAAGCTCTATTCCATGATTTATCCCAAAAGGTCCTGTAAATAAAAACAGCATTTTTTTTCTTTAAGCATAGCCCAACCACATGGAACAGTATTATACCTTTCATCTGTGAAACCACTAACATCACATAACATACTTAAGTAAGTCTCCCAATGCACCTGAACAAAGATATTTCTGTATCTGCATTACAGATGTTTAAGAAGAAATATATGACAAGGTAAAAGGCCATCAGAGGCTCAAAGAAAGAACTGGGATAGTACTGTGGCAAAAAATAATTTTATATCATTAATATTCTTCATAAAGACGTAGAAAAATGAAGCTGACTACATTGAAGTTATTGAGCTACTCCTTTGGCTTCAATACAGAATTTTGTTAGAAAGCAACCTTTTCAAGTTATAATTTAGTTTGTATTTTGATATTTAAAATTTGAAAAGTTTTTTTGTGGCATATTTTTCAGCTTTGGACAATTTGAAGATTTCTTTTTATTATATCCTTTAACAACATGTGTTCTTCTCTTATGCAGGTTCCCAAATCAGAAATTGGGAGCAGTGATTTACTTTCACAGTAATCAATTCCCATTCAGCACATTGAAGTTGACCACACTTACAGATTCATTCATCACAATGCCATTATAGTTGCAACACTGCTTTACTTTTTACAATCAATATTTGGCATCCAAGTTTTCAAGAGAATTTATGTACCAGAAGTTAAAGTTGTTTTTTTAGGAACAGGAGCAAGTCATGAGACATTATTGGTAGGATTAGTGCACATTAGGAAGGAATCTGAATCAGAGTCACATTTGCTGGAGGGATTCTATATTTAACACGTACTCATAGCCCAGAGACCTCAGTCACTGGAGCACAATATCGGGGTAAGGAGAGGGAAGGGGAAGAACAGAAAGCAAATGTCAATAAGATGACACAAAAATTAAATTTATTTAATCTATAGCATTCTAAATCTTTTGTAAACACTTAGCCCAAAAACGTTGACAAATTGAATTATGTTTCATTGGTTATTTGTTGGACACTGATTCACGAAAACAGACAAAGGGTTACTGAGAAAGGTTTCATTTAGTTTCCTTTCACTGCATAAAAACATTAGTACATGCCACTATGCTGATCAATAATTGCAACTCTTAACATAATTTAGAACATTTTCTGTGTGAAATACAAATGGATCCAAAAGATAAATTACTATATACACTGTCTGAAAGGTCTCTGATGGCAGCCAAGAGGTAGGCAGATCATGCGAGGCAGATGTTTCGTTTCTCTGAACTTGTGAAAACATACTTCTCCTACTGACACTCACTCATCTATTGTACATTTATCATCTATCATCTAAGAAAAGCATTCAGCACAGTCAGTCTCTTCCTAGCTTTCTCATTAAATTTTCCCTTGCACATTAATAAGCTATGATGCTCCTAAACAGAGTAGTTGCAACTATACTGTTCTGTGGCATGCAGCAACTTCCAAGGTATGCTTTCTTTAACTAATATTAATTGTCGTTCCCTTAACAAGGCATTTAATTTGCTAATTTAAAGTAAATTAAAAATGTATCAATATTCTCTGTCCTAAAATTCTCATATATTCCTTTCAATGCTCAATTTTGAAAAAAAAAAGAATAAAAAAAATTGCAAATGCAAATTTAAAACTTTTGAAATCAAATTTGTGAATGCAAGACACTACCGCATCATGACACACCATATTATTTGTGAGTTGAACAGAAACTGGAGACATATACTCTATTTTCTCATCAGGAAAAGTCACTGTTGCATACTGCAGCTAAAGAGTCAGCAATTCTCAAAAAGCAACATCAGCTTCTCTGTTACTCTCCAAGGTCAACCGGTCTCTTTCAACGCACTGAGTTACTAATACTATCACATAGTCTGAACTATGTTTAGAATTTAACTGTGTCAATAATAGTTAACTTAGTCTCTATGAAGTGTGGGTTTTTTAAGATGTCATTGTACTTACAAGCGTTCCCCAATTTCAAATACCTTGCAAATTTAATCTATGTCATTTTGATACAAACAACACGACAAAAATATTACTCATTGCATTGACGACTCATCAGATATCAACTACTGTCAAAGAGCACATGGTTCTGTTACTAATTACAGTGCACGCTAAAATTGGTTTTAAGAAGAAGTAGGCTTTTAAAAGTGTATATACCGTTTGTCAGAACTATACTTCCATTTCTTCTCTTTTGTTAAAGCAGCTGTTCCCTGATTTAAAACAAACACCAAAATAAAGAATGTTTATACGTAACTAGTAATTTCACCAAAGGGAGGCAGAAGAGGAAGGCACACATGCCACATTCATACCTTCCACCCCTCAGCCTCGCACTCCAACCACAGTACAGCAGTATGCAAACTTAGGACACTGGGTACAGCACCACAGAAACATGGAAAGTCTGCTTTTGTATCTGAACCCGCTGGTACGTAGTTCAGGAGCCACTGTTCCAGGCTCCTTAGCAGCATTAAGAGAAGTATCAGCACCTAAGCTTCCTCTGTGGGAACATGTGCAATATAATTATCATGCTCCCAGGGGGCTGCCAGCCAATCTCATCCTCTGCATGAGGCAAATCATCTCCCTTTTAATTTCTACTACACAAAGTATTCTGAAGGAGAGGAATTCTGCTTGATAAGGAAAGGTCAAACCCAGGAGCATTCAACAGCCATCCAAGAGCCACTCAGAATAGGTTAGATAAATACAGAGATACAAGTGCAGCATACATTATCTGTTATTTTTTTCTTTGTTTTAAAATAGCATAAGACAGATTAATGAAATAATAAAGCTTTCCACAGTGCAGAGAAATCAACAAATACCCTTACTCACTACTCCAAGTATACATTTTTAAAGGAAAAAAAATGCAGCACTATTTTCTAATTTTTAAATACATCTTTAACTATAATATCTTAAGTTCAGAGTTATAATCTAATTAAAAACATCTATTCCCTTAAAAAGAAATCCTTCAAAAGGGCAAAGCAACACCATTAGAATAGGTACTTTCCTTTTTAATTTTAACCTGTGAATGAACACTAATTCCCATTTCCACAAGAGGGAGCAGCAAATCAGCTATTGGATTTATTTATATTAACTGGAACAAAAGATACTGCTCATGGGGAAGGGGGCAGGGGCAATAACTGACGTTTGCTGTTTACCCGTTAGGGATAATTTATGCTCTTTAACCACTTTTTGTCATCCATTACTACCATTTTAAAAATTAGCAAACTATCCCTTCAAACTTCAGAGTTGCATATATATATCCAAAATTTGTGTATTACCTGTCAGCAATTTTTCCCGCAAAGGAAGTAAGAAAAATGTATAATATAGTCATTAAGATTATATCTGTGAAAATTACTCGCCAAAATAAATGAAGTTATTTTGTGTAACGAAATTGGTCAGATACATATGTATCTGCTATATTGCTAGAACACATCCTCTGTACTCTAAGTATCAAATTAGGGGGAGAGGAAGACATTTTCTCTTTAAGGTTGGTTTCACAATTTAAATTTAGTCAGTAATATCTCATTTCATCCTTTCTCCATGCAGGAGATGTACCTGAAAACAGGAAAAAAAAGGAAAAGCACTAATCTCTTAAAAGAATTGTTTACAGAAAAAAAATACGTATTTTTAGCATGTAAGTTTTTCCAAGCATTATTAGCCTTCAAAAGTTAGATTTTTATTTTTATAAACTAAGAATCAAACCAGTAACCTAGTATAAGAGCATAAATACAGGGTAAAAATAGACTTAAGATTTTACTCCTCATTAAAATTGTTCCTCTATGCCTTTTCTGTTTAAGCAAAGATTGCTTTCTTTCAAATGCAAGTTTTAGACAACAGAAAGGCAAACATGAACAACTGCCTCTCTTCCGAAACACTTCATGAAATGTCAGCAAGCAACTTGTAGGTTACACACAATACTGTAAAAAAAAAATGTATCTCAGACTCAGTCTTAAGTATAGCACTACTACTTCTAAAGAAATATATGTAAAGTTTTACAAGGCTTGTATAATCTTCTAAAAATATACGCAGAGATAGTATATTAAAATAAAAATGTTCAAGTTACCTAATATTAATCCCACCATTGTACTCAAATATCCGGTTCCACTACCCAGATTTAGAAAAGATAATCCGGGCTGAAGCTTCAGTGCTTCCATGACTTCAGAATAAATGCAAGGTGCTGACAAGTGTATATTTCCATGTTTCCAGGCCAAGTCTTTATAAGCATTGTCCCTGTATCCTTCCAGATAATAATCACCACGATCAATTGCTCTGAAGGCTTGCTCCACACTCTCAGTGCGAATATACTGAGCTTCTTTCAAGTTATCAATTAAGTCATCGTTGTCTTCTCCAGCACTCACAGCCCCTCCCATGATGAATTTCTGTTTAATTCAGTTAGTTTGTAAAACACATTAGGAGGAGAGTTTTTCAAAAAGCGTCAGTATGTAATGGATTCTCTCTTCTTCTTTCAAAAGCACATCACAAATGACTCCTGGAAGAGAGATATGTTTACAGAGTTTGAGTTTCAAAAGAGAAAAACAAATCAACAAGTAGTAGAGGGTGACAAAATATTAGAAGTATAGAATATTAAGAGTCAGGACAGCTAGCATTTCATCAAAAACATGCCTTCCAGATTCATGCCACTCAATCCACTTTTTTTCTGGCTTCGCTCTAATACGCCAACATGTGCTGTCCACATTAGCAAGTGATGCAACGTAAGAGGAGTTTATACAGAGAATGAAAACGTTTAGTGCTGAGAATCTAACATTCATATTATATACATTTGCAGAGAGGGAAAGTGTCTTTGGACTAGCTCTGCTACCATCCTGAGAACGAAATGTCCAGCATCACTTGGAGTACATTCCAGTTTAGCTGCATTTGAAAGGAACTGACTTCACATGCTCTGAAATCACTCTGCAGTGGGAGACAGAGCCAGGTTGAGGGGTGATGGTCAAAAAGTGCACTCCACATGTTCACTCCTGAGCTGAACCTAATGCTTGCCATATGCATTAAATGAGTATGGTTTCCTTAAGTATATAAAAACTTTCAACAGCTTGCCAGCTCTTAAATGACTAGAAAGCCCTAAGTTCTTTGTAGTATATTAACTTCAGAAAATAATTCATTTAAGTCAGTATTTTCTTCCGCAGTTACTACTTGATTAATGATTATACTCATCAATTCCAGAGTTAGCATTTTGAATGCCACAAGATGTACCAATGAAATAGCAAAAGAATACTGGAAAAAGGGAACATGAGTTTAAACCTTGTTTCCAAGAAGACAGCCTACCAGGGTCTGTTTTAAAACCCGAGTTCTGTTTGCAGTTCTACCATATATATCGTTATGAATTCTCTCCACTAGTTCATTGATGAATAGAGTATCCATTGCACTCTGTTAGTTATCAGCATTAATTGTAAAGTCTTGCTTAGTAAGGATCATTCACTGTCCATAAGTTGGGAACATCCTAGTTGGCCCACATCCCAGCTAACCTTCCTTCCCTTTTCTATGTCAAAAAAAAAATTCCTTTAACATGCATCCAACGTTATATAATTCAAGTCCAGACAAGCGTGGACTGTTTTCAAAACCCAACATGTTTGAGAGACTTCTCTCAAGCAGCAGAAGAAAAAGATTGGCTTACAAACCTAAAAAGAAAAAAGGCAGACAATTTTTTTTTTTCCCCAAAGGTACCACTGTAACAGCACAGTGACCAGAGGTATGTATACAAGACAAGACATGAGACCAAGAACATGAGCAGCCACCATGGTGAATGCTTTTCTTTTATGAGCAGACAAAAAGATTAGGCAGAACGACTTCCAGCTATACATGGGACTGCTACTCACAAAAGACCTACCGCTGATATTTCGTTGTACTGTTGAATACCAATATTATTTTAAAAAATTCCAGCTGTCTCTTCAAACCCCTATATTTTATTGAGCATTATTTTTAAAAATGGGGATGTAACCTTTTACCTGAGCAGTTCTGGAAATTCCTGTTTTATATATGCCTATTTATCTAAATGGGTAAGTCAAGAATTTGCAAACACAATCCAGATGCCCGAGGTCATCTAAGTTATCAGAATGAAGCTGGTTCCTAACTTTAGATAGTCAGGGTCAACTGCAACATAATTTGCAACAGTAAAATACTTTAAACACAAACAACTTAAACATATGGAAATGGAATCATGAGTGTTTTCAGAAGTTTAAGGGGTCTCTACTGAAATAATTCGACTAAGCCATTCGACAAGCAGAATTGACTGGCTGGGTAGATGAGGGGAGAGCAGTGGATGTTGCCTTCCTGGACTTCAGCAAGGCTTTTGACACTGTCTCCCATCACATCCTCCTAGGTAAGCTCAGGAAGTGTGGGTTGGATGAGTGGAGAGTGAGGTGGATTGAGAACTGGCTGGGTGGCCGAGCTCAGAGGGCTGTGGTGAATGGCGCAGAGTCAAGTTGGAGGCCTGTGGCTAGTGGTGTCCCCCAGGGGTCAGTCCTGGGCCCAGTCTTGTTCAATGTATTCATCAATGACCTGGAGGAAGGCACAGAGTGCACCCTCAGCAAGTTTGCTGATGATACTAAACTGGGGGGAGAGGCTAACACACCAGAAGACTGTGCTGCCATTCCGAGGGACCTGGACAGGCTGGAGAGCTGGGCGGAGAGGAACCTCATGAAGTTCAACAAAGGCAAGTGCAGGGTCCTGCACCTAGGCAGGAATAATCCCATGCACCAGTACAGGCTGGGGGTTGACCTGTTGGAAAGTAGCTCTGCCGAGAAGGACCTGGGAGTGCTGGCGGACAACAAGTGAAGCATGAGCCAGCAGTGTGCCCTTGTGGCCAAGAAGGCCAATGGTCTCCTGGGGTGCATTAGGCAGAGTGTTGTCAGCAGGTGGAGGGAGGTGATCCTGCCCCTCTCCTCAGCCCTGGGGAGGCCTCACCTGGAGTCCTGTGTCCAGTGCTGGGCTCCCCAGTACAAGAGAGACATGGCACTCCTGGAGAGAGTCCAGCGGAGGGCTACCAAGATGATGAGGGGACTGGAGCACCTCTCCTGTGAAGAAAGATTGCAAGAGCTGGGCCTGTTCAGCCTGGAGAAGAGAAGATTGAGAGGGGATCTCATCAACGTGTACAAGTATCTGAAGGGGGAGTGTCAAGAGGATGAGGCCAGCCTCTTCTCCGTGGTGCCCAGCAACAGGACAAGAGGCAATGGGCAGAAACTGAACCACAGGAAGTTCCATCTGAACCTGAGAAAAAACTTCTTCACTGTGAGGGTGACAGAGCATTGGAACAGGTTGCCCAGAGAGGTGGTGGAGTCTCCTTCGCTGGAGATATTCAAAACCCGTCTGGATGTGATCCTGGGCAATATGCTCTAGGTGACCCTGCTTGAACAGGGAGGTTGGACTAGATGATCTCCAGAGGTCCCTTCCAACCTAAACAATTCTGTGATTCTGTAAGCCTTTCCATAAAACCAAATGGGAACTTCCATAAACTATCAGCAACTTCAAATTTGCCCTGTTCCCCCACCCACTGCGTCACTCAGAGATTTTTGCAGTCTCAGTTGCTTTTTTGAAGGATTAAACTGCAAACCACAAAGATTCTGAAGCAGAATATTAAAACATCTCTGAGAATGCGCAAACTGTTACCTAAAACACACTCACGTGCTGCACTACAGTCCAATGAGTGAGTTCACTTTTCTCAAGACCAAGCTGAGGCAGGGGGGAGAAGACACTAAAACTGTTAAAGATTATTCTGAGCAGGAAGGGCACAGACAGACAGAAGCGGCTGGAAGTTAGGTCGAAGAGAATATTGCATGTTATCTCCTCTCCAACTAGGAGTGAAGACCTCAGCTCTTCAGAAGGTACTTTAACCTTCCAAGGGAACAAAGCATTAGCATGACTCAGATATGCATGATTTTTCTGCAGTTTTCTCTCAGTTTGCACAGATATGATGAATGAAGTTTGCAAATAGGTTACAGATAAGAGTATTCGGAAGAGACTTAAAGATATTTCAACTACTGTTTGGCTGCAACTGTATAAGTAAGTGAACTAAATAAACAAATCTTCAAACTGTTAAGTTAACCTATTCCAAACTACATATTTTAAAAGCCTCATATTCCAGAAGATTCTTGTAAAAATGCAGCTTATGCAGCAGAAAATAGTTGCCCATTTCAGTACGGATGACAATAGCGTTCACTAGCAGTCCAGTCTCAACCCCTAACTTTTTTCCAGCCTGACAGAGAGCGTGATAGATAGGTATAGCCTGATAGGTACAGTCCGTAGCTGAAACAGCCTGTTCTCAGCGGAATGGCAACATATTCCGCTGCATTTCTGCTAGGTAATAACCACAAGCTATCAGCAATTCAGCAGGGCTTTCTGTATGTTTTTTCAAAGCAAACAGCTGTAACGCATCTTGTTATAACAAAGAAACTGTATGTTTCATAATCAAGATGTATGTTCCAAGAACAGTGCATAATTTTAAACACACACAGGATGTAAGGAGAAGACTTAAGCAATACAGGCGTTCGAATATTCTGAAGGTGTTTAGATTTGGTGGTTTTCAGGGCAGAGGAGAAATAAAAAGGAAAAAAAGGCTGCTGCTGTCGCAGTCACAAAAGCTCAATTCAAACCAAAGATAACCATTTTGAATATTCACAATACCAGAGAATCATGTACCACCTTCTCTCACTGCGCCACAATCCATACACATCTGTCTTCACAGAATTTTGACTGTTTTTACTTCAGCAGGAAAGGAAAACACACAAAGAGCTACAACTACACACACAGCACAGGCAAAAAGGCATTTACTGCTTGTGAAAGTTATATATAAAGATAAGTCAAAGTTCTAATGAGCAGCTGCTTGTTTTTCCATCCAGTTTGTTATTTACTTTGCTACTAAAAGCAGACAGATGTTAAAATTTGCTTACAATTCTTCCTTACCTCATACCAGTACAGGCTGCAACAAAGCATATCCTTCTCCATGCAGTCCAGTTACTTGTGCCAGCTAAAAAAAATAATCATATGGCACAAACATGTATGGAAATATTCAGAAGTAACTCAGTGTGAGCAGGCATGTCACTTTCTAGGTATGCAGAGTTAATTGCTCCAAGAGACTCACAGTTACTAAGACTGTGAGTGATGGAAATCAAAACTGCTCACATCTGCTATCTCTCTACTACTGCATGAATACACATTTTGTGGCTGCATAAAAAGTTGATCCCCCAAAGATGTTACTAAGTCATTGCTGTTCAAACAGGAAACCCATGCGAGTGTGTCCTCAGGCTCAAGGAAAGACACAATCTGACGGTTTCTGTTAAGAGCGTGCAACCATATGTTGAACTGGTTACTTGGCCTTTCCCTTACTTCCTTGAGCTAACATTTTTACCACCTTTGCTTTTGAAAGGATTAAATCCTCTACCTCTATCTTGGAAGCCTTGATTTTGTGCTGTTTTCATCTCCTTTTAATAGTACCACATCCAAGAAGGACAACTAATCTTTTCAAAATAACTTCAGACAGGATTCTCAGTTACCATAAGAGCAAGTGATGAAAATGGGTTTCTTAATATTAAAGTTATCCAAATATAAAACATCCTAAGAATAAGACAGTTTACATTTTTAGTGGAATTGCATACAATTAAACTGTATAAGAAGGGCTTAGCCTACACTGGAATTACCTTGGTCCACTAGTAAAACAGTGGTTTACCTAGGATGTTTACTGCTCCACAGTGCAAAGCACTGAACTGACTAATCTGCACAACCACACCAGTAACTGTGGATGATAACTACGCTAAACTCAAACTGCAGATCTCAGATGAGATGTTTAAACATTTCAGCTTTTCTTTTGAATTTCAGCAGATTAAATGCAACTATTAGCACTTCATATTGTGCTCAGCAAGACAGGACACTGAGTCAACAAATCACCTGCTATACTTGTTAAACATAAATTTTAAAGAGTGTATTTAAAGTAAGTTTAATATGCAACAGGGAATATCAATTTTTCAAAGAAAGTTAAAAATATTCTGCACTGATGTTTAGTAATTTTGAAGAGATTTCAAACGATAAACAGAAACATGCTCATTTGCTAGCAAGTAGTTAAGAAATCCAGGGCTAGAGGTCCAGGACAAGTCTGAGAAATTCAAGATTCTTTCTGCAAAACAGGGAGCTAGAAGTACTGGAGTCCCAATTCTCCTCAGGATTTCTGTTCTGGTTTCTAGCTCCATTGCAAAAAGTGTGAAAGCCCTGGTGTGAGCTTTAAAACATATCTATTTTAACTTTTGTAACAATTTAATCCAAACCTAAGAGACTATACAGTTCATGCAAGATACAAAGGTCCATTTCCTCAAACTGCAAGTTCTTTAAGATATATAAAAGCTTTCTTAAAGACTGGCGGGGCAGGTGTACACAGGTAGCTAATGCTAAATAAGAAGAAACTAAAAAAAGACTTTGAAACTTGGTTTTGCTTTGGGGAGGGGGGAGGAGAAGAATTGTTCCTATGGTATCAAACACATTGGCAAGATCTGTACAATTCTTTTCCTTCCCCTGTCCAGACGGTCATCACAAAACAGTCTTCCAACAAAAGAAGCTTCATTTCTATTTCACTTTGGATTGACAGAAATGTTTCCTTATTGCCCCCTGCATTAATTTGCATAAAACACTAACTCACTAAAAGATGAATAACTACACAGTACCAGTGCTAAGATGACTAAGAGCTAGCTTAAAAGTTTCACACATGCAAACTCCAATTTACCAGTCCATAGCATACAGTCACAACTTTTCTTTCTAACTACATTTAAAAAAAAAAAAAGGGAGGAAGAAGAAGAGGGAGGGGAAGGCTCATGGCTATGATAGCCCTGGTAAAGTCATGGGGAAACTGATGAGTATCCATCATTCAGGTAATATGTTGTCATCTAAATCAGAAGCAACTCTTATTAACGTTCTGCAGTGGGATGAGGTAAAAAGCCAAAGCAAAACAAAAAGTCACCAGGCACAACGATCAACCAGCATAAAGCCTTTGGTCAAAGCAGAACAGTGCACTTCTCAGGACGTATGTATATGTATGCATGTGCTGGGACGTACGTATGTGTAATCTCCCAGGCATGCCCCTTTTTATCTGTAAAAGAAGGAAGGGACAATTTCATTTGTAAAAATATCCCAGGTCTGCTCAAATGACCACAGTTGCAACACACTTGAAAGATAATAAATTTATCTTCACAGTACGCTTTAATGAACTGTTGAATCAAATGATAGCTAATGAGTTTTAAATAATCTATAGTGACTAAGAAATAATAGTTCTCATCATCCCTTCACCCTAAAAAAAATTCATAACTCTCTTCAGAGATACTGTTTAATTAAGTGTTTTTAAACACAAGTGTAATACTGAGTTTCTTGAATATTAATATGGCTGCCATGTTTGAGGAACAGAAATACCACTTAGCCCTACTTGCAGAATGCATTCACTATGTCCAACCACGAGATGGAGAACTTCACCAGCTCTCTAAGCTCAACTGGGGAGCTAGCAATACACAAACTGTTAGGAAAAAGGTTATTCTTTCAGCTTGCAACCAAACTTTAGTCTCTATCAGAGAAATGCCTTAACTGGCTTCACAAAAAATATTTTCCCATAAAATAACACTTGCTAATTTCAAGATAACTCACTGCACTAAAACAAAATTGATTTATTCAAGTATTTTTGTAATTTTATATTCTCAGGGCTGGTATCTCAGGTTACTGGAGTATCAGAGATTCTCTACTAAAGGCAGTGACCAAGCCTTTCATCTTCACTAATGGTTATCAACCAGAATCCCAAAGGCAAAAACGGGAAAGGTTTGATACACACCATGACACTGAAGGGGGCAGGGAAGATAAAAGAGCCTGCACCCTTACAATCTGTGGTGCTTTGGACTACGGTATGTGCAACAAAACTGAGTGGCTAGTGGGAAGTGTGGTCGATGGCTTGTCCTAATCGTGGATACACACATAATCTCATCTTTTTCAGCCGTAGGTTAAGTAAGGACAGGGACATTCTTTGCTTGCTTTTGGTGTGATTCAGTTATTCAGCTATGGTGCCCTACTCCAGTCTCTGCAGCTACAATTAGCAAACAACCTGCTCAAGAGAAATATTTTTGTAAACAACAATACCTAGGAAGTTAAACAAATCAAAGCAGATCTTTCAATGGAAGGTGACCTCTTGTGCTGTAGAGTAGTATTTTTTTTTAGAAGGACATTTCCCTCCAATGTGTTCCTGCTCGCCCTCTGAAAGTAAAATTACTTGCTTTTGACACAGGCTAGAGATATGCAAAGTCAGACATGCTTGCTATTATTTTAAATATAGAAAAGAAGCCACCCCACAAGCTCTTTTAGTAGAGTTGGGGAAAAAGCAGCTAGTTCGTCCAAGTTTCCTTGTGATAGTTGATCCAGGATCGAGATAGACATAACAGAACACACTAAGATACAAAAATTCTATACAGCTGCACTTGATAAAGCTTACAGAAAGCATCCTGTGAATTGCACTGATGTGTTTCTACATTGAAACACATGCAGTTCACAAACAACATGAGTAGCATTCTGATGACTGTGACACCAAGAAGTATGGAAATTTTGGAAGAAAAGAGGGAGGATACACAGAATTAACATAAAATGCAGCAATTGTCTTTAGCCTTAGCAATCTTTGGAATCCAGTAACCAACAGAAGTTGTACTTTCAATATAGTCTTTAAAAAAGTTCATTCACTGATTAAAACCAGCGACAATAAAAATAATTCTATGTTCCTTATTCTACACTATTCACGAATTTGGATTTTAAACACTGGAGTAGTTTATCTTGAGAAGTTTCTTCTCATATCCACAACAAAAATGAAATGTCAGTATAATTTTCAATTGATCTATAAAGCTATACAAAAGTGTATCACACCTCTGATTTGTGCCCGACTTAATTTGTAACCAGTTTAACTGGACTTCTGTATCAAAAATATCATCTAATTTTATTTCTGTTGTCATATTAAACAAACAGGTGCTTGGGGGCTCCGTGAATCTACAAAAGAGCTGACAAATTCAGTGCATTTAAAATCTTCATAATTTTATAAGCCAGATAAATAAACTCTTTTCTGTGAAGATAAGATGCAAAATTTGCAAGTTCTTCTGTTTACCAGCTGCCAATCGAACGGAAATGAGCCTTTCACATTTCAGAATTTTTACAAGTAATACTTCCGCACTTTGTAAATAAATGCCTTGGGTCACTAAGGACTGTAAGCTTTTCTTAAACACAAGCTAAATACCATACTGTTAAGGTATTGAGTTAATTTGACAGACAAAGCCTTGCCTTTTGTAAATCTATACAATCTCAACTATGTCACAAACTTCAAGTCTTGTAATACTGCCTTATCCAGACCCCACATTTTGAGAATCTTCCATAGACTTATTTGATCCTACTATCTTGACTTCTATTTTGTTTCAAAAGAAAAACAAAATGAAAAATAATATAAATGTGATCACGCACATTTCAAGTCTGCTCCTCGGAACTAAGGTCTTCCGAGAACATACTATTTTCATTAGAGAGTCAGCTCTAAGAGTTCAAATACCACAGGGAGTTCAGTCTGAGATTGCATTTCTTGCACTGAGGCACACACAAAGTCTCTTGGTAAAGCATTCCCTTTCCCCTGCCCAGGGAGGGGGGAAAAACACACCTATTTTAAGTAGGTGACAATAAACTATAAAACTATTAATTAAAATAGCTACAGGAGTCAGCTGTTAAGTTTCCAGAATAAGAAGTATTTTATGATTGGGAATAGGAGGGAATTAACCCCACATGCGCACTTCAGTCCCTTTTTTTTTTTTTTTTTTTTTTTTTTAACAACTGCAGTTTACTCTTGACAGAAATCAGGAACACCAGTTCTTAGCAGCAGAAAATCAATGTTTCCTGGGCTACCAACCATTAAACCTCCCACTGTTAGCCAGTTTATGCAATTTGCGCAGCTGCAATGAACTCAAGATCACATGTTTTGCCTGTTCTTGTCCTGTCTTTGGTAACTTCTACCAAAAGAGGATTCCATTTTTAGTTTAGCTTTCCTTTTCATACTAAGTATGATAACAGTGCAGTAATAGGAAATTGAACTCCACAGAGCAGAGGCTTCAGCAGAACCTTCTGAATAAACAGAGTAATTGATTACTATCTGAGAGGAAAAAAGAAATTATTTCATTATCTTCACACCAGGCAAAGGCTGGAGAAAGCCCAAATGTGAACGGTCTGTGCTGGAGGTGATGAACTGTAATAGGCGATTTCAACAGAATAAACTGTGGGACACAGCTATTCCAGAATGTAGGATTTAAAAAACATTTTCAAAACTCTTACACCTATACCTGGTTGCTAAGCTGCAACTAAAGGCAATAAAAAGTCAACACGTTCTGGAAGAATAACTGCTACTTAAACTGCCCTCTCTTCCACAGCTATTTCTGTCACTCACTCCAAACAGTTTAGAAAGGAGGAAAACAGTCATTTTCAGAGTAGCTATAGTAACTGAACTACCTGCTGAATTAAGGAAAATTCAGTATTGGAAATGCCATTAGCCTTTCAAGTCTGTGTTCTAGAAAGACTTGTCTTACCCAAGCGAAAACATTCACTCCTAACCTACTGTTCAGCGCATCATTTCAAGAAGCTTTTTAGGTTAAGCAGAAATAAGCTATACAAAAACAAGTATGGCGAGTCCTCCAGCTTAATTTCTCCACAAAGCATACTTCAAGGTTCTTTGCAACACAGCAATGGAGCAAGGAACAGACTACAGGATTAAAGTTAAGCCAAATGAATTTAACTACTAATTTACCTGAATTGTATTGACTTACTCGGGCACAAAACGTTAAAGTCACATCTGATAAAACCTTTAAGCCCTGATCCTCCTGTTTAAGAGCTTCCAGAAGATGCTGATACAAGTTTCCAGGTGTGTGCGCGCTCTCATTCCCGCTTCCCCAACGCAGTCTCCTATACATACTGAACAGCACACTGTTAAGACATTTGTCTCGGAAGATCCGCCGAGGCCTCTGGCACTCCACCAACGAACGAGCAGTGACAAGCACATCTGTGCAGATTTCATTACAAAAATGAGCTCAACTTTGATGATTACACAAGGGTGTAATTTTTGGATCAAACTTGCTGAATGTCTAGTGGAGCGTCTAGTGGAGTGTCTTCCTTTCACAGGAACTGAAAGTTTAAAAAGTTGAATTTTGTTGGTTGACCACCCAGGAAAAAAAAAAGCTTTTTTTTTTTTCCTTCTTTAGACTAGGATACATTCCTTTTTCAGTATATGTTTTCTTCTACAGTTTTCTTCTACATTACATTTGTTTTTCTCATTCGAAATTCTATCCACCTTCTTTACTTGATGGCAAATATTGAATACTGAAAGGAGGATTTTCTATATGTCAGGCACCTGGCTGTTTTCAGTTATGCTGATGAAGACTTTACAAATTCATTACCTCCTATTACATAGCAAAGCAAAGAATCTTAAGCGTTTCCTGCATTAAACTTTTAATATGCAGCTTAGCACCACATCTTGACTCAGTACTTTTTACGGCATAAAGTCTGGATGACCAAAAATGTCTTTGCAAAGCCCAACCTCCCGAGCTTCAGGAAGAGTTTCTTCTTCTTCAAACAGTCTTTCCTCTGTAGCACCATGTAAATGTGATCCGAATTCCGTGGTCTACTTCAGAACGAAGAAACAGGAGTTCAGTGTTTTCATGCGAGATGGCTAAGAGTGCTATTTGCTATACAGGGATGAAACCCAGAGAGTGCAGGACAACTTCTGAAATTTAAGAGCACAGAATTATATCTAACAAGGATTAAGTAGCTCTACACCCTTGGAGAGCAAGTCCTCAGTCATACTCTGTGCATCTATTTTGGGATACCAAATAGCACCACTCATGACTGTCCAATAGTTGTCACTAGAGTCACCACAGACCCAGCTTCAGTGTTCTTCATATCCTAGAATGCCCTCTGGGCCACCAACTGACCTTTCTTAATTATATCCTGTAAGAACTCCCTGCTGAGATACAGGAAAGCTGTCTCACTGCCCTAGTTTAGTGACTCTAATTGCCAGCAAAGATTATCTGTCAGTCATTCGCATCCCCGAGTATATGGGATCTTTGAGGTTTGCATATCCACAAACATTTTGGATCTAGCCATTCATATTACAAGAAAAGTTTTAAATTGAGAGCAAGCACAGGAAAACCCATTCTCGTAACAGGATCTGCTCATATCTTAACATCATAAGTGTTAATTCAGACAGAATCTGCCATAAAACTTCTTTCAAGAAATGCTCTTATTTATTAAACGAAAAAGCCTCTTGGATGAGACGCTGATAAGATGACAAGCAGCTCTGGAATATTCTGACTAGCCACTGTCTTTGTAAAGGTCTCATGGGATTTTAAGTACCTGACATTACTACCTGTGCAGAAGATATCAGTCTGTCAGACATGAAAGAGTTTCCATTACCGATGGATAACACTACTAACCAGTAGCTGCTTAGTTCCCAGAACTAGCTCAGCTTCACATTCCCAAGTAGATGATGAACAGAAGCAGTGAAGTTTGTTATGCATCTGTCAGTCCAGTGATACTGTTCACAAGATTAAAAGAAATAATTCTAATGTATTTCTAAAGTATCAGAGAAGAGTTTTCTCTAACAAGAAAAAAAAAAAAAACACATTTCTGATAGCGACAGGAACGGATGCCTATGAGAGGGTATGAGGCAGCTTTAGTGGTAGAACTACACAGGTGCTGTTAATACTTTGGTGCTAGTGATCGGTCAAAGCAGCATGAGATGCTTTTTTCACAGTGCACACTGATAGTAAGTGTCAAATAGTAAGTGTCAACAAAACAGCAATAGGTGCCATAGGTGCCAGTCTGCTTCTTATTATTAGTAGTAAGACATATGAAGATTAGTGACACCACCACCTCAAGAGGTTATATGCCTTCATGAGTGAATGCTAGGCCATGCTCTGAATCTGTGGGTTCAGAGCTATCCCCTCAGCTGTGTATTTCAAACCAAATGTATTGCTTCTCTCCCGATACCAGCCCAAGTAGTTTGGCGATGCTTTGTTTCTAAGACACTATGCATAAACTGCTCTTGTCTCTGGGGAGCCTAGGATGGCCCAGTGACCTGTCATAGTTCCACTAAGAGATCTCATAAGCAAAGAAAGAAGATATCAGCTTAACCTAACATAGGAAAAATATATATATATCTCCTTTCTCAGACAGCAGTGTCCTTGAAACAATCTGGTAACAGTCTCCTTGTTGTATACTCTCTTAAAAGGAGTCAGTTCCTGAGAGGTATGCTCATAGCACTGCCTATTCCCAGGCTAGGGCTACTTAAGTCTGCCTAGTATAAATGAGACCTCAAAGTACTGCTTTATTACGGATCAGCCAGGAGGAAGAGGAAAGAAGAGAAGCTGCTCTGAAGGACCTAATAGACCCACGGAAACAGGATGTGCCAGATAATATCGGCTAGTTCACTGGCTAGTCTTTAAAACATCAGGACTTCATAAGACAGATACGAATCAACGATGTTCAATATATACAGATGTCTGAAATTCACCTCGTCTGTATCATGCACCTGTTTTTCCAAAAGAAACTGCTGTTTGTGCACATATTTCCACAGGAATTAGCGAGCTACAAAATGACCAGGCTGCAAAATTCATTGTCACAATAAACAGCTTTGTACAAGAGTATTTAACAGAGAATACTCATTTCAAATGGGTTTACGTTAACCATAGCAGCTAATGGTTAAGAGCAGCTGCACAGAGAAATGCAAAAAACTTAAGATCTAACCCTGTTTAGTCAGTCAGGCACAGAAGCGACAAACATTTCTGCAAAGGTTTAACATTGTTCTGAACATACGCTAATTAAGCGGACACCACGACATAAAGGACAAACTAAATCCTAAACGTTTTAAAACCAAAGTCCGTTTCTCTTTATGAAAGAAACTGCTTAATAATTAAGTTTGTGGTGATGGGAAGACAGTCAAAACAATTTAAGATAAACTTAGCTGACCTTACTAAAAAATTCAAGAAAACCTGCTTGATTTCTGCATCAAGAAAGCCTAATATTTTGAAAACAGAGGTGTAAGCAATGTCTTGATATAACTTTAACAACAGCATAATATAAAGCAAAGTTATCCACAAGTAGTCAGTGTTATATGGGCCTTTAAAAGATTAAAGTATTAATTTTAATTAAAGCCTCATGTTATGACGGACGCAAAACAAAAAGTTTCATATCAAGTTATCAGGATATCTGCAATTGCAACTCTGTTCCAGAAAACAGAATCATAGTTTATACATACAGAGAATCGTCTCTGTCCCAGAATCATAGTTTATATATAACTGATTATCTGTGGAACATTAGTTAATAATATGCAGCAAACCAGACAGTAACATGATGCTCCTTTCCCTTTAGTATCACCTTCATAAAACAACTGATAATATCTTGAGGAAGAAGAACAAAGAAAAAATATTTTAGAACAAAATACAAAACAGGTTTAGTACAAAAACTGAAACATACTCTCATAACCTTTTACTACAAATGCAGCCTCTGCAGCTAGTCTTAAACAGATCAAGTCACACTTCGTATAATTTTGAGTAGGCTAAACGTGGCCCATGACAATATATTCACTAGTTCAGCCACCGATAGAGTTTGAAAGCTTATTGCACATAAACATTTCAAGCTATTTAAATAACTCACTTCTCGCAGCAACAGAACAACATACGCCTGTTGCCTTTAGCAAAAGAAAATAGAAATGAGGTCAAGTGTAAAAATAGAAGATGGTTACATTCCTGTCATGTGAAACCTCATCTTAGAGCTATGTATTTACTGCAGTCTCTGCAAAAAAAAAAAAAAGTCCAACCTCAAAAATCATCTTCATCAAGCCCCAACTGTACCAAAACCTTTGGGGCTTTGAGTTTTAAACACAACACCTCCAAAAGCATTCCCACAGCATGCAGTAAGATTAGAGCCTGAAAAATTCTTAATATTTTATTATGAAAACGGTTACTTCTCAGTCTAAGAATCTCAAATTTTATTTATGTGCCTCTTATGAGAAGCTAATCAAAAAAACTTGGTGTCCACTGTACCAAACCCTAACCATCAGTCCAGCAATAGTGAGACTGCTAGTAGATTTCTGCTAGGTGGAATCTGACGCCTCATATATAGAGCAAGCAAGCACAAGTGAGAGATCTTTATATCTATAACCACAGAGCTTTAGTAATGTAAAAATAAAGTCCTTTAAAAAGAAAAAAAAATTCAACGTTTATCACAAAGTTCCTGTTTACTAGATTCTTAATATGGTCCAGTGTAATGCAAGAGTATGTTTTGAGAAGTTACTTTATTTATTACTCGGGCCTTTAATCTTTAAGGAGGATGAATGAGTAAGGCCTGGTCTTTTGTTTCCTATTTATCTTCTCTGTTCCTCTGAACTGTGATGCAAAATTCTAGAGCCAGTTCCTAAAATCTTTCACTCATGCAATCTCCAAGAGAGTCACACTGAATTCACCAATTTTACCCTGGTTTAGGGAAACAAAGAAATACCTAACCCTGTAAATGACTACTTTTAATTTATCTTGTCCAAAAAAATAAATTTGCAAAAAAGGGTATCTAGTTGTACATAACGTTCTTCCCTTTCATCTTCAAAGCCTGTGAGGAGCCTTAGAGATGCACACTTTAAAGGCCCTTTTCATAATCTGCTTCACTCTCCAGGCACACCATATACATCTGTAAGCCAACAGCATCTCCTAAAATGGCTCAGCCTTGTCCAAAAATCCATTTACTTAAGCTGTTCAATGCTTACTTTGTATAAAATAGACATTATCCATCCTTCATGGTTCTTAACCAAGAAGAGCATCATTTAACAAAACTTGCAAGACCTACAAGTCAAATACGAACTAAATGTACTTTAAAGGTATATCAAAAAGAATCTCTATGCAAATGCAAACATCATTCAAAAAAATATATTCAACTCATTAGTTTACAAATGAAAGTTTAGACCATTAATACTGTTACCAAAGCCTGTTCCTTACTCCTGCTGCCATTTGAAAAACCTAAAGGTAACATTTCAGAATACCTTTTGCTTTTGTAACAGTATCGCCTTAATTCACACTTCCAGGGCCAGTCAGTTTCTTCTACCACAGATTTTCAACTATGCTCACAAGTGATTAGACAGTTTATTTGCCAGCACATATCAAAAATAAAATTGAAGGTTATGCGATAAAAAGTTCATCTCCACACTCACAGAAAAGCACAGAGGCAGACTGACAGGCGAGGGAACCCAAACAAATACCATGACCCAGCTCCTCCTAGGGCTATCACAGGGAAGCCATCAGCGCCCAGTCAACAGGAGGGGTTCAGCTCTCCATAGCACCTTTCAGACTCAGGAGCATTACATCGGGCTTAGGAGGCTATGAGATTTATTATGGGATGCAGATTAAGAGTATTTGGGGATCATACAAGACTTATTTGGGGAGGCTTAGGGGAGGAAGCAAAGGCAGGGAAAGGCAGGAATCAAGGTGGTTTGGGGAAGGAACAAGGGTAGGAAAATAGAAGGAAAAGGGGGTAAAAGGGGCCGGCCACATGTGAACAGGATGCAGGTCAGTACACTTGTCTGGCCATGCCCTACGTCTAATCACCAATTGTCCTTCTTCTCATCATGCTCTACTTCTAACTGTTTTTCTGGGTGAGGGGGCTCACAATTCTGTATGCGTATGTATGCTGGGAGGTCTAAGTGCCAGCAACGGGAGTAGGATCACGGGCCTCTGGGTCTGTGGTGTGAACAACTGGTCCAGCCAGAGAGCATGGGAAGTGCCTTAGGAGCCAGAGGTGGCTGGGTGGGTATGGGTGTCTGAGAAACAACTGGAGGAGCTGGCTACCGGAGGGAGCAAGGGGTCCAGGCCAACTGCCAGAGGCCGTGGGGTCTGAGGGATGCCTAAGAGACCCATGCACACACATGCATTTGGGTGCATGCACGAGGCAAGGGAAGATGAAAGGCTCCAAGGGCCAGTTACTGAAAGGATCCCTACTGTACTTATTTCCCACCAAAGGACCTTAATCCCGATCAGTCAGAGAGGGGTATGGGATGAAGCTATTGGTGCTGTCTGTGTTTGCGTGAGTGGTGTGTTTTCTGTCTGTGCTGATCTGTGTGGGTTGCTGTGTGTGTATGTAAAAAGTGTTGTATATACATGTTTATGTGTGCAGCACCAGGAACGCATGCACAGTCTCACTGCTGGTTGAGCCTGGAGGCATGAAGCTACAGCAGCCCCACCTCTATCGAGAGTTGCTGACTCTGGTAGCCCAAACAAACACTTTCATGTATAAAGAGCCACATACAAAGCGATGCATGCTTAAATGAAGACTCAGATGATAGACCTGCATTTAGTCAGATATAATTCTGAAGCAGTTATTGCAAAAGATATTTGAAAGCCCCTTGTTAGAAATTGGCAATTCAAATACTAACCTCATATTCAAATTAATTCTGTATAAGTCTACTCACTCAGATTTCCTCAAAATGCTTCAGATGTCACCAGCACTTATACCAAGCCCAGTTACCAGGGGTTTTGATGATGACAGATGCATTGCCTTCCTATGGACCCAATACTGGAAGCTATTTAACACAGCTAAACACACATATATAAGCAGAGTCTAATTTTATTTTACAGCACTAAGGAATCAGTAATACTTTCAAATATAAAGAACTATATCAGGATCAAAGCCCAACCACAAAAACTGACCTTTCCTTTGTGACTAAGCAGACTGTTTCAAAAGGAAGAACTAATCCAAGAGAAGGTTCTATGGATTTACTTTAAGAATAGGAAATCATGCCCAGTAAGAAGTTGTTTAACTACTTTATGGCAAAAGGTGGAGTTATGCTTATTCACCTGAGTTCTAAGGGATTTCTGTTAAAAACTTATACAAATCTAGGAGAAACTGACTTCTGGTTGTCTTCTCAATCATATTCTAAAAAGTACGCATCAACAAAGCTCCATGTTCAGTTATGTTTAATTACAAATCTCTTCCTTTAAGAGATCTACAAGAATGCTTCTTCCTTTTTCACTTAGTTTAAAATTTTCCACATTTGTCCTCTCTCTGAGAAAATATAAGCACTTTTACACTGTTACTGACATTGCTTTATAGCAGTCTTGTCTTAGCGTATCCTTTTGCAAGTGACTGACAGGGTAGAAGAGGGAAAGCGGGCAAGGGGAATCACTTTATTATTTATAAAAAGAATGGCTTCGAATACCCTCTTAAACTAAGCTTCCAATCTGCCTAGTCTAAGAAACTGACAAGCTTCTCTAGCTAAGATTACAGCTCTCAAAAATGGTAAGTATCACAAGCAACCCAATTTCATATAGCTAATGTCTAAAATTGTGACTAGATCTTGTTAAATACTCATTATTTTAGAAGCTTACTCAAATGGTTACTTGCTCTTCACAGATGTTCCAACCTGCCTCTGGACTCTAAACCACCTCAGGGAGCCTGAAATCATACCAGTGGTGGTTTTTGTTTGTTTGTTTTTAACCTTTTTTTTTTTTGCCAAAAATTAAAAATGCAAACAAAAACTCTCACAGGCCTTCTATAAAAGGCAAAACCAAAATACATATGCACATTTTTAACCTGAAAAGCCTTCTACACTGTTTTTGTTTCCAGGTAAGAATCGAGTACTAGTGAAAATATGGTTCCGAAGTTATGATCTACTTATACTACTAGCAACTGCAGATGTTCACACCTAAAAATTAGTAACCAAGGACTATATACTGTGTCTGGGTTTAGAGCATTTAGAAATGCTTGGGTAACCATTTCAAGATATTTCACCATAAAATGGAAGCTGAGAACCTTTCATCACTGCTTGATGTAGCAGCTGTGAACTTCAACAGCATAAGTGAAATCTTCATCCCTTTAACCCTATCCCATAACTTTTTTTCAGTCACAAAAAGCACGTGGGTTTCACCTGACAGAAGTGTAGTTTACAGACCATAACACAAGAGGCTGCTGCAGTCATGTAACATGCCTTAGTCACACCAAAGCATCCTAGAATAGATAAGTCAAATCGTACAGTGACTTTTCTTTGAAAACTGAGTTATTCCAGAAGACACCACAATCTCTGGAAAGTAGGCAGTAATGAGTCTTAGTCATAATGAATGTATAATTAACTGAAGTAAATAAGCAGTGATTACAGCCTGTGGGATTCATATGCTGTAACTGTCAGCTCAATAGAAGCTGCAAAGAAACTCAGTAACTCAACTTTTAAGTGCTCTGCCCGTTTCATTGACCTACTGACTGCAGTAATGATAAATTTAGAGTTCGTTGAAAGAACAACACAATAAAGATTAAGTGATTACACTGCAGGTGGCCACACTGAATGGAAATAAAAAAAATCTGCAACACGTTTAATTTTCAAAAGGGTAAAGAGGAGAGTTCTGCAAACAAACAGCAGGGTCACATGCCTCAGCAGAGGAGCCAACAGACCTCACCTGACAGAATTCAACATTAACAAGAGCAAATAAGTACATTCTCAGTCTCAGGGAAAAATTTTCAGTCAGCAACCAATTCCTTTAAGGGCATTTCCTACCGATATATCACAGGTCTTAAGAACAGTAACCTACCCTTCTCATCTACTTCTCACATGGTCCTAACTCCTCTTTCAGTGTTAAAACAATCATTTATAGGAATGGAGCCTTTCATTTGGGACAGGAACACTACAAACATGTCACTTTCCGGATGTGATTCACCAGCTGACTATTACCATACACCATTCCAATAACTTTAACACCTCACATATGAAAGCCAAAAACTGATGTAGATATCGCTCTTTAGAGAGGCGGCTTCCTTTTGTTTTCGGACAAAAAAATGCAGAGAATCAAGTAAGACAGGTCATCTACGAGATGTTCTCTTTGAGGTTAAGTTCCCTTTCACTCCTGAAGATAACTGGAACTGGCAGCAAACGTTACTTGTTTTGCTTCAAAGTCAGTACCAATACAGATATTTTCGGTAATTACATTCGGTAGCACGTGCATTTTGCATATACCATATTAAACACTTCCTCTCAGTTTGTCTTAAACTGCTATTATAGGAGGATATCAATTTGATTTTACCTCTTACCTCTAAATCTATAAAAGTAGTTGTGGTTGTATATGCCACTTGTGTGTACATATGTATATAAAATACACACAAGCTCTTGTAAAGCTCGCCTTTCAGCAACCAAGACAAAGGCTGTCTTTTCTCTAACTGCTCACCTATTTCTACTCAGGCTCCTGCCTGGCATTTAACTTCTACTTCAGAAGAAGGTAGGTCTTCAGCAGATCCTGTGTCATACCTAACAGCTCCATGCTGACAACCAGATTCCCAATAGCACCTAAAAATACTACTAGATATCTATGTTAAATTATCCTTCCATATCTGCAACGTGAAACTAATTTCCTTATAAGCCTTCATAAAGGATTCCAACATCCCAAGTTGCTATCAAACCACTTATCTCCAAACTTAAGCCTCATTTATAAGTTTTTGTTATCATATGCTGAACTGTTTCACAAATAAACTTTTAAGCATTAAGTCCATCTCTCTTCTGTTACATCACAGAAAAATCTGGATTTGCAAATCCAAGGTTAGCATTATTTCTGTAGTAGTATGCTGAACAAATACTGTTTTAAGAAAATTGAGTAATATTTAATAATTCAGAGAAGAATCCTAAGCCTCAATATTAAATTACCTTAACAACATTTTTCATCTTAAAAGTTAATTTCTTATAATTCTTAGAAATTAATGTTCTGCATTTTTAATAAATTAGATCTTAACACCCCTTCTTCACTAAACGCTATATAAAGCAAAGTCAGATCTTCAAAATTAGCCTTCACTAAAAGCATCTTCTCAGCAGTGCACTCCAAGCCATTTTCTGCCACAAAACAACCTTCCAACCAGAGAAATAGTTTATTCTTGCTGCATATTCGCTTCCCCACTCTACAACTCCTCCATCCAAGAACACACCAGAATATGTAGCCGAAGAGTTACCATGGTGACTCCTGATGTCACTTCTGCACTATTTTAGGACTGTGGGGTTTTTTCTCTTTTGTTTAACTGCTCTATGATGACTTCTAAAACACTGTTTTCTCCTCACAGGGAGGCACAACCTATTTTTCAAAGAATTATATCCATCCCTGAAATTGATGCCCAAAAAACATAAGTCAAGTATCTCTTGTAATCATAGCATACAAACAATAGACACTACAGCTGTTTTCTAGAAACAGCTTCCACTATCTCTTGCGTTCAGGAACAAGTTTATGGGGATTAACTGCAACTCTGAAAGACGTTTTAGCCCTTGTAAATTTTAAGAGCATGAATACTTGGTTACTTTCAAAGTTTCCAATAAGCTTCTAATCAGAGATGGTATACATCTTGCAAATCAGATTTCTGTACAGGTTTTTTAAGAAAGGATCAACATGCACACAATCATTAGGATTTCAAGCTCCTTAATTACTTAACTTCACTGCCAACTTTGCAGCAGAGATAGACTCTCAAACACAAATTTGGTATGATGTACCAGGAGGACAAAAAGGACAGAATATTAACACTGCTCTTCTGAACGGCAGTCAGGTAATCATTTACTGCTGAATTTAAAAAAAAAAAAAAAAATTGATGTTCAACATCCTAAGCTGCTACAAATTCTATCTTTTCTTCAAGGCTCAAAAGTCCAGCCCAGTTTTCTTAAAACAGTATAGCATGAGCAACTGCTTTAAGAACTTTTGTTCAGCAGGCCTGAAGGCTCTCATTAACATCCAGTGCACATAAATAAGCCCCAAAGGAAATGGAGCATAGCAGCTGTTTCCTTATGTTTTAATGCAATTATACCCATATTTAATATAGACTACTTCACTCCCTAAAACTCTGAAAGAGAAAAAGGAAGAAGTAGGAATCATGGTTCTGTGAAGCAGATACATTAAAATGCTCTCTTTCAAAAACACCCTCACTCATTCTATTTCATCAGTGCTTCTCTACATGTTTATCAAAAGTGGACTGAAAGGAAAACGATATAACAACAAAAAATTCCCACAGTACTGTTTTAAGGGCAGTTGATAAAACCAAAGAGCATGGAGAAGCATAAAAATACTTCCTCATGTTGCTTTTTGAGTCACTACTTCCTCTCTAACCAAAAGTGCACATTGTGATGAAGTGCACAGATCAACTTCTAAGCCTGCCGGAAGATGCCTAAAGTACCTTTAGCCAAGTTACATACCCGATTATTCATTTACAGAAGAAGATGACACACTCATTCTTCCAGCCTTTGCACTGAGAATTTTACATTCTAAGTAGGTAAAATAAATCAGACAATATTCAGTGATGCTTGCAGGAAAGACTGTGCCAAGTCTGTAGACTCCAAGAGACTTTTCTTACACCGCAAGCTTATTAATGATTGGCTTCAGAGAATCACTTTCAGTTCAGGAGGATGAAACAGTAGATCTCTGTGATACTAGTACTGAAAGTGGGAACAAAGTAGGAAACAAAAAGAACAGGTCATTCATTAAACACTACAGGTCATTAAACACTACAGACCAATGACTGCATTTTTCAGTTGTTTTTCACCATGCATTGACAACTGCGACACACATTCCCATAGCGGATATCTATTTCAAAATTATTTTTAATGTATTGTTCTGAGGACATCTTAAACTATCAGAATAAAATTTTCTGGAAAATTGCTTGGAAAAATTATTTTCCCTGTATTAAATTTTGGGAGTATCTCTGAAGGGGGGAGGGGGAACCCACTATATATATATAACTACGCATCAGAGTAGGGATTTGAAATTTGGCAGCGTTAAGGTCTTTGCGTTATTGGTCTTTCTTTCACGTTTGCCTAAGAAAAGTCACAGGAGATATGCTCTCTGAGACTTCCACCAATATCATGCCTGAACCTATTTGTAGCTTCAAAACATACATCTATAACCTCAGACTAGCTGCACTTCTAGTTTACCAAAACATAGCCAAATGACTACTCTGCTGTGGTCCAGCACAGGAACAGAAAACTATCGTACAAGTCTGTCAGTTATGATCTATTCTTAGTCTCCTACTAGGCAGGAGCATTTTCTGAAGGAGCTGCTGGGGCTTGGTGCAGTCACTGAAAAATTGAAGACAAAACAATACAACTCACCAATCTGCTAAGATGAATACTATAAAAAAAAAGGTAAGACTTCATTAATTAATAGATTAAGTAGTGCAAAATTAGAAGTGGTTGGTCAAATATCTAAAGCAAGGAACAACAAAAGAGAAGATTGAGATTGGATGAAGAAATCCACAGAAGGCCAGTTAGCAGGGCTGAAACATTTTTACAGGGATTGCGGAGCAAAGACATGAGATAACGTAGGCAAGGAACGTAACCCCATTGAGATCCAGAGATAATATTCAGCTGTCCAGGGTATACATTCAGTATTACATAACCTTCTCTGTTTCAGCAATTTCATGACATCTTCCTCACTGCAGACCTCCAAACAACATCCAATTGTTTTCCCTTGCATTTCTGAGGGGCACTGACCATTGTCAAGAACATCTGTCTAAGCGTCCATCTCCAAAGCCCTCATTGTGATCCTCTGACCTCACTCATGCATTTCTTACGTTACTATCATCATATTTTCCTTATTCTTCTAAAGTCAGTTACGATACTGTTCTGGACCTTTCACATTTGTCCACCTACACATGCAAAACGTTTTTCAAACTTTTCCAACAAATCAGGCAGGAGTCCTAAAGAGAATAGCTCCATTTATCCAAGCCTGATTCACTCCAGAGATGGTCTGTCCAGTACCCAGAGTAAAGTAAGGGTCCTGTGGAAAAAAAACGTATCACATATTATGATTCATTTACAACGAATAATGAATTGCACTTACAAAGGCACTCTCAGTTTCAGTATTTACTAACTCTAAGCACTAGATTTTTGTTTCTTAAAAGCATTCTCTTTAATATGGAGGGAACAGGGTCAAGAGGGATTGGGTATCTTCACTAATTCATTACAGTACTGACTATCCTGACTATCTGTGACTTTTCTGTGTGTCTCACGGTTTACTGCTCATTATCAGAAGAAACCTTACCTCCCTTCTAAAGTTTGCAATTCAGCTGGCCTTGACCGAGTAAAAACTTGAAGGGATACAGACTACCCGCTCTGGGAGAACAGTAGTTAGATGGGCATCACAAGTACACACGCATTCTCCAGAGGGTGCAGCAACTCCATCTCTTTTCTCACTTACACTGTAAATATGTTTCCCTTTGTCTTCCACCACCAAGGAAAAAAAAAAAAAAAAGACTCTTCCCTTCCCATCCTAGTTTTTCCTTCTCCTCTCCTTCTCCTTTTTGCTGTCAAAGACAACGGAGCTGCACAAGCCAGGCCCAGGCCGCCGACTGCGCCTCACAGCAATGCCAAGGCTCCTTCCCCTTCCTCCAACTTCACGGCGAGCCTCGACACGGGCCGAGGCAAGAGGACGGCGATGACGGGGGCGAGGAGGAAACGTGCACAGGCTGAGAAGGGACCTCGCTAACCGCAGTCGGCGGCGAAGCGGCAGGCAGAGGTGACCCCAGGACGCCACCCCCGAGCACACAACAACAAAGAAAACAGAGGCGAGAGGAGGTGGCTGCCCTGGAGCTAGTTCCTGCTCCTCCCCCTGCGCGGCTCTCCGCCAAGACAGACAGCGCAATGTAAACAGAGACAAAATGTGCGTTTATGGCAAAGCAGGGGGTAGAGACATACTCTACATTTTCTGGCGGCTGCTGCCAGCAACGCACACCGTCTGTCTGCTCTGGTTTAAGGGGCGAAAACCAGAGTTATCCTGCGTTTTGTACACTGTAGGTGGGTAAACAAAGTATTTCTCTTCCTTCTCCGCTGCCACAGGGCCTCTTCTGAGGGGAAGAGATAACCTTCCCCGGCCGATAGGTTTGTCTTGAAACAAAACAAAACGTTGTTTCACAGTCCCTTTTGCTCCCTCCATAACGCTCCGACCTGGAAGACGCAATCTCCTACGAGACCCGACGTTACTAGGGCTTGAGAGGGAAAATATGTGAGCTCCCGTCCTCGCTCCATTTCCCCCAAGTCAGAAACACCAAGGGGAGGAGGCAGAGCCCCGAATCGCTGCTGGGGACAAGCGCTCCCCCTCACCTGGCTTCTCCCCCTGCGTCCGGATTTCGAGGCTGCAGCCTTTCCTCCTCCCCCAATTAAATTAATGCCCCCTCACACCTGCTCGGACCCACGGCAGCTACACAAACACCCTCTCCTCACCTCCCTTTTTGGGCCGGAGATTATTTATTACGCAGGTAGCGAAAAGACGCGCCGGGAAGGGGGGGGGGGGTTGAGAGAAGGAGGAATCGGCTGCCCAGGGCGTACGCGCTCCCCCCGTCCCGTACTTCCCCAGCCCCGCAGGCCCAAGGGAAGCGGCAGGCAACCGGCCCTCGCCCCGTCCGGGCCGCACGGAAACCGCCTCCCCCCACGCGCCTCACCCGCCTGCGTGTGCGCGCGCGTGGGGGGGAAGGGGGGGCCCCAACGGACAACGGGAACCGGAGCGTCCGGAGGGGACGGGGGGAAGGGGGTGGGGGGGGCGCGGGCGCGAGGCCCCGCTCCGGCCGCGCCGCAGACGTTATTGTTGTCCGTTGGCCGCGCTCCCTCCTCCCCGCCCGCCACAGCTCACCGTCCGTCCCGGCTCCCGGACGGCCACCTCCGCGCCCCCCCACCCCTTCCTGCGCAAACGGCACGGCCCACGCGCGGGGCACTCACCCGTTCTGCAGCGGGCCCCGCGACCCCGCGCCGGGAGGGAGGGAGCAGGGAGACACCCCCCCCCTCCTCGGGGGGAGAGAAACGCGGGCGGAAGGGCGCTGCGGTCGCCTACGCGGAGCGCAGCGGCGGCGATCGCACGCGGACGCGGAGCCGGCGAGAGCGGAGGGCGACAAGCCCCCGGCGCAGCCCCCTGTCAGCCTGCTGCCCCCCGCACGCCCCGGATGGCCCCGCGGGTCGCCGCCGCTGCTTGTGTTGATGTGAGACACCGCAAGGGGAGGAGGGGCCCCCAACAGCTGAGAGGATGTAAACAGAAGGCCACGTGACCCCGCCTTCGCAGGCCGCCGAGCCCCCCTCCGCGCTAAAGGGCCGGCTTAAAAATCGGGGGGGAGGCGGGGAGAAACACAAACAGCTTCGCTTCGCCCCGTGATTGGCCGCGCTAGGCCAAGCCCGAGAGCCAATGGCAGTGCGGCGTTCACGGCGTTCGTCACCAGTCGCCTAGGGACGTTGGGATCCTTTTCCTAGGGTTAATCCCCAGGCAGCGTCCCCTCCCCCAGCCGCTGGAAAGCCGTTGCTCTGAGAGGGCCCGGCGGGCGGCGGGGAGCTGCGCGCTGCCCCGCGGAGCGGGCCAGCCCCTGACCGGCAGCGCGCCTGTCTGCCCTGCGCGGCAGCGGAAGGAAAACAGCAGCAGGTTGACGGAGTAGAGGGGCAGGCGGGGGCGAGAGAGACCCCAACGCGGAGGGGTCGGTGGCGAGGGCCCGGCTTGCTGGGCGGGGCGGTGGAGACCGGCCCGGGGCAGAGCGGGGGCAGCGCCGGTAGGAGGCCGGAGGAGCACACACAGCGTGTCAGGCCCGTTTTTTTAAAAGTACGAATGATTTCTGATGCGCATCCGAAATTGCTTTGCTTTCACCGGAGTTCCTAATTTCAGGTCGTTTTCTTCTTTCTCTGGCCAGAAGAAGCAAGAGGCAGGACGGCATCTCCTTGGGTCGTGCTTCTGTAGGACCTCTCACAGAGGAAGGCAAGAAGCAGCACTCCTTCCCCCGGTGTTGTTGCACAGTGAAGCCACCTTGGGCTTTGATGTTGCTAATGCTCTGAAAAATGAGCTAATTTGAAAAACTACAGGGAAGCCAGGGAAAGCTTCAAGGAATCTGGGGAGAACAGTGGAAGGGGCTATGACAGGAGCAAGTGGAGATTGAGACAGGGAGGGGCTCCACGTGCTGGGAAAGCCCGAGGTCATCAGAAGTTACTGGCTCGTCTTGGTAGTGGGAGACAGATAGTTCGGGTTTCTCAGTCATCGCCTCACGTTTTGCTTCAAAGGCTGGCTGGAGAAATGACGAGATATGGGGAATTCTGATTCTGAGGAAAGTAGGCTGTTTATGTTGTTTTGAAGAACTGATGCAAAGGTGTACAGGTGGCAGGACTTGTGCTGTTTTTGCTGATGAATTTTCCTTTGAGGAAAGGAGTGAGGAAGGCTGGAGATGAGAGTCAGAAAATTGATGGCGTTCACACTTGTGGAATCAGTAAAGTTCAATTGATCAGGCAAAAGGCATAGTGTTTAGGGATTTCAGCCAACTGGATATGGAAACCTGAAGATTTGTAATTGATGTTACAGTGATGGAAACAGCAACTTAAATAACTCGGTGGCATTCACAATGATAATTTAAACTGGAGTGCTTTTAGTGTTGAGAGATTGGTAAAATGGGGCTGAGAAGCATAAGGTTTTGAATTTTAGCCAAAGTTTGAATATTGGTAGAACAGAAATTCTAAATAAAAGCCGTGAGAAATGTAATACATAAATGTGTAGCTGGTAAGCGGCCAGCAGTGAGCCTTGCCTTGTTGGGGAGGGGGGAGAGAGAAAAAGTAAGGAAAGAGTAGTTCACAGTGACTGTAGATAGCAACAATTGAAGTTGAAATAATTGGCAGCATAAAGGGGAAGTGTTTCTGCTGGGCTAAGACTAGAAATAATTTTGTCTTTTGTTAACTGGACTGAGAGATTTGAGTCACATAAGTGTACATCCTGTTAACTGCTGTAACTGATACACTCTAACATGAGAAGTAGAGAGGAGAAGAAGCAAATAAATTCTTTTTTCGTCTTGAAATAAGCCTTGGCCTCAGGTAATAAACTTAATAAATCATCTCTACTGGCCCTGATTATTGAGCGTTTTTTCATTAAGAATTTTTGGATTGATGTAGTAAGTGCCTGTAATTCCCCACTTGTTGTGTATATATAAATTTCTTACTTTCTGTTCCCTCTCTGCATCACACCTTAGATGCTCTCTCACATGACCAACACACACTCATTACCTGTCAGACAACATGGACTTAATTATACCAGTGTTCACTCCAGACAGAAGCTATGCCACATTATGCTCTGAGGAAATTTTCTAGTAGTGCTCTCCTTTCCTCCCCACCAAATTACCATGTTATGCTTGAACTGACTCCATTTTCTTTTCATTTGCAGTGGACAGGGACATTAGATTGGGAAGGTCATTCTGTCGTCTTCTCTCAAAGATGAAAAGTAGAAGCTTCAATGTTCAGGTTTAGCAGGAAATTCTACTCTCAAACATGCGTGGTTCTGCAAATCTAATTTAACTCCTGTCATCCATCATCAGACCACAAGTAAGGTGCATGTTTTCCTTTGCAGTATATAACTTTTGCATCTTGATGTCAAATATACTTATTTTCAGGTCATTTTAAATTTGAGATGTGCATAAATTGGACAACCTTTCTTTTCATTTAAGTGTCAGTTAACATTCTCAGAAAATATATGTCAGCTCAAGTATTACTTGACAGGCCTGTCAAAGCTCTATATAAATTAGCTGAGTTCAAAATCTCTGTAGATCGCTTCTTAAGAACAGCACAGTGAACATCCTTTCACCCCCCAAAAAGAATGGGTTGTTTAAGTTAGCGTACCCCTGAAACTTCATTATTCTTTGGGATTTTCCTACTTTCTATGCAGATTTAAGCAGTGTTTACTCTTTCAGCGCTTTGACCTGATTCTCTGTTACTTTTTTTCAGGATCATGCACACAAACTAAGTATGTCTTCATTCTGTGCTGCTGATCGAGATTATAACATTCAGATGCCTGGAAGAAAAGCACATACTTAAGATTTCTAATTTACAGATAAAAATAGAGATTTGCTACTAGTGATCATTGAAGTTAAGTACTGAGTCTGTTACCATATTGAAATGAAAATCAGCAGATAGACACAGCAATTTATAATGAAAATTTTATTCCGGATGAAGATGATGTCATATCATGAGTAGTTAGGTATTTAATTTTTTACCTACGTAGAAAAAGTTGCTCTCTGCACTAAAGCAGCATTTTGACCTTCTTAAAAATGCCAGTAGCTTCAAAGTAGAATGGTGCAAACAGCATGCCTTAAGTGAAAGCCGGATAACATAAAACTAGCAAATAACATTTTATTTATACTGCTTATATGTTTTGCACATCTCAGCTCAAGACATGAAAACCAGTTATATCATCATTGCCATTATTTAAGATGGCTTCCTTCAAGTCAGTTTCAACTTTATCTGGGATACCGAAAAATCACTTTCAAATACTTTCCAATGCTACAGCAAATATATACAAAACATATTTCTCTTGAAATGTGTTTTTCAGACATATGGGACATCTCAGTAATTTAATAAAGCTTGACCTTGTAACATTTTTGCCTAAGCTTTAGCTATTTAAATAGTTTCAATGTTCTGCAGTACAGTCTAACAAAGTTGCAACAGTATAATGTTCTATTGGATTTATGAGGGTTTGAGGTTTTTTAAAAAATATTATCTATATCAAATAGGAATCTCTGTACTCCCTTGCTTAGCTCTGGAACAGCTAATTCAAGGAAAAGGGTATAAAAGACAGATTTCTAAGTCCTGTTTCTACTCAAGTTATTTTCATGTTGTGGTTTGTGCATTTGAATGTTGACTTAGCTTTTCAGAAAGTAGTGAAAGCTTACAAATTATCATTTTGAAATAATCAACCTTTTCATTTTCACTGATTTTGCTCTTTACTGTAGTTAATGAAACCAGATTTTACTAGTAACTTTTCGTTTTAACTTTCCCAATTTGCATTGACTTTTGTTTTAGGTTTGGGAAAAAGGCACCAATACAAAGACAGAGAAGCAAATTCTAAAGTAGCTATTTTAATCTACGGACCCTTATTGTTATGCGGGTTACCTGCCATTTGCTTTCCCTATTGACAGACTTCTGAAGAAGTGTTCCGAGTGTCAGCACTTCACAAATGTTGGTAAAGAAGTTATAACCAGCGCATAGGTATGTAGAGGTTCAATCAACTCAGGAAAAAGTAGTTAAGCAGCAACTGATGATCACCCTGAAATCAAAACAATTAGAATTTCTTGTTTATGGAAAGTTACTTCTGGCTGTGTTTTCAACTGATGATTTATGGAGGGCATACAATTAAACAGAAGAAACAAAGCTAGGAAGATGTAGCATTGGGTCTGCAAGTAGTCCAGAAAACCCACATAAAAATACCCCAATAGGGTAGTAAAATAGAGATGAACTAATGTAGATTAAAAGATACAACCAAAATACTATGGAAATTTAACTCGATGTCCTGATGCAAAAGCTAAAGCTAAGCTTATGTTCAGAGTATAGGCCCCACGCACCTTCTGTCTGTATTTAGATGAACTGGCTTGATTTGAAACAGTATGGAGATGTGGGTAAGTAATACTTGTTCTTGCATCAGAGCTAGACAAAAGCTAAGCCAAACAAAAATTGAAAGTCATTTTTAAAATAAACCTAAGAAATGTTAAGATTATAAATTTATAATCCAAAAAATAATTCCCATTGTTAGTGGTCCAGCTGAATAAAACAATTCTGAAAGGTATGTAAAATCAGTGTTCTCAGCCTTGCAAATTTATTTTTTTTCTCACATTTTTTTCCTCACTGAAAGTATTTGTCATCTTCCATTATGCTAGTAAAGGTGTTCTAAAGAAGATGGTAGGACTAGTGTTTTCAGAGTTAACGATAGTTGCTGTCTCTGTTTCTTACATTACTCTCATCCTAGCGACAATATATGGCCAATGTAGCACAGTCAATAGAAGCTAAAAAAGTTGAACTGAAGAATTCTAGACAAATGGTTTGTCTACCATGAGCAGCCATAAGTAGGATGAGAAGAATCTATTGGTTTCTGAACTCAGCTCAGTCCAATATTTAGACTGATTTGGAGATCGGAAGCTTCTTCTTTCCTTCTACTTCAAAAAAAAAAAAAAATAAAAGTTTCTTCACACCAGAAACTAAACTGAGCACTGAGATAATTTATATTTAATCTTCTTAACTTTGGATAAGTCTTTGATGCATAACATCCTGTTTCTCATTTTCTTTACAGTTGTTACTCATCTTTTCCTCAGGGCTCTACAGTCTCATTAGACTTCCTTCCCCCAGTCTAATCTCATTTTACTTTTTTGTTTCATCTTCAATTATCAGGTATTTTCATATTGGAGTTGATTCCCCATGTCTGTTTTTTGTGCCTCCTCTCCTTGCCTTATTACAGTTTTTTCATTACTATAGCATTGAGGATTTTTTTCATCTTTTTAATTTTTCTTTTCATTGCCCTTTTTCTTCTCTTTTATTTTTTGATGGATTTTCTTTTTTCTTGACTGGCTTTGACTGGTCAGCTTGTAGGTGTAGAGCGCAAACAGCATGTTCCACATAAGTAGCAATTAAAATTTCAGATACTGTCTTCTGCTCCCTGTAGTAGGTGTCACTTCCAGCAAGAAGATACAGTGAGTACATATTCCACAGAGTATCATGCATTGTCATTGGTGCAGCCTGTTTCAGGAAGAGAGCTCTGAAATGGAGAAACACTGCACTGACTTTCTCTTAACTTTCAGAATTAGTCCTTCCACGTTAACATCTTGTCTCAGAGCAAAAAGTACTGTACTGTTGAAGAAGCTGCAAGTAATACATAGTGAAAGGTAATGAAGTAAGTAACTGCTGGAAAAAAAGTTTCTTTTATCCTTGATGTTTGGCCCACCTATCATACTTTAAAAACATTTCAACTTACTTTTGCATTCCTTGCTCCCAGATATTGGAGTGTACCTTCTGTGGCTGTCATCTCTCTAAGCAGTCATCACGCCATCTCTAAAGATCAGTAATATCTGGGATCTCCAGGCCCCAGGAAGGCTGATTGGCTCCCACACAGTGCCAAACTCAAGCTGTGTCCATTCAGTTGCGCCTGCAGCACCAGCCCTCTCACAGATAAGTTCTAACGGACTAGTCTAATGGACTGCACAGTCACTTATCACATTGTGACCCCCATTACTAATAACATAGCGAGACATCAAGCTGGCTCTGTTCATTATTCGTTTGGTCCCCTATCACAGCAGTGTGGCTACATTGCTTTCAGATATGGCCTGGCTCTGGAAGCAGTTTAGTTAAATTTGTATGGTGCTGCTTTGACAGGTGAGATCTGCAAGATCTTACCTGTAAGACTGGTGAGATCTGCATACACTGGCTTTTGTGCATCTGTGGCCTCATTAATTGCGATTTCAGTAAACAAACCCCAAATAACTGTCTTAGACAGAAGTGGTCATGTGCTTAACGTGAGGATAACCTCTCCCAAAGGCTGTAGAACTAGTTAATTCAAAAAGGAGTAAATCATCATTTACTCCAAACCATGTCTTTATGTTACACATTACTTCATAGAGTATGCCTACTGATCTTTAAGACTTATCTTTTAGTATTGCACACTCTCTCTCTCCTACCTCCTCCTTTCAGGTAAATTTGTACTATAGCCTTTCAAAGACATTTGTAATTTTAGAAATTGAGATTTACGTTGCTGTAGATATTGAGAAACACTCTCTTCAGACATAAATGCCATTAAGCATTTGAATACTGTTACACACCCTGTGGATCACGATGGTACTCCTCAAAGCACACATAATCAGTTCCAATTAAAATGTTTTGAGGCTTGAGGCATTTATATTTATTTGTGATCCCCATAATCTGTCCATGTGTCCCAGCTCTTACGCTCCATTTAAGTGATCACAACTCCTACCTGCTTTATCTGAGAGAATGTGATAGAACTGCTTCTTTTGCTGCCCTGAATAAGCAGGAATAGCAGCAGTATTTACCAAAAATTATGTACCCTCATATGTCTAGTTAGGACAGTGCAGGATTTTTTTCACTTGCCACAAAATCCTCTGCTAGGGCAGTATTAGCATTCTTGGGTTTCCTAGAGAATCATTGGGAGCATTCTTGGATGTGTGCAAAGGATGGCACATAGCCAGAAGTATCATTTTAGCTGTCAGAACATAAATTGTACTCAGTTTGTGTTCTAAAACACTGAAAGCACATGTTAAAAATACATTTTTTAAGTGAAAGATGAGAATGTCTGAAATTAAATTAAATTCAGTTAAATGGGAGCTGCGGCCACAAACATTGGTCTGAAGGATGCGTCTCTTAGGATCTGCTATCTGACCTTCTTGGGCTTACTTTTCCCATTTACTGCTCATGATTTTGTCTTATTTTTTTCTGTTAGGATCAGCATGAGATCATAGGAGTGGAAGGGTTCCAGTAACCTAGAGTCACTGAAAATTATATAACCAAATCTTTTTCATAAACATAAGCTAATCATATTATACAAAAAAATTTAGAAAGCACAGAATAATGGTTTACATGCAATAAATTTAAATTTAGTCACACAATAAAATGTAAAAAATATATAAATTTAATATCAACCCAGGTGTTTGTTGTATACATATTGCATAAAATAATATTTGCAAAGAACAATACCAGAGTAATATGGAGCTATAGGGGCCTGAGCTCAAAGATATATCAAAAGAAATTGCTAGGTGATACTTACTTCCTCTATGCACATTTCTTTAAGAGATTTGGCACTGATATTGGAAAAAAATGTTACTAGTATTTCATTACAGTTTTTTAGTTTTCTTAGTGAAGAAACTAGAAGCACATTGTATAGCTGTTACACTAATAGAGAACTAACTTAGATAATGATGGCAATTATATTAAGGATAAAGTTCACCTACTGTAATGGCGTTTTACAAATAATAGGGTATTTTAGGCCATTCTGTCTTTCAAGCCATTCTTTCTTTCAAAACATTAGGAATACTTGATTTCATTCCTTTTTTTCCCATGACCTGTGATGGGAAAAGAAATATTTTCCTTTTATTTTTATATTTTCAATTTGTAACTTATCTCAGAGTTTTATTATTATACAGAATGAGTATGTCAGCAGAAAGTGTCATGTGTTATTACCTCTGTCCTATTCATTGATTGTAAACTGCAAGCACAACACATTCTGCATTTAAAAAAAAGATAATTTTTTTTTTCCTAGCTGTAATGGACAGTGAGGCAAACAAGACGCTTTTTGTGTAATTCTTTGTGTAAATCAATAGGATATTATGCTAAGTTTTTGGTGCTTTTTTCTTTGGAAGCAACACAACCCTTACGACTGAGGAAAAATTATGTGCCACCATTGTTAATAGTTTGAAGTCAATCTGTGAGCTTCACTTAAATTAGTCATTGTTGAAAGGAAGTTACTTTATTTTGCATCTTAAATAATACCTAAAATGTATTCTGAAATTAATGAGTGTTGGGAGCTGGTCTGTATTTTTACCAGAGTGTTTAATGAAGTATGGAGCAATATATAATTTCATTGATATGAATTAACAATCAACTTGCAAAGCCTCTGTTCTGCATGTGGGCTGAAAATATATTATGATTAGTACTTCTCTGGATAGTCAACTTGCCTGTGTGCAATTTAAGAGACTTATAAGGCCAACCATCCACTTGCAGAGTGACAGTCAATCTATATCTTACATGCTGCTTTTATCTTCAAGTAGGAAAGCTATCTACATGTTGTAAATATGTCAAAAATCCAAATGGTTTTCTAGTTTGATTTCTAATGCATTTAGTATTTTGGCAAAGAAAGAAGGTTAACTATATGTGATTTTTCCTGAACTAGGAAAGTTAGATATTAATTAGTTGGTGGATATCAATTTATTCTTCTTTTGGACTGTATAAAAGCAGCCTTTACCAAGAGTTTACCAAAAAGATAAGGAAACGTTCATTTTTGTACAGCAGTCATTAAAGTTAACATGATAGTCTCTTAAGTCCATAATATATAGTATTCTCCATTTAAATGTTTTATGAGAAACTAAGGAAGAAAAAAATTAGATGCAGCAGACTTACCAAAAGATTTGTGCTTAATATTCAGCCTGCAGACTGCTTTGTAAAGTCCTTAACAGAGCATAATCTTTTCTTTCAGCATGCTCCCAACTCTTGGTGCTTTCCAAAAAATACAATTGATATTTTTCTTCAAATTTGGCAGATATTTTGCACCTATTTTTTGCTTCTTTTTGGTTTCTGGATGATGCAATTGGCCATAGTTAAGTCCTGGGAATATATGCAGATGGCTGAGAAAATGCAAGTGAAACTTGATAAATATGTCTGAGTCAACGCATTATATAGTAAACTGTATGAAACTGGATTGTTAGGACAGATGTAAAGGCTATGTGGAACAGATCTTTATTTAACCGGTTAATTAGAGTGCTTTGCTAGAATGTACGCTATTCTATCAGATGTATAGTAGAAGAAATGAAATGCCTTAAGTATTCTCCCCTATTTGGAAATGTGTGTTTTACCTCCAGCTCTTGGAGTAATTATAAGAAAGGTAAAAATAATGAGAGATTAGGTAGGTAAGATACAGGCACTGAAAGGAGTCGTATGGATATGGGGATACTAGTCATGTTTTACAATGAAGGTAGTTGGGTATGCTTCCAAAAGTATTTTTTTATTCTATAGGAATTCTCTAAGTATACAGAAACATTAGTCTCTGTAGAACTGAATGTTTATAAGTGTGTGACACTGTTACTGATTGTTATAAGACAATGTCATTGATAATGCTGTAATATTTACTCTCTTGGTGCCTAAACACAAACGTTTTCTACAACACTTGGCACAGTCAGGATCCAGAGAAGCAAGCAGTTTTTCATCTGATAAGCTTACTATTTAAACAAATAGGTATATATAAATAAATAAATAGGTAAGCCAGGTGCAGACTGAAAACAGAGGTACAGCGGACAAGCAGAATAATAGTAAGCATTAGTCTAGTTGCACAACTTTATGGGATGTAAAAGTGATTAGAAGAAGGTAAAGTAAAGTGAAACAGTTAGGAAAGAAGATGAGTGAAGCGGCAAGACAGGAAACAGAAGATGAGAGAGCTAGAAGAAAAAGGTATGACACACAACTGGGATCTGGGAAGTTACACAAGGTTGCAGAAAATAGCTAATAAAAATAGAGCAAAACAAAGCTCAAAATTTTAACTTTTTTCTTCTCTGAGTATACAAACCTCTGACCATTTCTGTGGCTGCTTCTGCTAGCACTGATTAGTTCTAAATATTTTCTCTCTTCAGCTTTTCTTGTACAGAGCCACATAGTTTGAAGTACAGCTAGATCATAGTGCCTACTTAATGGAGGAAATGTCACTGGCACACTTTGGAAAGGTTCTGAGGAGAAAGAGTGGATAAAGAAGGAAAAGAAAGGAAAAAAAGATGCTGAAAGTAATATCTTGTAACTGAAATAGGCTGCAAGTGAGGGTGGTAGACTTGGAGTCCTCCACACATATAACAAAAAAAAAGTATTTATGTGATATGCTGAGTGCTTTGAGATGCCTGACTCCTAAGAGAGATTCACTTTTGGCAAGAATGGTAGCCACTGATATCAAGGAGCAGCAAAAGCAGAGCTGTTCCTTAAGAGAAGGTAAGTCAGGAGCTGAGAGTGGCCACAACACAGCCCAGGTGGTGTCCTCACCAGCAGGGCACAGTCCCACTGCAGGCAGATGAGCAGAGTAGGGTGATGACAGCAGCAGGCCTTACCAACAGTCTAGCAATCATCAGGCAAAAGCAAGGCAACAAGCCAGGTCCAAGGTCAATGTAGGAAATCCAAAAAACAGTCCAGGAGCAGGACTGAGAGTGTAGGTGCACCTACAGCATAGATCAGACAAAAGCTGAAGACGCAGGCCTGAGGTTAAATAGAGCTCCAAGGCCCATGGGCAGGAGGTGTGAGTAGAGGCAACAGGTAAGGCTAGTCAGGGCGCCCAAGGCCTAATAGTGCACCTGGCATTGAGCTGTTCAAAGGATCAAGCCAAAACAGAGCTCTTGCAAGACATAACTTGGCAAGACAAGCTTTGCAGTGAATGCATTAGTGCTGGGTATAATCACCAAACTAGATTGTACTGATTAGTCATATTTAAGGTACACCAAATTAAAAATTTTCTCATCATTTCAGATGACCTTAAACAGGCATTAGCCTCTTGTAGAAATGACATTGCTGACTGTTGTGATAAGAAAGGGGTTTGTGATCTTTTTCATCTGTTTTATTTGGCATAATGCATACATCTTAATGTGCAAGACAAGGACAAGTAAGCAGAGCAGTGTTTTTGTTAAGCCTTGACTAAATGCCAAAGGCCAGCATTTTTATTTTATTGCACATTGCTAATAGGGGAAGATCTTGTTAAAATGTGCTCATTCTAACATGCAGCCACAGGACTGAGCATTTTATACTCCCGAAGGTCTGAATAAATGTCTAAGTCTCCACCCTTTCAATCACATGGAAAATTGTAGTATTCTGATTCCTGACAGTTCTCATTTTCTACTAACCCAAAGAGATAAAAAAACTAAATAATCAAACAGTGGATAATAAATAACTGTAAATCTTGATAGGGATTGGATGCCTATAACTGTTTTACTCTACCACTTTCTATTTTTTCATAAAATTACATAAAACTCATGTATGAAAGAGCAAAGTTTTGATTAGTTTTTTGAATAGTGTGAAAGTTAGTGCGCTAAAATCTGTAACTTTTAATCATGTAAAACAAGCCTGAAATCAATGGGACTACATGCCTACAGGGTGTTTCTTTTTGTATGTATGTTGAGCCTTTGGGTGACAGGAAAAGTCTCAATGGACTTCGAGACAGAGCAGTACAAATGTATTCTGTCTACGTGATACTATATAATAGCAGTGGCAGAATTCGATCCTGGAACAAGTAGTATCTCGATACATTAAAGAAAAATCATTATTTACTTTATATGGTAAGTTTGCTTTTGTATGACATTTCTCTGCTGCTGGACAAGGCAGAAATGCAAGAGTAGTTCAAACCTTTTTTTCCTTTCCCAAACAACAACCTATTTTATAACTAAATTGCTGTACTTTTTTACTATTTTGAGGATATAACTAATTAGAATCTGTGCACTTCTGTTCAAAAAGGTTCACAGTGCATAGGCGACAATGTGTTAATGTTAAAGACTGCCCACTAAATATAGATATTGATTTTCCCTCTATAAAAGTCAGTATCTAGCTAATTTTTAGGTGTTTCGATCCTTCACATAACACTTTTCCTAATGAAAAAAATGGATCTCAAAGCACACTCTAGATCACAGGTTAATCTGTCTGTGGCAGGCACATGTGCAGCCTGTATTAGCATCAACTTAAGATGCTGATACAGGCTGTATTTAGACTGTATTAGCATCAACTTAGCTATAATCAATGAAAGAAGTTTCCACTTAAATCTCACCTTGGCTGCTAAGTAATTGGTAATTGCAGAGCCCTGCTGATTTAACACTTGTATTCTCTAGAAGACTTATGCTATAGAATAGTAAATGAGGCTCAGGAACTTTCCTTTGCAGAAGAAAGTAACTGATACTTTTTCTCCATGTGTTTGAATTAACCTGAATTAAGCTACTTTGTTTCTGGCATATATCAGCAAAACTGAACCTGTAGTGAAAACAAAGGTAGAGATTAAGACATAAAAATAGAATAGCATCCAAATGATTTCAAGTCTCTAGAAGCCACTAGAAACTAGACAGTGTGTAAATAAGCATGTAGCTCACACTTGTATGGCAAAGGAAATTATTTGTGATCCAGCTGGGTTCATTTGTTTTCTTCATATAGATCTGTATTAAAAGTAAAATTATACAGATAGGTAAAAAATAGATATGCAGAACAAAAAAACTCATATATCTAAACTATTTAATCACATTCTGCTTTGTCCTTGACCATCTTTTAACATATAAAATACTATATGAAAGCTACTGCATAGCTGTTCATAAGTTTTTTGATAGCCTTTCACCTTCCAAAGAATTGCCAGACTTCAGAGGATTATTTAGGCATATAAAAACAAAAAGGAATTGCAATCATCTCCTGAATCTCGGAGAGAGTAGGAGCATTGTATTTTCTGGAATAACTGACTAGAAACAGATTTTGGAAAGCCACAATGAAAGATGCATCCTAGACATTTAAGAGCTGTTCTGAATAATTTCATGAATGGCACAATATATTGAATTCTGGTTTAAGATTTTTTATTTTTTGTTATGGGGCTTTAGACATTGCTCAATCCACTTATCTCAGATCCCTACGAATCAGAGAATTACAGGATTGTTGGAAGAGTTGGAAGAGACCTCTGGAGATCAACAGGTCCAACGCCTCTGCTCAGGCAGGGTCAGCTAGAGCAGGTTGCCCAGGACCATGTCCAGTTGCGTTTTGAATAGCTCCAAGGATGGAAACTCCTCTGCCTCTCTGGCCAACCTGTTCCCATGTTCAACCACCCTCACAGTTAATAAGAATTTTCTTGTGCCCAAATGGAATTTCCTGTGTTTCACTTTGTGCACATTCCCTCCCGTCTGTCACTGGATGCCGTTGAGAAGAGCCTGGCCCCATCCTCTTTACACCTTCTCATCAGATTTTATATACATTGACAAGATCTGTCCCTGAGTCATCTCCTCTCCAGGCTGAACAGTCCCCGGTCTCAGACTCTCCTCATATGGGAGATACTCTAGACCCTTCATCGTCTTTATGGCCCTTCACTGGGCTCGCTCCAGTAGCTTCATGTCTGTCTTGTACTGGGAGCCCAGCACTGAACCCAGCAGTCTAGATGAGGCATCAGCTGTGCTGAGCAGAGAGGATCACCTCCCTCATTCTGCTGGCAACAATCTTCCTAATGCAGCCAGGATACCGTTGGCCTTCTTTGACACAAGGGTGCATTGCTGGCCCGTGTTCAGCTTAGCGGCTGCCAGGTCCCCTAAGTCCTCTGCAGAGCTGCTTTCCAGCAGGTTGACTGCCAGCATGTGCTTGTGCATGGGATTATTCCTTCCAATGTGCAAGACTCTGCACTTCCTTATGTTGAACTTCATGAGGTTCCTCTCTGCCCGTTTCTCTAGCCTGTTGAACTACCTTTGAATAGCAGAGCAACCTTCAGGTGTATCAGCCACGCCTCCCAGTTTTGTGTCATTTGCAAATTTCTGTGAAGTTTCTTGCTTAGAACTTTTGGACCCTTTAGACCTTATCTGTCAGGGTAGCTTCAATACCTTGCTTAATAGGGCTGTGCTCCTGTTGCACAGTGACCCTGAGGCTTTTTTCTTGGCTTTTATATTTGCCGCAGTCTTTACTATCACTGACAGTAATGAAGTCAATGTATTACTCTTCTTTACTCTCACATTGTCCCCTGTAGCTAGGCAGGATCATTTCAGATGATAACAGTAGTTCTTTCTTGTGGTGATTAAATATAAGAACAGTCTTACAGAACCTTTATTTAATTCATACACTGATCCCTACTGAACACTGGTATTAATTTATCATAGGCTAGTCTGCTTATTGAATGACAGCATAAATAAACTGTATGGGTATGGTTCTAGTGGGTTTTTAAAACTGATTTAGCTACTGCAGTACAACTTTACCATTCCTCACAAACAAAGCTTGGGAACCAGAACGCAATCAGATACTGAGAATCCATGCTGTAATAAGTACTTGATTTGTGACTCAGAGCTGCAGTGGACTGTAATGTCTGAAGACACTTAAAAGAATGAAACGTGCCCTTCATTTTCACACAGAAAGGTAAAGACCCAGCAAATAAGTAAGGCCGATTACCTTCTTGTTGAGTCACAATGTAAATCTTCCTAGCGTCCTAGGAGGAAAATTTGACCTGCTGTAACCACTTCCCAAAATTTCAAATAAACTTACTCAATACTTACATACTATGTGGAGCCGTATAAACTTATTTTATATACCTATATACATATGCATATACAAATATGCATATGTGAACTCAGGTAAACTTCCTTGATGGTTCTTATTTAAGTACCCTCTGTATATTGTTAGAGTAATTCTTATGTCTCCTTCCCACCCCCCTCCTCTCCTCTCCTCTCCTCTCCTCTCCTCTCCTCTCCTCTCCTCTCCTCTCCTCTCCTCTCCACAGTTAGAAGGAGCTAATACATCCAAGATCTTCATTAATTCCTCTACCTAATACTAGACTGTAAATTCTTTGGGGGCAAGGGATGTCATTATGTGTTCCCATTATTACATCTACCTGTATATATCACGCTCTATTTTAGTAGATCAAATAGCCTCTGACTTTCTGATGTTGATGTGCTAATCTTTTTGCTGCCAAGATTCTTCTGATTTTACAAGAGTTACTTCAGGAAACACGGTCACTGGTTAGAACAAAGGAAGGAGAGAGTTAAGACGCACTAGTCTTAATTGTTCCTAACCTGTGTTAAAATAGGAGTCATATTTACCATTAGAAATTGTTTTGAAAAGCATTATTTATGTTATCACTGAACTGAAGAAAATTTATTGGAAAGCTGTAGAGAGATTTGTATTCAGTGAACATCCTGCTATTGTTATATTTCCAACTGGGACATTCACATCAGAGAGATTGGTCTTCTAGCTTATTTTTAAATAATTATTGTTTGTAGCATAATTACTAGAACAGCATTATAATGCTAGCAAAGCTAAGAAGCTCTAAAACCTGAAATATAATAAGGTGGCCACGAAGAACCTGAACTAAATAGGAGATAAAAATTTGGTAGGGGTTTTTCCTCCTACAAAGAGAAGATAGGCTCTATTCCTCTAAAAGTATCCGGAACTGCCGATCAAGTCACATATGCAAACACTTTCACCCATGCAGAAAGTGAAAGACTATGGCATTGATTACTTCTACACAGTCTTGTAATATTTAATACCAACGACTTTAATATTAGTTGAAAGATAATTTTTATGCAATTAAATAACAGTGAAGTAATGATACTTTTCATTCCCATAGCCTTCAACATAAAGATAATTATCTTCCCAGATCTCTGTAGAATAGGTATGTATCATTATCCTTGTTTTATAGAGAGCACAATGAGGCATAGCAAGGTTAAACAAATTTCTCAGAATGAGAAAAAAAAAACTGTGAAATACCAAGAATAGTACTCTAATTTCTTGTCATCTTGTTCTATTCTGTTTTCACAAGATCATCCTTTATTAAGTTGTCATCTGAAGCACCTTTTAACTGGTTAAGACTGTGAAGAATTTAAATGAGAAGCTTCCAAAAGTTCATTGAAGAGGTGAACCATCAAGATAGAGGATATAAAAAGCATTGCACTGAAGATGAGTTTTGTCAGGTATATCCAGTTTAAATGTCCCTGTCACACTACCTTATGGGATGGAAATTGCTTACTGGAGTTAGCTCTAAAACCTAGTTTAAACAGTGCAAATCATCACTAAACAGTGCAACCTCACCAAAATACCGGTGATGTCGTCTGGTTGCTTTTCTACCAAGAGCCTTAACTTTTTTACGAGACAAAGGAGTGATCTGTGGTTCATGATTTGCAGGGACAGAGTCCTTAGCTGTTCTTTGCACCCTCTACACCCTCTATCTTTTACAAGATTGTTTCTGATCATTGGGAGTTGGACACAGCAGGGATCCCTGTCATTTTTTTTTCTTTCTTCAATAAATCTTACCAGATTTTGGAATCTTCCACTTGCAGTCACTGGAAGAAAATCAATCTCCTAGCAATTTTGAAAGAATAGATGATAGAAATCCAATTCAGGCAGCTTTAAAAATAAAAATTGGAATCCACACTTATTTTTTTTTTCCTTGGGGAAAAATGAATACTTTAATATTAAACTGTGGGTGCTATATACCAAATGGAGTTCCTGCCGTAAGTAAAAATTACAGTCCTTACATTTCCTATTTAGATTGGTCTTTATGGTGATGATATTTGAATGAATTCAGAAATTATTTCATGAGTTTTTGCAAATCTCATCTATAGCAAAATTTATCTACTTTCACTAAGCAGCACTGACTGTTGCCAGAAAAGTGTCAAAATTATTCTCAGTAAATCTATTTCCATAAATTTGTCTCAGGTAGAAAAAACATTTTTGCAAAGAAAATGAGTCTTCTGATTATAGCCAAAAAAAGAATACAACTACAGATTTGGAAAAAAAGTAAAAAAAACCCATCTCACTGAAGACTGTATTTAATTGTATCTAGTCGTAAATTTTTAAGAATATTCCATATATCCTTGTAGCACGTTCTACGGTTTCCCAATCTCATCCTTGGTGAGAAAAGATGCTTTACAACCTCCAGAATATTTTTATGATAGGTGAGGATGAAAAGTTTACCACATTCTACAAAAGATCAATTTTTCTGTAATTAAATGTCTCTCTTTAATATTTTCATTGTCTGTTTTACATCTTATAGGGTAGCAAACTCTGCAATCCTTGCTTAAATAAGTCTGAGTATAGTTGCCTTTCACATTAAGACAAGATTGTGCACAATTAGTTATTCTTTCAAGACCTGAATACCCTTAGTGAGTAATATTACTGATAGATGGAGCCTAGCCTACTGAGCTCTAACGTAGCTGAGCTACCTGCACATAGAGTCCACGGGTGCACATGCTCCCAGATGTGGGAACTCTAACGAATATTCTACAAAGATACTGGAATAATTCTGGCAGGACTGCCGCTCTAGCAGTTTTTCCTGAGAAGGCTCTTTTATGGTACTTCAATTTTAGGGCTGTAAACAAGAAGTGCTTTGCTGACAGTGATTCCAGGTATATTACAGTTTAGTTATCAGACTGTATACCTTTCCCAGATGTGTTAACCCTCTCCTGTTAGAATGCCTGGTACCGTAAGGGGAAGAATACCAAGTACTTTCTCAGTAAACATGCAGACAGACCGTGCTTGAAGGGGATCCAAGACCCAGCCTTAGGTTCAGAGCAAATATTGCATTCTAAAATCATGAAGGAATTGTGATGCTGGGTTTGACCCTCCCTCTTTTGTTGAATAAAACATTCTTGGATGGATTTTCATTTTGGGAAAGAGTTTTTTTGAAGAGATTTAAGAGAAAGCTTGGTACAAAAGAACAGAATTACAGGCCCAGTCGTTGCTCGGAAAGTATGTTTTGTAAGAACACAATTTGATCACAGAAATTTGATGCTTTTTTACTGGGGTTTGCCTTTATCTAAATCTGATGGAACGTATCTGAGTCCAGATTCTGTTGGAAAACCTACATTGCTAGATGGGTTTCTGTCAGAACCTGGGTGAGTTTTTTCCTGCAAAGTCAAAATCATTTTCTTGTGTGTGACCATTTGCAATGAGTGTGGAAGCCCTAACTCAAAACTTGCAGTTCTAGGGCTAGTGAAGCTTCTAAGTTCCACAGCTCTGAGAACTTACCCCAGGGCTTTCAGGATCTGTGGCTATAAAGCCCATAGGAATGACTTTTATCACAGATAGGGAAAAGAAATACCTAGCCATTTCTGTTTATCTAGAAAGATTGTGTCTGCAAGCGTGATGTCATTAGTTTTTCTTTCTCAGAAGTTTTCTAAGTAGTGAAATGTCAGGCAAAAACCTAAGGGAATCACCCCAGTATCATTTCTTTTCTGTTTAAAGATAGAGTTCAAGAGATGCAATCCACTTGCTAAAAGGGTAGGTGTTTTAATCTGAAGTGAAAAATTCTGCAAAGACTTGAAAACAAATTCATCACTTCACACATTAGGCTATCTAGAGATGAGACTTTGGCACAGCTTTTGAGGATAAATAGCATGTCTATTTGATCAAAGAAGTTTTTGTAGATTAGCTAAATATTGAAGATGTAAAGCTGCTCTCCTCTGTAAGGTATATAATTGGCAAAAATGATCAAAGTAACCTTTCAAATTTCTGGATAGATACTAAGTAGGCATTTTCCAGGGTTAAAGATTGTACTTAAACAAAATAACAAACAAACAAATGCTAAAGCATCCTCATCTGCTCTTTGGGGGGGGGGGGGCAGGAAAGTGGGAAGGAGGGAAGAGCACAGATAAAGACTTCTTTTGAAAGGCTGAGAGAGGAACATTTGTTGTGATACATTAGTCCTTTGAAAACAGGAGACAGTTGATAGTGGCAAAGCCGGCTCCATCACTCAAGAGTCTGACATCCCTGGGAAGCGGCTGGCCAGACTACGTGAGTCTGGTTTTTGCATTGCTCACAACCCTGTGCTAGCAGCTGTTATCATACTGTTAGCCTTCTGAAGTCCTCATGTAACCTCTTGAAACTTATATGGGCTCCATGCTCTGAAATGACCTGCCAAATATTTTAAAACAGAATCGTCGTTATATCTCACTTTCTTTTCATTTTCCACCTGGGAAAGAAATAACTTGATTAGCTTGGGTGATGATAGGAAACTGGAGGAAATCCAATCATGATTTTTCAGTCTGAAGGATTTATTTCCTTTCATTTCACTCATTTCCATTCAGCTGAAGATAATGAGGTTATGTAGGTCCAATTTCAAAGGGCACAATTTGAAATAATGGGCTTTGCCCAGTTACATTAGTTTTAAGTTGATGATTTTGATGATGTTGCACAAACTGGAGTATAGTCCAGTTTGTTTTCCTGGAGATATGGTAGCTCAGCAGTGAAGATATGAAGTGATTTTTGTTTCCCTCTCCCCTCTAAAGCACATGAGAACAGATCTGCTGAGTAGGAAGTGCTATTTTTACATAATCACTTTTCAAACTAGAACTTCGCCATAGACATTTCGAAGACACCAAACTAAGCAACTTGGAAGTCACTACTCTGGCTGCAAACTGCATGTGAGAAGCTGTTGTGTGGATCATTCAATAACTTGATCATTTCCTCTTTACCCGTTTTTCTGTCAGCTCTCTGAAGTGTTTCCTAATAAGTATGCTTCATATTTCTGAGGCTAACCACCCATAAATTATTTGCTTGCGTACAAACACCTTATGATTGCTAACAAGAGATTTTTGAATTGTAGTTATCCAAAAAACAATGGAATTCCAATTATTTTGTTTTTAAAATTCTTTTTAAATTTACTTGAATACATTACTGTAGCGTCTGAGCAACTAATCTATTCCCACAATCAGCCCTTTGAGGTAGAGAAGTGTTATTATTCTTATCCTCGTTATTCATGTGATAAATGTTTTGCTCAGAGCCATCCAGCACCTGCATAACGGAAAGGGGAGCTAAAACCATCTTTCAAGTCTTAAGCCATCATCTTAAGAATTGTTCAAGTGCTAAAAAAGTAGCAACTGGAGGACTTGTTTACACGTGATGCAGAGACATCTCTGTCGGTTATACTAGTGACTCATTTTTTCTCATCTCTGTTTTAGATTGCCTACAGCTGCTGCCATTGATATGCAGTTCCTCTTCTTAATATCTGTACTAGCTGCAGTGTATTTTTCCCCATGCAGGAAAAATAAGCTAAGTACATCTTTTGTCCAGGCCTTGCTAGTCTGGGATGATGTACGTGCTCAGTGATTCCCTTCTATCTATTCTGTATCAGAAAAGAAACAATACTGTTAAAAATGAGTCCCTTTCCCCCACTAGAAAAACATATTCATAAATCATAGATCTGCAAATAACCTAGGAATCCTGACTATTCAAAACTTTTATTGAAAGCTAACTCCTTGGCTAGAAAGTATAGCTTTTCATTAAAATTATTACTGGTTAGGATGGAAATTTATCACATATATACTTATTTTTTATTTACGATTTCTGCAGAAGTTTTTACTTAGAGGCATTGGCTAAAGTCAGGAAAATGAATTTCTTTGCACACCAACTAGGATACACAGTGTTTGTGATATGCAATTTGCTATTATAATCAAAACAGCAAACATTTTCACTTTATGTGGACAAACGCCTCTCTTTTTTTTAGAAATGTCAAAGAAGCCACAAGAAATGTAAGGTATTTGTAAGGCCTCCTGCCTCCTCTTCCTTCCAAACTAGGCATAAACTTTTTTTTTTTATCCTGAGAGCAGTCTCGCTGACTTTGATAGCTCAGCTTTCAGAGTTCAGTTTAAGCACTTATGTAAGCATTCACCACAATCGTAGCATGGGCCTTTCCATTTGAGTTTGTTTTACAGCTCAGATACTGGCTGTATTCACCTTAGAGTTTGAATTAATATCACCCCGCAGTTTCCTAATGCTGCTTGTCAGGACAGCTGCTTTCAAGACCAGTTAGCTTTTGCTTCCTAGAACAGTCCTGACTGTAGAGCAGCCTCTCTCTTACTGCTAGAAGTTGAGATTGCTTTAGGCTTGGCAGGCAAGGACTCTTCTAAGACCAACAAAAGTTTTTAACTGAATTCTGAAGTAAGTGGAAGGAAACTATAGTCAAAAGTGTGAATATGCCTCTTCTATACCTGTCTTTGTGCATTTATCTTTTTATTGGAAAGACATTCTTCCTCTGGTCCAATGAAGCAGAACAAAGTAATATTTTAATTTTAGGACTGCACTTAAATACAAACATTTTACCTTCAAGTGTTAATAATATTTCTAATAAACACATTATAAGCTATTACTTTGCTACACCATTATTAAAATAAGGAAACCAAACCACACCAAATAAAAAGGCAAGTGAAGGTATTGTGCTCAGTAATGATATTCTGTAAGTCACCTTGAAAAACGCCCAATGGAGCTGCAGTATCCAAGCAGTAGATTAAAATCAGTGCACATCCTTGTCTTCTAAACAAACAGCGATTATGTTATGTTTGCTCTGTAAGATCTAAAGTTTAGTAGTCATCTACAAACTTGAGGATCTGAAAGGCTTTCTACAGTTACGAAAAAAAAGGTGTTTATCATCTTTACATCCTTCTGTTAAAAATATAGTCCACTGAAGAAACTATTTTTCCCTCTTACTATTTGATAACTCATCTACATTTTAGATTTTTACTCTTTGTACATAACAGTTTTGTCACTAATTTCAAAAATAATTGAATATTTTTCTAGGAAAAAATGGTATTATTTTATGTAGCTTTTTCAATAAGATTTATTTTTAATGTGTTTTAGAAGAACAGATATTCTTATGTATTTTCAAATTTTCGCTGCTAGGTTGAACTAAAAGAGATTCTGCTCTATAGTTTAATAAAAGAAACTTTTTTAGAGGAACTAATAGTAAGTTACTATTAAGAATTGTATGTTAGATTATTTGATGACACATCACTGATGCTAGATGCATTTGTGAATGAACTCTGCTACTGTACAGTTTTCCCTGAGGACACTACTTTTACCTGAAGCATTTGCAAAACAGAAATATAACAATATTAGCAAGTAGGAAAATATCACTTGTTAGAAAAACCTTCATTAGAGAATTCCTTTTTAAATTGGAAGATGGAAAGGTAATTTGAGACAATTTGTTTTTTCATGATCAAGTTGTTTTAATCTGTGGAATCAAGGGATCATTAGAAGAGTTACTGAAAACTTAGACCCTGTCAAAAAACTCTCAAGGTTTTAAATTCAGAGGTTAAATTAATTGCAACGAGAAGCCAAACAGAAACTATTAAAAAAATGCAGTTTTCCACAATCATTGTGTTTTACGTCCAATGTCGACATGCATTTTGCTTGATTTATAGAAAATTACAATTTATAAGTAGAAATTTAAAGTCTCCCTACACGTTGAACTTTTTGAAAGGAAAAAAAAACACCTCAGGATCCTTGTATGAGATTGCAGAAATGTTAACTGAAAGCAATAAACATTTATTTTTCTAATATAAATTTTTAAACTTTCAAGTGCATAAGTTACATTGCAAATGCACCCCTAGCTCTACCCTATTTCTGTAGTTAATTATATTCAAAGGCTGGTTCCTTACCTGATGGAATTCAATATTACTTGGCACTAAAAAAGCAAACTTCATGTAAATAAACTGAGAACATGGCTCACGAAGTAGAAGAAGCCTGCTAAGCGTAAGGAGAAAAGATAAGAAAAATTATGCAATGAATAGCTTGCAAATGAACATGCTTTTCTTAGTTCTAATTCATCTGTTTAGAAGGAAAAAAGTTGTCAGTTCTAACAGTTCAGTTTCACCCTTTGTTTACAAGTGAGAAACTCTCATTTGCTGTTTGTTCCGGTAAAGCAGCTACTGAAGTGAATGAGCGCTTGAGAAACATCTGGTAGGCCACGGGCTTGGGAAATTTCAAGTTGTATTGAGCTTTTGCTTAGTTACATTAAATATGCAATACCCTAAAAAGGTTAGAAAAATAATTTCCCCTTTCTTTCACATTTATCAATCTTTATTTTATTGAGGCATGTGATGCCCTCTACTGGTACACATGTTTTATATCAAGTTAAAGTATGGGAGAAACTAGGAAGTTAGATATGCAACAAATAGTTGAGATTGCATCTTTTCTCCCTCTCCATGCTCTGCCCTGCCCAGGGCTGGCTCAGTGACAGACTATTCTAGCTATGTACAGTTGCTGATACTCCTTTGGTAATTAGCTGAGAGTGGCAATAAGGTTTCATTCAGCACTTCCTCAAGGAGAAGCAAAGCTCTTCTAGTCCCGTCATGAACTAACTATACTGCCTCCGGAGCACATAAAACTCCTGTCGGTATTGAAGAACAATTAAAGCCAGATTGTGGTCTGAATTGTACTATCATAAGGCTAGAAAGAAGTCACATGTCTTATTCTGGATTTAGGCCTGCGTATCATTGTTTTTTATCTGGTCTCTGCTTCTGAAATAAAGTATTTATCCTGGTAGTATGCATCTATTGCCTGTCTCAAGCTTTTTAATCAAGGCTCATCTTATCCTGGATCCTGGCAGCTGAACAGTTCTGTTACTGCCAGATATATCTTTTTTTTAATTTTACTCATGCTTAGTACACCAAATACATTTACTTAAATAGAACTGCTGTGAATCTGTATCCATCTTTATTTAGCATAAGAACCAAATAGTGGAAACATTTTACCTCAACAGATATGCATATGGAGAGAAGAGTTTGCCTGACCAGTGTTTTGTGAGAGTCTTTGCTTTTGCAGAAAAGGAGATGAAAAGATGATGAAAGGTAGGAGAACGGACATAGGCAACTCCCCTTTGTCCCTCCCATGGTATTTCCCATCTCCCTCATATTCTCTTTCTTAGAAAAGAAGTAAGTAGTTGTGGTCATGGAAAAGTAAAGAAAAAGATTAAGTGGTAACTGGAACTGGACCTCAAGCTGCAAGATGCTGTCTCTGGCCATTTATTCCTGTGATGTTCCAACAGACAAGAGTTTGTACCTTCTATTCATATCAAAGAACAACAGAGAAACACCTGACAGAGTCATTGATCAATTCTCTTTGCCCAAGTTTTTAAACACGGTACCATATTACTCGGAGTCAGGAATCAGGATTCCAGCAGGAGAGAAACTGATAGAGGAGGCTTTTTTCTAATTCAGATATTCTATTTTGTTTTACTTCAGCTGTCCTAAAACACTACTGTTGCTGACAGTTGTGGAGGTTATCCAACATAAACCAATCTTGACACTAAAGAAATTCTTGCCTTTGGTCAGATTGTTAGTGGCAGTGTTGTGGGTTGCAAAGTGCTGATTGTGAAATCAGGCGAACACCGATAATTCAGAAAGTTAATTTGAACATGGCAGAAGTGCCTGGAGGCTCGTTGTACATACCAGCTCCATAGAAAGAAAGGCAGAAGGGAAACGGACTTTAATATCCCCAGCTGGTTTTGTTTGCTGGGGATGACAGACATATACACGTTCACACACACGGTAAAAATAAAAAACTGAATAAATAACTCTTACTAGTAAAAGGGCAGAGGGGTTTTGTCCAGTTTTTAAAAACAGTTAAAAAATTAGTGTTACAATTACCTCAGCTTCTATATCCCTTAGACTGAAAGCCACTATATGTGTTCCAAAACCAACCTTTTCCTAAGTCATGGCTGGTCTATTACTACAGTGAGCGTCTTGCTAGGCTCTTTAAGATCTCTCAAATTCCTGTGAAAGCTCTGTTTTAATAGTTAACCTCAGATGTGCTAATTGGCTGGTCTGTTTTTAAGTGCTTACCTGTACTTCAATTTTTAAAAGTCTTAGGGCGGCTCTCTGCCCATATAGTCAGTCTAGATATACCCCATATAACACGTTTAGGTATGACTACAAGTTTGTTTGTTTTTTTGGGGGACACAAGTTTGTTTTGACTGTGCTTTGAGCTGAGTAAAAAACATATAGCCATATTAGCACAAAGACAAGCCTGAGATAAGACACCACTTCAGATCTCATGCAAGTAAGTTCTCAGTACCCTCAAGCTGCCACATTTTCTACATCTGAGAACTGAATACTTACTTCTCTTTTTCAAGGCCAGCACAGTAACACTGGACTACCCTTCCTTCCTGCTAGGAGCATTTGATGTTTGTATTAACACATACTTAAACATCAAGTAAAAAAAACATGTAACAAATGATCTGTCTGACATGATCTGAAACTTTTAGCGCTTGCTATGTTATAGGGATGAAGAGAGGACGATCTAGATCAACATACCTGGAAACACTGGCAGAAGCTGCCAAGATGGATTTAAATGCATTCAGTATTATCAGCTGCAAGCCTGAGGCCCCAGAAATTGAAGGCATGTCCTCTAAAATTATGAGGATGTATTTGACATGGGAGTCTAAACAGGATCTGAAAAAAATAAAAGGCTCCTCTTTTTTTTTTTTGGTGTGGAATAGCAGAACAGTGACAGATTGATAGCTAAGTCCCATAGCTGAGGCCTAATAAACACTGAAGAGTTCAACTGAAAAAAGGCTAGAGAAAACAGATGAAATTCATACTGCACACTACAATTCTAAATGAATAATTCCCATCTAGATGCTACTTTGTACTTTGTGGCTTTCCAACTTCTATAGGGGTTTGGAAAGGTCATTAGTTTTTTGAAGAAGCTTCTTGTATTTAGTGGGCACTCTGTCCCTGAACAACTTTACTGACAATGAGTATGTGGTTAAAACCGCTGTTTCTCAGATAGTATTGCACTGATTACCTTTCACCTTTCATTGTTATGCTCCTTAAAGACCAAATCACCTAGGTACATTAAGGACTAAGCTGACTTTCAGTTGCATACCTTTTTTTATGCTAGCTACTTTCAATTAGTGGCATGTCAGTTTGTGGACTTTGTATATAGTTTCCACTATTACTGTATTTCAGTACTATCTAAAAAATAGGGAAGCTGTAGTCTTGAAAAAAGTAGTAAATGTTATAGATAACTTCACTCTACAGAGAACTTAACTGAGGTAAAAAAAAGTGAGAAAGTTAATAAAGAGTGAGGTCAGACACTAGCAAAACAGTATTTATTTAAAGGAGAAGTGTACAAATTCTGTGTGTGAAACAGAGAAACAGAGTGCAAATTAAAAATAATCAACCCTGAACAGAAACAAGGTACAATGTGAAGCAAATTAAGAAAATTGTACTTGAAACACAAAACAAAAAAGAGAAAAAGAAAAAAAAAATCAGACTGTGTAGTAAAGTAGATTGAAGTCCATCAGGAACAGAGTGATCTGAAAGGAAAAAATAGAACAACTATACCATATATGGTGAATATCACTTTAGTTACAAAAGCTGAAGTGTAGGAGGACAATATTCCTTTCACTGATTTAATATATTTTTTTTAAATGCTATCAAGTTCTATCTCTTGCCCCACCCATTTTTTTAATCTTCCTCAGCTAGTTTTCCTGACCTTTGTGACTTCCTGTTATGTGGGAAGCGATGGCCCTCACCTGTGGATCTTTCAGTTCATTATAAGAGGATTTGAAAAGTGTTGATATCTTAATCAAGGACCTGGTGATCTGCAAGAAAACATGCTTTGGCCAGGATTAAGTTTTAGGATTATGTAGGATCCTGAAGCCAATTCCATATTCATGGGATCCCTTAAATAATGTCCAGGACCTCCAGGAACAGTTGCAATATGGGTTCTCCCTCATCTCCCAGGGCTGACGATTCTTCCTCAAACAGTAACTACACCGAATACCAGTAGCCGAAAGAATGGAGGAGAGGGTGAACCATTTGGATTCTGTTATTATGGAATTCACTGATTTGTTTCTGAAGCAACTGTGATGGGTTTTCCCAAAGATGTAATCTGCAGCCCATGCTCCAAGACTGTTTCCCAACACAGGGCCTCTACTGCCTCCACCTCCTGTGAACATCTTTTTCAAGGTCCCAGTACATCCCAAGCTGATTATTTGTAGGATGATTCAGGATACGTTAATCCCCAAAGACTTTGCTTATGCAGCTCATCATTCTGAAAGTCATTTTTAGTCTCTTTTAGCAGCTTCTGGGCAGACCTGCATGACTAATCACAAAAAAAGTACTGCAAAACTTTTACTGCTCAACTTGCGCTCTTTTGTTGTTTCCCATCTGTTTGGCTCTATGTAAACAGCACATGCTGGTGAACATATGGCTCAGGCAGGGTGAGACTGGAAGGTAGGAGAATAGCCCAGCAGAACAAATTGCTTCTTAAACTGGAGCCATTTGAACCTTGGGAAGACAAAAACTCCATTTTTTTTAAACTTACTGACCAACACTCAGAAAATCCCTTTTTCTTCTATTTTCTTCTTGTTTGATTTTTTGTTAAAAATAAAAACAATAAACATGTAACAGAGGCAATAGGCTGGGACTGTTATCTCTAGGCACAGGCTGGCTGACTGGCCTAGAAATTCCCTTGCAGTACATTGTCCTGAGCAAGCTTCCCCTAGGGTCCCAGGAGTTCCAGCAGTCCCATCTTGAGATGCTGAGCTCAGAAATTATCATCAGCCATCTCTCGACGAGGCTCATGGCAAGGGCAGAGGATCAGCGAACACCAACACTGAGATCCTGACAAAATACAAAAACTATACCCTTATTTTTCCATCCAGCTCAGTATAGCAGACACACAACTTCATTACAAGACCACTAGGTGGCAATTTAGCAGCCCTATATCAGCGTTTAATATATTCAGTTTCTTCATTGCATTAGACACCAACTTGATGAATGCCCGACTGAATAAAGTTTGCAAAATTATGTGGTTGTGGCGGCTGTTAGTGCTAAATTTATCAAAATCTTTGTGCTTACTGCATCATTCCCAAGTGCTCGTTAAATTCAGTGTGTCTCTTTGGCCAGGAAGCAGGACACAGAAGTCCTGGTTATTACAGAAAAACTAAGAGTCATTCTAACTCTTAATGCATACTTTGTGTTTCAGTCTATCTATAAACTGCATCTACATATATATCTTGTGAGAAGGCTGACTCCATTCACAGCTATAGCTCTATATAATCATGAAGTACCTATCTGCATACACAGAGGCCAAAGATGGTAGGGCAGTTACCGTGGCTTTAGTCCAAACCTACTAAATGAGTCTGCAGTGACTCCACCCCCACCCTTTCTGCTAATGAACGATGAGAAAAGCTAATATGAACTATTTTTTTAGAAATTAGAAGCTACATGCCATACTAACAAATAACTATTCTATGGTTATCTGAGAGGATTGCATTGCTGCAGGAAGTCTTTCACAGTTGGAAGGCTTATGGCTAGCATCTAAAGAGAGAAAGAGAGAGAGAGGGGAAGTGAGCAATGCAAATGTGTGTGTATCTGAATGCACAGTTATTTTCATTACAAATACTATATAATCTATATAAAAATACCATTTGTATAACAAAACACATAGAAAAATTGTGTTCTGGTTGCATACCCTTTCCTTCACCTTTGAGATAATACTTTTCTTTAGTCTCAGTCCTGCAGGGAATTTTTTTAAGGATTTTGTTTTTCAGTGAAGTAAGTCTCAAATGACTGATCTCAGAGCTTTTGTGAAAAATATTCTTAGTAGCGCCTACGGTTTATGATTCAATAAGGAGATAATACAAAAAAAAAAATGCAGTGATCTCACATGACACACACTAAAAGCAGCGAGCTTTTGAAATACTGACATTCATTCCCTTAAAAAAAATTGAAGAGCAACAGCATATTGTAAAATTTCAGCCTTCAGATGCTAAAAATAAGAGGAAATGGAGGAAAAGAATTGCTTGAAGTCAGAAATCAACAAGACAATATGCAGTGCTTCTGCAGCTTCAAAGCAGGCTGACTCAGAAGCTAATGTTTTGGTACAAAAACGTCAAGAAGAAAATGGTTTATGATTCTCAGTGATCTTTATATTAAGTGACTCTTAGGTCTCCAAGCTGCTACTTGATGCAAGAAATTCAACCAGTCTGTTACTAGCAGAAAATTCCACAAGTGAGCACAGCCTAAAATTGGGTTGAGGGACGAAAAGAAGAAATGAAATGGATGAAAAATGATAAAAGGTTTTGTGCAGGCTGCATCAATCCAAAAGAAAAACAAAGCAAAGGACATTGCAGGACAGCACATGTCATACGGAGACTGATACCACCATAGCATTTCTTTCTTCTGGATCCTCTTTCAATTGTGTCTTTCATCCTTAAAGGAGATGAGCAGGATGTCTCACTTCCACTAAGAACAGCTTAAAATTGAAGATAGTTAGACGAAGCGGGGGCAGGGCACGAAAAACAAGGAAAGATTGCTGTTTCCAAACCAGTGAGGAGGAGGAAGGGAAATCTTTCTTCTTTCATCTGTAGATTGGTAACTGCACTCCTTATATCGTTAATGAATATGAAGGAATCAGTAGGAACAAATAGGAATTATCAGGATGAGAGGGTTGATATAGAGGAGTGCAGAAGTTTTGAAGTACTATAGGAGACCGTTGGTATTTAGGCAGTCTACAGATCTGAAACTCTGAATGAGACCTTAAGTTTCCAAGGTACTATTTTTGGCTAGTTCAGACTTTGAAAGGAGAAAGAGTTGTGCAGTTGCTTTTTAGGCCATGACAGATAAACAGCCACTCTTTTCACCATTGCTTACAGCTGTTACACACTCTTACCTTATATAAATCTCAATACCATAACTATATAAGTTTACTAAAATACATTAAAGCACTAAAAGATATTAAATAGTAGTTGTTTTAATATGGACACTGACAAACGTTTTACAAAGATTCTTCTCTTATTCTTCCGTAACTAGGAGTCTCCACCAGTAACGTGACCAGTTTGAGTCACCCTGTTTCTGCTCTGGAGGCAGTAGCGCTCCCTCTGCTGGCTACATGTGGCCATTACAAATGCACTCAGCCACAGATTGACAAAATGCTTGAGGTTGGAAGAGACCTCCGGAGATCATCTAGTCCAACCCCTCTGCTCAAGCACGGTCACCTAGAAAACAGTACCCAAAATCATATCCAGATAGTTTTTGAATATCTCCAAGGATGGAAACTCCACAACCTCTCTGGGCAACCTCTGCCAGTGCTCGCTCACCCTCACAGGAAATAAGTTTTTCCTCATGTTCAGATGGAACTTCCTGTGCTTCAGTTTGTGCCCGTTGCCTCTTGTCCTGTCGCTGGGCACCACGGAGAAGAGTCTGGCCCCATCCTCTTGACAACCCCCCCTTCAGACACTTGTACACACTGATGAGATCGCCTCTCAGTCTTCTCTCCTCCAGGCTGAACAGGCCCAGCTCTCTCAGCCTTTCCTCATAGGAGAGATGCTCTTAGAAAAGAAAATCTCTTAGAAAATCAATTACAAACCTAAAAAAGTATTTTCACTTGTTAGTTTCCCATGTGCAAACTGCGAAGCTTCATGTTCAGTTAACAGTCAGTAATATTAGGAATATGTTTTCTATTTTAAATATCTTAAAAAACCTTTTATCCCAAAGAGTGTTCTACAAATAAACATTTTCCTGCTCTGAGGAAAGCCTTTTTCTTTTTTCAGTCAAACCAAATAGGAGCTTTTTTACCTTTAACAAAAATTTAAATAGTTTCATAACATTTTCATTTGGACAACGTAATAATTTTCTAAGCACTCTTTTTTCCCTTTGAGCCAACAGTAGTTAGTATACGGGTACCTCAACACTTCTGGCTATAAAACATGCATTTAAAACTCATTTTTGAAGGAGTCATATAGTATTTGTTACTTATATAATTTATTCTCTTTAAGTCAAATAGAACTAACCAACTAATAACCTCTTCTGTTCTATTTCTAAAATTAGCAAAAAACCTTCAAATGCTCTGTTATCTAAATAACATATTTAGAAGCTGAACTATGAAAAGAAATTAAAGTCCATAGAGTATTTGATATTTTTATCATTATCGTTTTCTCTGTTTTTGTGAATTGTACCAGTTACGTCCCTACTTTATAGCTGTCTTTTATCTTCCAGCAGTGACACACATCATCTGACTTATGATCTCTCTACAGGAAGTCATTGTGTGACACAATACAGTTAATGAATTGGTCTTTCACCTCCAAAAACCTGATCTAAATGCTAGCCTGAGATAATGAGCATGATGGAGTTCAGTAATGTCAGCAGAGTATTAACTTCTGTTTAAAGGAAGAATGAGCACTGGCAGGAAAATGGATTTTAAGAGATATTTGGAGCAATTGCACCTGCAAGAATTATGGCAGCTCTAGCCTTCCTTCATTAGAATCATATTCACAATTTCTCTTAGCCATTTGAATAGAAATTGGCAGAGGTTTATCTGCAAAACGTATCACTTATCCCTAACATTGTTAGGGATCTTTCTAGATATTTAGGTTCCCAAACACCTTAATATCTAAGCACCACACTTAACAATACCTGGCAGCTCAATGTCAGTATATATTTGTGCGGAGAATCCAAGAGGACCATTTAACCAATCAACAGAAATATTTATTCTCACATACGTGTATAACAGTAGTGTATTTCAGAAAAAAATACTCGCTATAATCTGATAACTATTGGGTTGACTGCAGAAGCTTACAGGACTGACAGAGTGATCTGCTCCTTAATGCGGAAAGCCCAAACAGTTTGTTTCACTGAGGGCCTCTCTCTCTGCTTCCCTGGATTGTTGAGATGCACTGAAGGCCTTCAGCATGTCTAGCTGTAAACCCCTTTGTGCCTTTTTGGAGGGACTAGTAACAGATCAGTAAACCTTTTGCTAGCGCTTCATTCCCCTTAGTCAGGATTGGCACAAAGGCTCAAATTTCTTCACTGACATGTTCCACAGATCCCAACTGTATAGAGTTTTGTACAGCTCCCTCAGCCAAGTGGAATAAGTCTTCCTCTGTGTCAAGTTAAAAATATTTTCTGAAGTTCTCTGCTCAGTTCAAGCAGAAAACATCTCCCATTCTTTTCCCAAATTTTTCACAGCATGGTAGCTATGCTGGTCTTGTGAAATACTTGTCTTAAGGCTACTTCAAAAAGCACAGTGCATGATATGAATGGGTATAAAATATCCATATGCCCATACCCAGTGCCCCAGCATACTTTCAAACTTCCATAGACTTGCCAAAACAATGAGGATTGCCTAGTTGTTTCCTCACTTAAGGGAGTATTTCCTCTGAAAAGCAGTAGCACAATAATAGGTTGTAATGTCAATCAGTTTCTCTCAGCCTTCACTTTTGATTTCATTTCTAGGAACATCACTGCAAAGAGCAGCTATCTTTCAATGGGCAAAAGGGAACGCTGCCTCTTCCTACCTGGAGCTACATTATGTTTTGAAAAGAGAAAAAAAAAACAAGCAATAAACCCCAGCACTGATCAGCACCAACAAAAACAAGTCCAAAGGTAATAAAACCCCAAGACAAGGACAACAGAAATTCCATCTCCACTTTAAGCCAAAGTGGTCTGAGTTTCTGTCCCTGTAAAGTTCATGTATCTTGGGAGAGAGCCAGTAATATTCGTAGGTGCTCCCAAAAGCCACACCTTTAGGACAGACTATCAGACTATCAGAGTTAATAGGCTAGCTGTACTGTTATCCTTTCTAATTTCTTTCCCTTACATGACAAAATTCAAACTTTCACCTCTGTTAGTGTGGAATCACAACATTACTTCTATGCTTTAACTAGGACATGGGTACAAACTGTGGAACTATGGTCATCAGTTCTGCTTTTTTTTTTTTTTTTTTTGAAGGTAAGTTAAAAAAAATTATATATATATAAATTAACCACTGAAACTTTTCAAAGCAATGAAACTCTGATTAGCCTAAGGAAATAAGAATTTTAGAATACTAAAATAGTTTGTACACCTGTTTCTATGTGTACACCTGTTAGCCAAATAGACTTTGTTTTTTTTCAGACTGGCTACAGTATAGTGAGTAAACTCATTTACTGAACAGTCACTGACATGTAACACTCTCCTACATATTAATGCTTTTTTATAGGCACGCTGCTTCTGCATTTCTCTAAATTTAGTCCTAGCAAAGTATGTCTATTGATTAGAGCAACCAGGCGGTAAGCAATTAACAGGTTGGTCTTCTGTTGCCTTACTTCGTACCATCTTCTTATTTCCATTTTGTTTTTTCTTAATAACTCTTGATTGACCCCTAACTGCAGTCTGTGAATAAACAGCCTTAATATAGCTTTGTCCTCCCCTTGTCATCTCCTGCCATCTTCTCCCCAGCTGCAAGCAATTCCCCTGAAAGACTGGTTCCCCTTCCTGTTCTCATATCCAAACCTAAGTTTATGTGAACCCAGTCTATGCCTTGGATCTTTGATCCAAGGTTAACTTTAATCTTATACAGATGCTTGTCTATAATGTTTTCATGCTTAGTATATTTAAAGTATAAATGTTCTCTCTCTTGGCCTTTATTTTAGATTAAACAAAAAAAAAAAGCCAAATTCTCTTCAGGTATGACTGACAGGGAAAAGGAAATGGTGTTTTTTCTTGGTCTGTGCTCTGGGTAAGCTGAACCCACGGCAAATCTGGGCTTGAAGCTAGGCAGATCTCTCTATGTGTATACCTATTCAGTCCTTAAGCCTTGCTTAAGATATTTATGTAGTCCTGCCTCTCAGGACCTGGTAACACTGGCAAGGAGCAATCTAGGCTCACTTCTGTACTGATGCAGGTATATGACTTTCAGTCCCAGGCTACCTTGTTTAGGTCAAAATACAGGTGAAGAGAACATACCTGAATGCATAAAGCAGAACCTTAATCTCCTTAATCTTTAGTCCCATAATTTACCAAGATTTTCCCACAGCTGTCCTAGTTTAAGTTAACCTGTTTGAGAATAGTTTTTAAACAGATGATCTCTTTTGTTGTAGAAGACTATTTAGTTCTTAAGACCATGACCTTGCACTTGGTACTGCCGAATCGATGATCAGTTTGGAAGTTTTATTCATTTGTTTGTCCTAGACCGGAGTTAAGAGCTGATTAGGTGACTTGCCCCTGTGGTATAATCCAGGATTTGCTTGTAGACTTCATGAGCTGAGCTCTCAAAGTAGGAAACTGATGAGTCAGAATGCTGAAGGGTCACCACCAAAATGCTGAACATGGGACATAACTCAATACCTCCTGCTCCAGGGTTTTGACACCTTGCTTAGGTCCTTTTGGGAGCCATCGGTATACGAGACCAGAGCTTAAACACCTACAGGGCCTAACATGAGGACAACCCAGAAAACACAACTTTAGAATGCGTATGTGTGGAGAAAAAGGGGTGAGATAGTGAAGCTTGGAAAGGAGTTTTCTTTTGCTTTTACTATCTGCCTTACAGTACTACTAACTCTGTGTTCTGTGCTCCAGCCAAGAAGAAAAACCTCAAATGTACCAATGTGTATAGTAATGATACATATGCTCAGCTACATCAGGCTTTAGTGTATTTCTACACCTCAGACTGCAGTCTTTATTTTGTTGTAACTCTTTTTTTAATTAAAGAAAGACTTATCATGATAAGGATTTTTAGATTTTTAGGGCATATGGAGATTGTTCAACTCCTCTGTTACATTCCTTCAAAAGTGTGAGAGAAGACAGCGCACAGGAACTCTCTTGGCCTAGCTGCAGCACCTCCTTGACAGGCACCACACAGGCAAGCATGGGACTCCAGACGGTGCAGTCCATAGAAGAGGGATTTGCTCTAGGGCACTCCCCAGGAAGTAAGAAACCCCAGTGCACCATGGCTGGAGCCACCACATTGTGGCCTGCTGGGGGCACACCCTCTAACAACCTCATGATTGACAAGTCCAGACAAAGGAGAAGTGACACCACAGACCCACACCATAAACACGTAGGTGCTGTGGAGCCATTCCCCGCAGAGCGACCCCTTAACGGGCGCATTGTTACCAATGAAGCAGTGTTGTGGGCTGAGCACAAGGTTACCTGTTGATGTGCGCAATGTTATTGACTAGAGCCGTACAGCTTTGGTGTAACTGTGGGCTGGCGTTGTTCTAACTGACTGTAAAAGAGAGTAAGCCACATGTTATTTGTGGACTTGGACCCACCATCAGCTGGCCTGCAGACCCGAGGACCCACCCGTCAGCAGCGAAGCCCCTGATGTCAACAGCGTGGTGAGAAGAAACTGGGGAAAATTAGCCAGAAGGGCGGCCCATACAGTATGAGAGCAGTTACTATACTGTGCACCCGTTGTTTGAGAATCTGGGGAAAACTATACTGGAAGGGTGGCCCTCAAGTAAAAGGCAAGAGTGTTTTTTTTACTGTGATTTAACTGTAGAGCTCTGATACGTATATATATTTTCAGTTGTGTTCTCTTTCTAGCTTGCTATACTTTTAGCTTTGCTATAACCTCTTGTCTCTAATAAATTCTCACATTTAACAAATAATGGTCTCTTGAGTTCAGTACAACTAACCCCGGAATCCAAAAGCATGCCGGATGCCAGTCTAATGGCACATCACACTTGTCTGGAAACTCTCGGACATGTACAGAGGAGAGAAGATTCCCAGGTGTGGGACAGGGCAGACAGGAGAGAAAACTGAAGAGCCAGAACCAGCAGGGAACTGGCAGAACAAACATAACTGGACATCTCCTGAAGGGTGAGAAATGGGGGGTTAGAAATACAGCCAAAACAAGAGGAGAGGTAAAAAAATCTTTCCAAGGGATTCAGAGAGGTCAATGTGGCTTACTCGTCTTTATGTCGTAGCAGAGCAGGCCTCCCTGTTCAATCTTGAGTTCAGACTAGTCACCAAGTTATTAGTCTGAAACCAAGACTGGACGGGGAGGCCTGCTCTGCTATGACACAGAGATGGGAGATTTGTTTACAAATTCTCAAATTCTGTTCTGTCTTCCCTTGCCATTTTGAGTTTTCTCTGATTTAAAAGTGTATTCTTCTAGTTTCTGTTCTGATAAAGGCTAGCACATAAGTCTAAAGAAGCTCTTTAGTCTTTTGGGGGTGATTGCTTTAGAGAAAGAGATTTATGCAGATCTACTCAACAGTGTGGCTTATTCAGAGAGTACATCTAAACAAGTCCAAATAGTTCTTTGGTCCTGCTTGGTGCTGCTTACTGCAGCATCTGATTGTGCTCCAGGAGAGCACAGATTCAGGCCATAGGGCTTCATTCTGCTCCTCGTTTGCTGAAGTCAGTTAACTGTGTAAACAAAGCAGACAACAGCTTGAATTGTGGTTTACTTGTTCATGCCTTCCTCTCAGCTGAGTATTTTGTATTCACAATTGTATTACAAAATGTAGTTATCTAGTGTGTCTTATATCTGGATATGCTCAGAGCAGAATAGGGAACGGCAGAGCCACATTTTACATGGTACTGTGGTCAGGTTAATAAGCCTTGCAAGCTTTCCAGATAGTATGATGTTGTGCTGGAACAGGGCTTGCCACCTCAAACGTGTTGTCATCTTAAATATTGTTAGGTAGCTTCTGTATCTTTGATGACTTGTGTCCAGTTAGCTGAAAACATGGAGTGACCAGGCTCATTTTTGTGTACAAAATACTATGTAACATACCCTACAATCACCTCTAGGACAATCTGAATTTGTCCTAGAAGTATGTACACAAAAATGGTAATTTCCAAGTTTTATGTTTTGTTTTAAGCACATTTTTTAAAAAAAACCTTTAGTTTAGTCAGCAACCAGGCCTATAAAAGAGGCCTATACACCACATATATGTTAAAATAGTCTTCTGTGAATGCACAGTACACTTCCAGTGATAATACTAATAACATGTCTTGTGTACATAATCTTATTTACACAAAAGACTAGCAGGGTTGTGTTATTTATAACCATATATATTGTGGAAAATTGTCTGAATTAATGTTTACTTGGCAAGCTGAGGTCTCAGTTACATTAATAGGTGTAACACTACCTGTGTATTTATCTGACAGTGAAATCACTCTGAAACAATAACAGGAATAGAGTATAAGCTATATTTTTAGGATATTCAAGACAGGAGTAAGGGAAAGACACGTAGCATTTATAAAGCATTATTAGAATGTTTCCTGTACCCAGAGGAACCCATAAAAGCCAGGAAGGAGCCTTCTCCTCAGCCCAATCATAGAATGCAGGGTATAGCTAATAGTACCAGTATGATTTTTAAGCAAACTGTCTATCTCAAAATAGGCCCTTCCATTCTTTCAGGATCTGTGAAACAGGTTGCACTCAGGACTGGGTAAGAAGCTGTAAAGAACCAGAACATCCATGTTGACCTCCAGAAAAACAATTAGAGAAGAACTTCTCGAAACTGCTGGCGGGTACAAACAAAAACCTCTGCCCCTTCACTTTACTGTATGTGGAACATGGATATAGTTCATTATTATTACCTAATAATGATATTGCCATACTGTCTAGTACATTACTCATGCACTGTGAGTGAGGCTTCATTATTTTAAAAAGACATTCAGTATCCAGCCTTCAAATAGTCTTAGGCTTCTATTTAATATACAATTTTAAATAAAGGGGAAAAAAAAAAACAGTAGCCTGGTCTATCAATATTAACTCTCTTTCTATTGGAAATGGAAATTCTCTATTGGAAATTTCTGTACAGAAATGGAAAGTCAGAGAAATTACATTTTATACAGTATGGTTCTTTTTCCTGAGTGGAAATCCATTTCAGATGATAAAGATGATAAAGATCCTGAGAAAGTGCAAAAATATTTAATACGTTAAGCTTTCCAGATTCTACTGGCTGTGGTAATTACAATGGAAAAGAAAGTTTTCAATTCTCTCCAAATGTGGGAAGACAATAAGTCTGAAGGAAACATTGTAAGCAATTCTGCGGTCGAGCTTTTGACCTTTACAATAGTACAATTTACTATTTTTAATTTACATTCAGGGCATTTAGATTCCATTTCAAGCACAGAGGACACACAGATCAGAAATACACAGTTTGGTTTTAAGAACTTTTTTGAAGTAAAGTTTGACTCATGCAGCTACTGCTACAGTTTTTGTTGCTTAGAACTAAGTCCGAAGAGGTTCCTAACTAGATTTATTGCAAATAATTTCTTTAAGCCAAATCCTTCTTACATCATTTTTAAAAACAAACCAAAGGAAGTATATGTTAAGAGGGAAAAATAAAGCTAAAGAATCTGATTACACTTCCTAGTTTCCAGGAAAAGCAAGATAGAATATTATGAAAATTTATCTTAGCAATGACCTTTTCAGTTATTTAGAATGCAGAGATCATCATAATCCAAGAAAAACTCCTGTTTCTATACCAGGATTTATAGCTAATGATAAGAGGAAAAAATGGAGGTTTAACAATTAAAAAAAAAAAGAAAAAGAAAGTCTACTCTAGAAAATAAACCAAAGCTACTGGCTTGTATATAGTACAGCAAAAACATGCTAGGTACAGGTTTAGTGACAGAGAACAACATAACATGATCCTTATACAGCATATTGATATTGATCCCTTGTCTGAATGTTCAGGGCCCAGAGGTACCTCAGCCCAGAAAGGGACAATGCCGTTCATTGCTAAAGAAATGGCATTGGTAAAATTTCATTTAATGTCACTGCTACAGTCTGTCTCTGCTGTATAAAAGGGAAACTTACTTATGGCTTTTAATATGAGCAATAAACTTTAACCTCACTTCTTTCACGTGGGAAAACGTATTTCCCCATTGTCCCATGCATCAATGAAGTCACTCTATTTTTTTAATTGCTGGAAAAAGGAAACCGAAGTCTCGGTCTAAATTTAAAACTTCGTCACCTCCACTGTACGCATGTATCTTTACCAACAATATATACAAAATTCCGGAAAGGTATCTTGAAGCTGAACTTAGAAACTATGTACTGAGGTTTCCCTGCTTTACCCCAGCTGTTGAAAGTAAAGGCTAAGCTTGAAGAGTTTAAATGGCTTCCGCAAACTACAAAGACAGCTTGCTTCTCCACATTACACAGGAAGCAAAAAACACCCAAAAAATTTACATGGTGAGAGGATGAAAATAGACAGGAAATTGCAGACACAACCAGCCAAACAGAAATAGGGACCTGAGAAAGCCGAAGAGGTTTCAGGGAGCCCTCTATCCCACATGGGGAAAGAGAGCTCAAAAGAGTTGGCACAGCTTGCCTATGCCTGCTCTCTGAAGATCGTGTTTCAGAGCCCCAGCAGGTGACAAGCGGCTCCAGCACAAAGCCAGTGTCAAGGTATTGACACTGCAGAGCATCTATACTGTGGCTGTGAGTTGACATTTTTCCACTAGACACTGCTGAGGCACCGCAGTGCTTGTCTGCGGCTTTCACATCACGTCCTGTCAGCTGGAGGAAGAAGACACATCCCTTCTTGGCAAACTATGAGGAGCTCTAGTCACTCGGAAAAGACCCATCTGGAGCTTTGGACTGTTAGAATTAAGAACACTTTTTGAAATTAAGAACTGAGATTTTCAGACATTAAGGATACTTTTTGGGTAGAGGTGAAGCACCCATTAATTTCTCTGCATGTCCCCCACAATCGAACTGTCACAAAGTCCTTGCCAACCAACTGGCTGTGTGGAGGAATGAAATGAGACTGCAGAGTGCATGTCAAATGTCTCAATGCCTCAAATGTCTGTCACACAGAGAGGCGACAGAGAGAAAATAAATCAAGAGCAAGCTCTGGAAAAGTGGTCTGTCCCTTTACCGTTTTGTAGGTGTGGCAAAATGCTGGATTGTATAATTGTCCAGAGTGCAGAAAGGGGAAATACCCCAGCTGTAAGGTAGTGTCTCCTCACAGACTGAAATACAACTAGCAGAACTGTCATGATAAAATACCGAGGGAAATCCCTAAAAATGGAGTAGATAGCTGTATAGATCCATACACACATTCCATTTACCCTACATTTTTTTTCGGTGCGTGCCATATGGAGGTTTCAGTGCTTCCTACTAACAGTATATATGGGCTATCTGTGATCATTACCCTGGAACAGGAAAATTGGAACTTAGAAAGGATTTTGTTAATAAGCCTTTTCTAAATGACACTTTTACAGTCCACCTCTCAAAGGAGTACAGTGCCAACTTTGTTGTGAGGCAGATGGTAGTGAAAAAGGTGGATGTGACTCTGATCATTTAGCAGGGAAATTAATTTATGTGATACTAACCAGCCTCCAAATTGGGTTTATTGGCTCATTACAGTTTCTCCAAAATGCCAAAGCTTTATGTTTTAAAGAAGCTGAAGGTTATTTTCAGGGTATTTTTTAAAGAGAGCGAGAGAGAGAGAGGAGAAAACTGAATGAATGACTGAGGATCTGTATCAAAGGTAAGATGACAACTTTTATGCAACTTTGGATGAAGGACTTTGCAGCTCCACCAAGGAATGCTGAAGAAATTCTCCAGTCATGATAAAATGTGCCTTTTTCCACTCTTGCTTCATCTAATATAAATGTTCTTAGTTTATTAGTATGATAGCTTTGAAGAGAAAGCATCTTTAATAGATTAAAATAAAAATTAATTACACTAGGCCTAGTGTAACAGCATATAGATATTTCACAATTTATTTTTAAAACAAATAAACCTTGAACCTATAGAGAAGTAGCTCTGCATCTATTTACCTTACTAAAGACAGGAAATCCAGGATGAAAGTTGTACAGAAAAAATGAAAATCAGTGTTTGCATTTCAATGTTTTATGTTAGATGATGAACCCTATATGCAGCTTAAAAAATTCATTCCTGACTGTGGAGAACATTACAGCTTGAAACAAAGGAGCCAGCTAATGGACATTTTTAGCTTTAATTTCATTGATTCCTGTTTGTGAGTAATACATCAATGTCTATCATCGTTTCATCATATTTCTCCTTCCCTATTGGTCTGGTTTTTTTAATTGTGTTTTTTTCCAAGTACTACATTATAGCTCATCAGCACAAGGCTGCATATTTCATTACTTCTTGTTGCAGTCTATGGTACATTGTTATCCTAATGGTGCCTCTAGAACCACCCTGCCAGAGGAAATACCTACTTGTATTCCTTAATATGATGCTTTAAGCTTCATTGCTTCACTTCCTTCAAAGCAGTTACTTGTATTTATAAGTGTGTTTATAAGCTGAACATGATTTTATATGATGTATTACAATATGTAATCTCATAGAATTTTTAAAGTTTCCTTAAAATTTAGTCTTAAAACTTTGTTATGCTGCTATAGCCAACTGTTACCTTTAATATTTTTTGACATTTCATGAAATATGCACACTAAAACTACAAGATTAATAAAATATTACGTTGTGTTTTATTTTTAGGTCTTAATGTATTTTATTTTAGTGGTAAAAAATTCATTTCTAATAGATTCAAGAACAAGTGGTATTTTAGGTTTTCTTTTTTTATGCAAACATTCGTATTTTTAATTTCCTGGAGAGAAAACTCTAAAAATGTTGATAGTTTGGATCCAGACAGACCTGCACAAAAGCACCAATTATTATGTGAGTAATACTTCCAGACTAAGCTAACTCCTTCATGTCTATTAGATGTCTTTTTTATAGATTCTGAACATTAACTGTTGGTGCTGCAACCTGAAATTTGCAGGTTGCACTCTAACCACTTGAAAGAGACGCACGCTAATGATTGCCTTGTTTTCCTTCCAGTGTTTGGATATTTACTAACAGAAAAAGAACTAGAGAAAATTCTCAAAAAGGACAAGATGGCTGAGCACTAGGAGCTAATTGTTTGCAAATTTTGAAGGTTTGGGGAAGGGCTACTTGAATTATTGGATGATTTCAGGTGCCTTAAAATAATGAGTAAAAGTTTCTGATGGCTTTGGAAGTGGGAGTGTTTCACAGATGCTCAGATGTATCTTCTATTACATGTCAGTCCTGTACTAATACTCATTTTCTCCAGATCAGATTGTCTGTAATTAGTTGAAATGAATACCTGCTATGGAGTTTAAGGAAATCCTCCAGAAGGACTTGGCTAGAATTGAGGGTCCCCAAATCCCAAACTGAGACCTAAAGTCCTTCCTAATCCTGGAGATATTTAAGTTTAATAGCTACAACCCTCTTTGACTTGGAAGTTCTCAAGGCAGCTAGAGCTCTGTTTTTATACGTGCCCAGAAATGCTTTTATTCGTGCAGTTCAGTGCCTGTCTCCTGCCTAAGCTGTTGTTACGATCCAAGAATAATGTTTGACTCTACTTTGCCCAGAGTCTGCTAATTCCGTTGTTGGGGTTTTTTTTTCACCCTAGAAAATGTCTTGCATGCAGGATTTCCCCACAAAAATATAGTTACGATCACTTTATGTAGAGAATGGGAAGAGGTAGGAAAAGCAGTGCTAAAGCTTAGTAGTTAGAGCATCTCCTTAGGTGACTGTACACATCTCTTATAGAGAAATCCCCTCACCCACACCTGGCGTGACGTGTTCAGGATAAAGAGCTTTTCTCCGTTCCTGCTGCAGCTGGCAGATAAAAAGCAAAGAGGCTGAGATACACTGGACTGATAAAACAAGTTTTTCCTTCCTTTTGGTTAAGTTTTCATTCAAATTACAGTCAAATCCATCCCTTGTTTATGCCAGACACTCTCTATTTGTTATAAGTAACTAACTTCTTCCAAGAACTGATACGGTTGTAAACATTTTAAGGACAATTGGAGGCAAAAGACTTACATATGGAGCATGGGGAAATGAAATGAAGCAAAGCAATAGAGCGTCTGCGTAAGAAACATTTTCTAATAGCACTGTTAGGTTGTAGAGCAGCTCTTTGAGAAAAGCTGTGGTAGTCCCGTGATTTGAATAACACACAATTTTTCTGAACAAAGGGTGCCTAAACATATCTTGCAAAATTATTTGACACTGGCAATGAGGTGAGTGTGAATTTTTTACAACCTGAACAAAAAATATTAATGCCCTCCTCCATGCTGCAAGACATATCAAAAGTGGGAAGCTGGTTTATGGCTTCCAACATAGCAGTAATACAAAATTTAATGAATGCAAAACTTTATAATAAATAAACTATCCACGAATTTTCTACCTTGCCAGCTACTGCATTAGAAGATTCTGAGGCTAGAATTAAGGCTTATCTAAAAAGTTTTGTAGGGAAAAAAAGAGGAGTTCAATAAGCTATGCTGGTAGTCCCCAAGCGTTTTCTTTTTTGCCATCCCACTTTCGATTGCTGGTCCTGGTTTCTATCAAGCTAGCATGGATGGCTGAGAAGTAAGTGCTGCAGCTTTATTTAAGGTCACATCCTCCAACCTGAGAAGAACACACGCCGCTTTCTGTACATAGGCTTCTGTGTCAGTACCTCTATTTTATTTAAGGTTATCTAATTATTCATCAACCCATTCTGGTAGTATAGGGGAATAAGAAGAGAGGAGAACACATATTTTTTTCAAGATAGGGACTGTGTGGGCCTTCTATCCAAACCAGAGCTATCCAAAAGTACTATCAACACAAAATGTATTGCAGGACTAACCAAAAAGCATAGTTCCCCCCATCCAATCTCACTGCATAGCAATTTCGTTACACTTTCCCCAGCTCAGGATATTTTTGTCTTGCCTCCACCAAAAAACATACTTAGGATGAGGTTTGTGTGAGTCACCTCTTACTTTTAGATAAAAAATTACAGAAAAGCAGAAAACAGGTTTCAGTGCAAGTCAGGCTTCTTCTCTGTTCTTTACAGTGAAGTAAGTATGGACTGTCTTTGAATGCTCAGATTTCACTCTCCTTAGATTTTTGAGGTGGAACTTTGAGGATAAAGACTGGCACCCAAAGTGTGATAGACACCAGCATACACTTTGGGATGGAAAAATGCAATGAAAGGGTCTGTCGCATGAAACGTTGCAGGCTTTCTACTTCCTCTAAATCTGTAGCCGTTGCAAGTGTTCACTGCCTAGAAAAGCTAAGCCGACCTATGTTATCACACAGGTTCTGAGATCTCACGGGGATATTTTGCAGGATAATACAATTGATTTAATACAGAGTGTGAACCCTTTCTAAACTCCTCCTGGACCAAAAAATCTGCAAACCCCTTACAAATATAATTCATTTCGTATTCAAATGCTAATTTCTGCTCACAAAACTATACTCTCATTTGATGAAAATTATCTAATACTTTAAAATGGCTTTGAAAAATCCCACTCATCATATTTTGGACGATCATCATTTTAACAGATTAGCAGTTGGCTAAAAGGACTATGAGATTTCGTAAAGCCCAGATCACACTTTTCAGAATTATCTAGGAACTACTGTCACTCTGGGTTTTGCATGACTATCTGAGACATCACAAAGACAGACTTTCAGAAAATGTCAGCCTCTTGTCTAAAATGTTAGATCTGCCTGAAGTGGATTATTTTAGGTACCCAAAAACTTTTGCAGTGAGGTTCCCAAAACTTTTCTACAATAAGCAGCATAGCAATAAGACATCCTCATCATTTTACGTGGCATCATTTTAGGTCATGTAGCCCAGCAAGATTTATTATATGTGGCTGTAGTAGACCGGTGCTGACAACTGGCAGAATTACTGTTCCTCCTTGTACTTTGGTGCGTTGCAGATCCAGGGAGGGTTACATCCAAGGAAAACACACAGAGCTAGGTGGGTCCCTTGCTAGAGCTGTAGAGATCAGCAGACACATCTATGCAGCTCTCTGTAGAGCAAGTCTATCTCTACTGCAACTGGCTGCATGCCAGAGCTAGCAAGATGAGTTGGACCAAACTACTTAATTCCTGCTGGATGAAATCCAGTTCCTGAAGAGCCTGTGGTTTGTCTTAGCCCAACTGTCCATCATGATACATGTTCTGGGAGGACTATTCGTTTCATGGCAGTGCTGATTTTGAACTTGCTCTGTGCATCAGTGTTACGCTTCAACAACGCTTACAAGCCTCCCTGACTGTGAAGAACTGGCCACTACAGGAGCCACACACTGCAGCGACTCAGCAGGACCCAACCTGGCAAGCTCGTGTGAAAGAGCCCAGCTGGCACCAGGCCGGTTTCTTACAGAAATGCTTGGACATCTCTATTTTATACTTCCACTGCTTTTTGCAGTATCCCCCTCAACTCTTCCCTTCCTGCCATTATTTGCTATGCCTTTGCCCCAAGCAACAGACTTGCAATAATAGTTTTGGCTTTGCATCAAAAAAGAATATTAACCAACTTTTTCATTCTCAGGGACATATACTGTTAAAAACCTTAAATGTGAATCTTTATTTACTTTGGTACAGGTATATAAATTTGACTGTTTACCAAGGTCAGGAAAGACATGGGAGTCTACTTGTTTGTGATTTTTTTTTTTGTATGTATCCAGGCTTTGTTAAGTAGGCGAAAGCCAACTGAATACTTGACCGTCAATCATCCATTCTCCTGTTTCATTACATAACCTATTTCTTAAGGCTCACCCCAGCAGGAATTGTTTTCATTTTTGTTCTGCTAGGGGAACCTGATTTGGAAAAACTCAGTGGAAGTCACTTAAAGAACCTTAGCTTCAAAGGAAAAATACGAAACAATTTAATTCCCAGTGGGGAAAAATGTGGGTTGGAAAAAGAAAAAGGCAGTGAAATAAAAAAATGCAGATAGATATGGAATCAAAACTCAGTCCAGAGTGTGGGAGCCTGAAACACTGCAGGGGTAATCCATGTAATGAACCAACAGCCTGAGGAACCCACAGGGAGTTTCCAAAACATTTTCCCTTTGAAGGGGAAAAAAATAATTTCCATGAGAATTGCAGTGAGAGGTTTGTAACCAACACAAAGATCGTAAAATATGTTTTTAGACAACTGTGTTTCTACTGTGCTGAATAAGAATTAGTAATGCCTGCTCCTGCCACAGATAGTGAACTTAATTCTGCAGCTCATACAGGGGAGAAGTCCTTGGTTCAAATCCTATTGTGCTCTTTCTAAGAAAGGTTGATCTCTGTCTATCTAGATATCTTTACATGCATACTTATATCCAGGTTACGTAAGACCATTATAATTTTCTTTGTTCTCAGTTCAGCGGACAAACGATTCATGTCACTTTTACAAAGTTTCATTTCAACCTTTTCTCCTGTCATGAATTCCCCGTTAACAATTCTGGTTTTTTTGTTTTGTTTTTGTTACCCCTTAGCATCAGGCAGTAGCAGAAGTAGAGCATTCACTATTTGCAATTCACTTTCTCTAAGTCACTAGCTTTCTCTTTCACTAGCTTTTATTTTTAGATTCTTGTACACTCAGCTCTAGTATCAAAACAACTATTGGTGCAATTGGACTAAATTTTTGCTCTAAGGAGTAATTCTCATAAAAAAAATCAATAAGAAACATCACAGATCTGGGAATATAAAATTATGATTACTGTTGCAGTGTTGCAACAGTAGTTGCACTATTACCAATGAAAATAAAGTACGGCATGTAGTGCAGTGTATGTCGCCAAGAGTTTCATCCAAGTTTCTTCTGAAGTCTGTGAATCACTATGTTTTATTTTCTTTTTTGGTGATGGTAAGACTGGAAACAGTGTGTAAAATGTCTATTTAGTATTTAAGTTCTAGCTAAGTTATACAAAGCAAGTGTTAAAAGAAAATCAGTGAGCAGTGAAATATTTGAATCCTTCACCTAAGATGGTAGTTGGAAACCATGGGGCACAGGACTTCAAAAAGCCCAGACATCTCTCCCCTTCTTTTTTTGATCAACCTGCTAAAAGTCATGCAAGATGTCTGTCACATAGGAAAATCAGGATGTTATCCAAGTCCACTTCCACCACTGGACTGATGAATCTAACTCTGAACTTCTGCTTCCTTGGAGAGAGCCCTCTTTAGGCTCTTTCTGTTGAGGAACGTCCTTCAGCATTTTTTCGGATCACGTCATCGCCTCCCAGCACCTTTAGTGTCAAAATCCCACGTTCAGCAAAATCCAACTGGTTTCACTAGTGGAAGATGCAAGATAATTAACCTTGTAATCTATCTCATTCCCCTTACTTGGCAACCTCATGTACCTAACTGTCAGAAAATACAGGTAAAAACACTGGTTAAAACATAGGCAAATACTTTGTGTGAGTAAGGCAACCAAGGTCATTCATTCTAGAGTACCTGCTCTAACTGTGGAAGTATACATTGCCTAAGGGTCTGTAGTAAATGAGAAAGAGAGTTTTCAAAACTCAGTTATATTGATATTAATAGAATACAGCCAGATGGTGCAGTCATCAATAATCTAAAAATATCCCTGGTGCATAGTCAAAAGCAAAGTAGCATGAAAATTAAAATAAAAAAAAAAAAATTGCACTCACCAGTAATGTCCTTAAAACCTTTAATAGCAACTCACCTTATGTTTGAAAGGTCAATGCATAGAAACGGTGAAAGCTTTTTAGGCAGAGATTTATTCAGAAATGCAGCCTTTTCATATGATAAATATTGAAAGAGAATCTTACCATTACCTGGCTGATCATAATGTTGTATTCTTATGCAACTGGATTAGAATAAATGCTTTATATGGTGGCTTTGAATGACATCAAGATAGTATTAGAAAAAGGCACTTTTCCTGCTGTATAGAAGGCCTACTAAAGAGGCAGAACTTCCTCTAAAAACCTGATCATCACCGACCTGGAAGGGTTGGTGCTGTTTATATACCCTTGCACAAAAGGGGTAAGAATTTACAGTTCTGATCAGGTCCTTTTCATATAACTGTTTCCACCTGTCTAAGGTACACTTGTTAGTCAAGAGTAACTTTTATACACATATGCACATACATATGAAAGAGGATGGAATAAGCACCACAGCAAACATTTATTTCAGTGCTCACCAATGTGAAGAAGATTTTTGATATTTTTATAGACATTTATGACCAAGTAGTCTATAGATAAGATTTAGCAATTATAAGGTTTAAGGTCAGCTTCAAATCTAGCAATATTAACTAGAAAAAAAATCCAACATATTTACACACACATATATGCTTTTAATACTCTTACCTTGTTCATATTATACAGTTCTGGTTTTCTGTGAGCCCAGGGCTCAAAATGCACTAACAATAGATCTTTTCAGCAATCTCCAAACAAGGAAAGCTGATGCAGCGCAAATTTATTTGTACACATGGGCTATTTATCATCAACTCAGTTCTTTTGGAATACATGTCAAAACGCAAGTAGGGAGGGCTTTGTTGTCCCCCTCCTCCCCCCCCCCCCCCCCCGCAAAGGTACTCACTAACAATGAATTTGGGAGCCTTTATTCCATGCAAAGTCAAATATCTACTTTCTCTAGGCCATCAGAGTGCCACATGCACAGTCCATGTGAAAGAAAGAGGGCACAGAATTTCTCAGGGCATGTCAGAGGTTTTGTGATTCTGAACATCTCTTTGGTAATAAGAGAAGTAATAGAACAAAACATGGCAGGGGAATACACTCGTCAAGTAGAGGAAATACCGCAACTACCTACAATAAAGCCACCTCAGCACCACAACTGTGTATATGTATTGAAGAGACAATGACTTAGACTAATAGTTCTTAAATTAATGATGTGCAGGAAGGATCGAGTAAATCTTCACAGCATGAGAAGACTCCATAAAAAATTTTATTTTTACCTCTGTTCACTTTTTTCCCCCTTTTTACCAAACATCTCACAGATTCTCTTTCCCTGTGGCAGCTCTGGTTTGGGTTACTGAGAGCCATGTAGGCTGCAGGAGAGATCAGAGTGGATTGCTTTGGCAGTGGTAGCTTTCCTAGAGTGCAGAAAAATGATCTTTTTCAGGAGACGAGATATCATAGATTGTAACAATGAAAACGGGAAGTGAGGTAGAAGTTTGGATGCAGAGTGTGAGGCATAGAGATGAAAATACATATAGGGTGTTCACGTACACAGGCATAAGGGGAGTCCAAAATACTAAAGAGAAAGGCACAGTTTTAAAATACTTGAAAATGGCTAACGAGAAAGGCATTCTGAGGGAAATGACATAAATACTCTTAAGACTGCTCTTGCTCAAGAGACCAGGGCAACTAAGCAGTCCTTACAGAAGGTGACCTGCTCAGCCTCACATCTCATCACAAATGCATAGCAAGGAAACATAGTAACATATGAACCACACAGACAAATTAGAGTTGTGCTGACCTTTCAGTGGTGTAACTAGCCCAGATTCAATCGGTTCTGTCACCAATCCTCAACAGCTACTTCTGGGGGTGCTACTCACTACTTTTCCCGAGAGCTTTTCACTCCTTGAATCATTTCAGAATAAGAAGGAGCATCCATAAACCTCATCATTGGAAACAAAGAACAAGCACTTACCTGAAACGGAAGAAAAGTACATTATTCTTATACTTTTATTATTCTTTAATACAGAAATAAAACTAAGGGTATTGGGAGAGTTCTTGCAATAAAATACTTCAGCAGTTATAAAACACCTGAGACTTCTTTTTGGCAGTGCTCAATAAAACAATTCAAGGGCTAACATATCCTCATTAGTCAGATTGTTTAATTGAATACCCAGAACACCTGGGCATATTTAGAGAGGTATAAATATCTGAGATATTTAGAGAATTTGTAATTTTCATATCTTCTAAAAAATTAGAAGAAATATACTATGTTTATATATATGCACATAGTATATATAAACATAGTGTGTGAATATATATATATATATATATATGTATATTTATATAAAACAATGAAAAACTTATTAATTGAAAAGTGGTTCTTTGGAAAAGCTGAAATACCGTAATGTTTTTGGTTCTGTTTTGTACCTTCCTTTTTATTGAAACAGATGGTGATACCTTTTTTTCTGTGAATAATTTTTTATTCATGCAAACTTCATGAATAATTTCACAAAATTAACAGTGCTACTAGTGAAGGAATTCACTTTCATGCACTTGCCCTTTAAGAGAAGGGTAAATTTTTCAAAGTCATAAATGACTTAGGATCCTAAATTATTTTCAAAAGTGATTTAAGCCCCAATAGCCTAGTTTCATTGAAGCCAACAAGATTTAGGATTTGAAGGGATTTATTTAGATGATTTTCAGTACTGTTTGGCGGAAGAGACCAATGCAACTCCTAGGCAGCTCACAGCTTGCAATTTCAGCACCAACTTAAGTGCCTATTTGCAGCTTGGGATCCCTACACGGGAATTGTTAAGCTTGTAAGAAAGGGATTTTCAGCTTTTTAAGGCAAACAGCTGAGCAGGGAGCTGCCTCAATTAGCCAATAGTGAAAGACTAAAGAATGGGGCTTATGTGTCTGAGCAACTGATGTGCTGCCAGCATAGAGGAGGCTTCCCTCACCCAAGCTCCTTGGCCTCAAGCTCCCTATTGGACCCTGGCACTGCAGCCAACCATGCCCTAGCTGTCGAAACATCTGTCTGTCTCATATACAATCTCTCCATCGTGCCTCTTCCGCAGTTCCTAGCTGCCCTGTAAGGTGGAGCTGGGCTTTCCTCCCACCTAGCAGTGGCCTCTTTTTATTGTTCTGGCTGTGGACCTGAAGCCGTGATTAGGCTGACCTGAATACATCAAATTGCAGCAGGTAGGAAGGTGTTGTTACCGAATTACAGCAATGGTTTCATGATGATGCACCTTTAAAAGGCTCAGCAAAACTGCTTCAGGTGCTTAACTTGGTCTTATGATCTGGCTTGGAGGAAATAAATTGTTTTCAAAACTGGAATTTATTATCATAATTTACTTACGCTCAGACTCTTAAAGGTGTTTAGACAGATCAGTATCACATGAACATAACTAACTAAATATTTAGGTATCTAATTATTTCTGGAAATCCAGATCTCACATACTTCAAAAATCTTGGGTATCTATCTGCACCTTTGAATACCTAAAAGTCTGTACAAACTGAGCCCATAATTCCCCTCTTTTTTTTTTTTTTTAAAGCAGGAAGAGAACTTTTATGGATATCTGATTTGCAGTTTACAGGCTGAATATTGAATAATTATAAATATATTTGAAAAACTCCAGAAAGGAATATATATTACTTCTGAGTTAACTATTACGCTTCAGACAGCTGCGCTTTCTATTTTAAGCTGTGTTATGATTTAACCTTGCTTTGTTATTTTACAGTTTGCTTTGAAGTCCTGCCACCTATTGGTTTATCAATGCAATGATCAGACCGGGCAGATTTCTTTCTGTGATACCACAAAGGAAAATTTTCTATATCATAACCCTAACAGTAAAAAATCTAGTAAGTGACCAGAACTGATGCAGCCACTTTGCACTTGCCACACAGTTTTTTCAGTGCGTATTAGCACCCCACCTGGTCCAGGCAATTGCTAAACTTTAGCTGTCCTTTCAAATTTGAAACAAACAAAATAATTATTTTTCAAAGATCAAAACACTGGAGCCATGGAATCTTATTCAAAGGATTCACAGACATCCCTAGAAAAGCATGCATATGTTTATTGATGTAAAAGAAGTTTAAATATACAGATATGCATGCACTACATTTACTTACTTCCAGCCAAATTGCATATAAACAGTTCCTTTCATAATTGCAAACAGATCAATCATTCCGAATGTATTTGTAAATGTATTCCTCTATACCACCAGTACACTGCAATATGGGAACATTTTTAGAATTCTCCTTTAGCTTATGGTATTACGGTACCATGTTACTTTCAAGATCCTTGCTATACATTAAAAACCTGTTTATAGTACCAAGAGTATTTCGCTAATGACAGCAGAGCACAGTCAGAAACTGAGAAGTATATGGGCAGTGCAGGACAAAGTCTAGGTGGAAATAAATAATCAACAATAGTGTGGAAGTAGAAGTTATAACTGGGTAATTAATAATTCATTTCTGGATCTTCTGGTACTGAGGTTTTTGAAATTTTGTAAGGAAAGTGAGAATTTTTCTAAACTATAAAGATCAGCCATAGCTGACCCTGCTTTTAATTTCAACTCTTAAGGAAGTTCTTCTTTGTTCAGGACATACTTTACCCGTGGAAAGATATGCTCGTTATCTCTGATACCTGACTACTTCCTGGCATCCTCTAGGGTAAAATAAAACAAATAACTCCAAGTGAAAAAGAACTTAACATCTAATAAGTGGAGCTAGCTCGCTACTTCTCTGCTTTCCTTGCTAATATGAAAACAGAATGTGCAAGGGGGACTGTGCGGAGGAAGCGACAATCATCCTGTCACAGCTGCAGCATAGGCTGCGTAAAATAAGGCGTCATTGTCAACATAGCTTGCTCGAGTTGTCAGGGCGAGCTATGTTGTGATTACTCATGCAAAAGGGTCTGGATGGAGAAGACAAAATATTTTAACAAAAAAGCTTGAAAAATATATCACCAACAAGAAACTTCCAATCTGTTAATGGTTCTTTAAATATTGGGGACATGAAACTGCTTAATTCACAAGCCTTGCTGTCTTCTGTTCATTATTTTGTGTACCCAAAAGAATTCTCTAAAGTGCACTCCACACGATGACAGTATGACAAGGGCCAATTTGTGAATAACTTGTCAACAGCTTGAATGAAACTCTAGAAATCCATAACAGGTGCTCGATAGCTATAATCGAGTGACAGATGGATTAGATACATGAAACCACAACAAACTGACTGAATGGGAGAGGGAGAGAGAATGAGGGCGAGAGTGGGGGAGGTTCATTAACTATAGAAGAGAGCAAAAATACATGAATTATTAAAGAAGCTGCGTGAGCCAATTTGTTTGGATGCTTCCTGCTCATCTTCAGCAGGCCTGGGAAGAGGAGCTGCAATGCCAGCTACTACACGCAGCAGCAGTGGCCTCATATCTTGACTTTAGGCAGGGATACACTAGAGCTTGGCATTGGCCTTGATTAGAGAAATCACTGTTATATTTTAGTAGATCTGTAAAAGCTGATTCAGCAGAGTACTTCAAAGCATTCCTTGCTGTAAGCATGTGAATAGCGTCATTAAGGTCAGCAGAACAACTGTATTTAATTCAGACTAACACATTTAAGTATCTCGCCAAATTATGGTTCTCTGTTGCAGAGCTTAAAATAAAAGGGGATGAATCTCAGCTAGTATAAATTGTTACATGTCCAATGAATTGTTTCAGGTCTCTGCAGGCTATTACATTACTGACCAGGAAGGGTCTCCTGACAGCGTGCAAGCTGGTAGGCACAGGAAGGGCGGCTCAGGGATATGTCTATGTGGGCAGGCACAGCTCGACCAAAGCTTCCACATATGTTATAAGCTACGTATTTGCCATCCAGGCCAAAGCTAGAAACTGCAAATCTGATCTCGTGCTAACAAACCCAGCCTCTCGGGGAGCCAGCGCCTGCCCGCACCCCAGTGCAGGTGCACCCGAGGGAAGACTCCACGCCGGCCGTCGGCGTGAGATACCTGGTGCTTCGGGTACCAAGCTGCACCGTTAGGCAGCTGCGCGCACTGTTGTGCCTGGTATTTCAGTGCGTTATTCTCAAGCTGTGCAAAAATTAGCTGTCCTGAGCCTGCCCTTGTGCTCAGCCTGGCGGTTCAGGGGTGCTGACCATGGGCAGGAGGGCAGCTCCCGCTCCAGCTCCTCAGCTCTCTCTCGCCTTCTGAAGGATTTCCATTTAAATTAAACCTAGATTTCCTTTTCCTTATTTTCCTCCTGTGCACAAAGCATAATGCCACGATCCCAGATTTGCAATCACTCTATCAAAACAGTGTATCTCCACAGCTAGCTATTAAGGGAACAAGCAATACCTTGACAGCTGGTTTGCTCTCACAGAGTGATCTTTTTTCTTCTCCCCCACTCCAAATTTTGCTATGCTTAGTATCTTCCCTCAGAGGAAAAACTGTGAAATTTTGGGTCCTGTGTACGTAATGAATAAAATACAGTTGCTAATTATTTCAGGTGTGAAAACAAGGCTCACAGTTGGTAAAAAACACTACTAACTTGATTTCTGTTCTCTTCACCACAAATGTCATGTAAACACATAAAACAAACTACCGCTTAGAAAAAGATTTTGGTATATCTACAAGGATTTATTTGTCATATAATCACCAGTTTTTACTGTACCAGAAATCCCTGTGATAATAAAATACAGCCATGTTACAACAAGATGTGGGATTTGAACTAGACACAGTTTAATCTTCTTGTACTTTGGCGTAATGCTTGTGTTTTATGATATATTAACCCCTGTCACAGTCCAGGCTGTTCTGTTTACCTAAGGTGAGAATCTGCTCTGTGGCTGCATGAATAGAGGATGATCCCCAAAATGGTACACTGACACACTCTTATTCCAAAATCAGGTATGTTATCCTTCAAATAACAAATTGAAATGGTCAAAATTAACCCAAAGAAGGCATTGTTTCATACCTGAATGTCTTTCAGCTCGTAACAACAAACAAGAAAATTGAGTTCACAGATACCAAATGTAGGAAAGAGTCCAGTACAAGCATACAAGGGCTTGTGAATTAATTAAATCCCATATTATCTCATTTAAGCTCTACTTTATAGGCTTTCTGTGGTGTATATCTGCTTGCCATGAGTGAGAGATTTCATTATTTCATTATCAGCTTTTTTTTTTTTTTTCCTGGCTGCAGTAGCATCCACACCACAATGTGACCAAGAGGCTGAAAGAGAATAAGGTAAGCCATGAAAAGATTATAAGTTCTAATAAGGATGCCCAGCTTTCACCACTAGCCCAGTAGCAAGTAATGGCGATATGATGGCTAATAGTTTCTGCCTAAGACAGAACAGGCATGTGAAGTGAGCAATAAAATCTTATTAAAACAAATTACAAATCCATGGATAATCAATCATATTTCAGTCTCTGGAAGAGTTTAAGAGCCTGGGGTAGTTCTTAATCTTTGCTTCCAGAGCAGAACTGAGACCAGAAAAAATGTCCTTAGGAAAAATTTTCTGCTCAGTAAGTGACTTCCTAGTCTTGTTCAGATCTGATTAAGTCTTCTTTCATTTTGACCAAGAAATCCATTTTAAAAATATTAGCGTTGGATCTAGCAGGGTTACCCTATTCCAGATAAAGTTTAAAAAAAAAAAAAAAAGCTGAATGCATGGTTTTGGGGCTATGCCTCCTTTGTAATGCACGCTGCAATTATCTCCATGTAGAGAATTTTTGCCTGTGTACTCCACAGCTGCTTGTGGGTGAAACAGCAACTATATGTGAGTGAGTACACAGATGTTCAGCTATTTAACCACTTCTTTGCACTCCAGGCATAATAAAAATTTGGATGGCTGTGATCTTCAAACATCTGATCTACTGTTGGTCTTCTTATTAAAAAAAAAGTCAATTAAATTTTGGCCTTGCCAATTTAAAAAACATAGAAACGGAACAAGTGGATTTATTAAATCCACTGTTAAATTTGTGTCAACTAGGAGAGACTGTCAGTTGCACCTTGGAGTTCCAAGATGTTTGTTGTGACTGACTCTCTCTTCCACCTTTCTGAGGAACATCAGGAACCAAAAGTAGGCTATAGGCTGCTTTTACTGGAAGGATGATTTATTGAACAAGTTCTGGGACAACAACAGGTGTGGAGGGCTTGTTTTGCCTTTTTTTTTTTTTTTGTATCTAGTATGCCAGGCACAGAAGTTCTGTCTGAACTGCCCAAGACTTTGTTAATGGTTGTATCACTGATTAATGCTTAGGACCTCTCTGAGAGCATCCCAGAGACCACTGCAGACGTTGGTTTTGTCTACTGCTAACAGCAAGATGAGAGGAACATTATTAGTCTCTGTTTCACAGGCTAAAGGTGAGAGAAGAAGTGCAGATTCAGGCACTTGAGTAGCCAAATGGCAGACAAATGCCTGCACACATCCTTTGCTTCTGTGTGAACAGCAGTGAGAATTTGCACATGCACTATTTGCACCTACTAAAATTTTTGAAGTGTAAATGGAGCTTAAATTAGATTTATCTTGCTGTTTAAGCTCATCCTATTAAGTGATTTCCCTACATTCTATAGGATAACACCTTTGTGTTAGAGCCAGGAATAGCTGCAAGAACATTGCTCTACTTGAAAGTCTACCTTTTCCCTGTCATCATGAGAGGAGCTGTTGAAGGAAAAGGTATTTCTTGATTGCCTCTCGTTCCTCTGAAACATCCAATCTGAAATGCTTCAAACTATGACTTCTGCAAAATCTACGCACACAGACCTTGGAGAATTAACCTCCAAGTAGCCCACGTGCATTCTTCAGCTGAAGAACTCTAGAAAACCATTACTTTTATTTAAATAACTTTTAGCTGGTCTGACCTGAGAAGGTTGGTTTCTCCGCAGTTCAGTTTGGCTTAGTGCTTTTGGCCTGAAACAGTGGGGAAAAAGGATTAAGAATTTCACACACAAAAAAATCCCACAAAATTCACCATCTTCCCAGCCAACTCATATGCGTGACTTCTAGGCCAGAAGAATGGGAGTATGAGAGCATAGTTTTTACTCCAAAACTATGGGTGTATCTTCCAGAAAGAAAAAACGAAAAGTATTATAAAAGCTTCCATTAAAACATCCCTTCTTGATTAGTAATGTGTTACTGACTCAGGCATTCATCTTAAGTAAGAACTGGGACTAGGTTCTCAATTTGCTAAAATTATTTTTACAAGATCATAAAGCCAAATGCAATAAGAATGGTCAGACCTCCTTACGTTTAAACCTGAACTTGGAAGCTGCTCTTACGTAAAAATCTATGTGCAAATTGTAAATTCTATGTTAGATTGAGACCTGGAATAGCAGTGCATTGCTGGATCCTACATTCCAGTGTTAGTGCTACTCTTCTGTTATTACTATTTATTGGAGCACTTGCACATAGGTGTATGAGGGTGTTTTAGGAAAGCTGATGCACAAATTTCATGTTACTTTTCAGCTTTTCTACCTCTTTCTGGGACACCTTTACTTACTAACTGGTTTTGAAAGCCAATCCAATTACATGTTACTCTAAAGTGGACAAGAAATATAAAGGATGAAGAAGTCTAAATCAGATTTCAGAGATGAGCACTCGTTCCATATGGGAAAGAGTGAGGAAGTATTAAAATTTTGGAGGCTGAGCAATTGAGCCCTCAGGCCAACATTATGTGATCTGCAGCAGGCTGGCGCACCCTAATTGCTATTACCCCTTTGTAAATCAACATCTCCAAGAAGCCAATTCTCAGTGATGCTTCTTTAATATATATCTTCTCATCTGCCCCACGTATATTTCAGTTTACCATCTGATAATTGGAATTGTGTGGGTAGCAGCCGGTACCATCTGGCTTGTTAATAAGTAGAGGATAAAAATGCCTAATGCCTTGCTCTACATAAATACAAGAATTACCCTACAAATAAACAGCTCCCTAAAACCTCAATGATCAGAACAAAAGAAAAAATTGCGATCTTAGCTCATGAAAAAAGCATTGAAGGGAGAACAAGAAAATAGTGGGAAAGCTTCATCACTTTTCATCCGAAGTTTTAGCGTAACTAAAACATATGGGAAAAATAACGCAAAATTAAATGTGATAAGGCACTTTTCACACTAAAACATATTGGGCCACTATACAAATGATGCAATTAAAACTGCTGCCTTCATGATCCAAAACCTAAGCTGAATAAGTAAAGTACAATTAAAGTTTTTCATTTAAAACCAGTGAAAGATTTATCATAATGAACCTCAGAATTGAGATAATATGACTCGGGGGCATCAAAGCTAAGCTATAGAAAGCCACATGTCCTACAATGTTGAGTTAGAATTGGAAGACTGACATCAGCAGATTTTAGGGCAAAGAAAGGCTTATACATCCATTTGCATGTGAATGGCCAGGGCCATGCAAAATCTTGCATGTAAACAGTGCAGTATTGTAATCAATACTTTAATTAACAGGAAGGCAGTGCAAAGCTGTCTGCATTGGGGAAATAAACTCTGATCCAGTAGGCAGGATGAGAAAGCCATGCTGTTGTGTTTTGAACCTGCTGGAGCTTATACAGCACCTTACCTGCAAGGCCTGCAAGCGTGGCCCTGCAATGTCCTCTGAACATGACCCCACAACGTCCCCTAACTGGGTATTAAAAAAGGCATCGTGAACTACAGCAGCCAGGCCCTGTCAGTGATGGCTGGCTGCAGTCATGCTTCTTTCCCAGGATGGTGAAAGGAAATTTCAGCATGTTGTAGGAATAAGGGTGGCCTCCGGCCTTGCTTAGCCAAGGGAGGGGGACAAGCCAGAAAGCATAGCGGGGACCTGGAGTTGGGTTGCCTGGGAGGTGCTACTTGGCCAAAAAAAAAAGAGGCAGAGAGGAAGCTCCTTAATTCCTCCCCCCACCAATTGGCTCAGCAAATCTCAGTTTATGAAGGCAGATACTATAGCAATTCTAGTTTTACACTCATCCGAGCTACAATAGCAAAGCTTAGCACACTAAACAGTCATCGCAAGACCTATTTACTTTAAATCTTCAAGACAAACCTTTCCCTTGATGAATCAGAATTAGGCCACTTATGCTTTCACAGGATGCAGTATTAGTAACTCTACTCCTGAAGATGCAATAGCAAACTTGAGAGTGTATTTAGTTTGACAAAATGGGAAAATACCCATATTTGTAAAATATGCCAGTTCTGTAAAAGGCGGAACGGATGTAGCCTGGCAGCCTATGGACTCCTGCCCTTTGCCTCTAACCGCAGCACTATTACAGTAATGACTGCTTGCTTACCTACTTTCTTGCTCAAATATTTATATTCACATATAAAGCTGGTTATATATCTTTTAATGGCACACCAGGCACAAGACTGCAGTCCTCTGGCTTAGCTCGTGCTGGTAGGCTGGGCTGCACATTGTGCTGACTGGGAGCTGGCCTTTGCCAAGCAGAGTATGTAACAGCTGAGCCTTCTTCCACTTCCCTCTTAGAGGGAACGACAATTTTGTTCTTTTAGCAATCAGCTGATTTTCCACAAAATCTGCAGGAACTCATTTATTGCAGTAAAGACGTTTCTGCTTTGATAGCCTTTTCTTTTGCTGTTTTGAAACTTAGTTTCTGCATGTTGAAAATTTAGTTTCAGACTGACCAGCGGCTTTAGCGGGCAGATATCTTCAGGGGAAACAATGTAAAAATTATAGGAATAAAATGAGGACTGAGAATATCTTAGAGAAAAAAAAAAAGCATCAAACCCAAATGATGGGCTGAGTATGAGAACTAATAATGTGGAATTTGAAATAGGAAATGTGCGGATTTCTAGTCAATGCGTGGCGTACAAAACAGAATCATGTAGAGGACCTAAACCAGAGGCAGCAGTCCTGAAAGCATGACCTGGTACCATTTAACTTTTCCAAGAGCTAGAGGATGAGGCAGTTGTATCAGAAGTATAATGACTACAAGCAAGGTAGTTAATGTATAGTAGGGTAATGCAGATATCTCTCATCAAGCACTGCAGTTACTATTATGACATCGATAGTATACATCTACTTATATAGTAATAGCTACCATATGCTCTTATAAATATGCCCTTGCTCTTTCTGTCTCACTGTAAATGCATGCATATGCTATATGCTCTACGACTGGCATTGTTCATTCTGAAAACACTTTAGGCTATGTAGATCATTTCCTTGTTTCACAAGTGTGCGTGTCAAATGAGTCGAGTGTCTCACCCAGAGTTACCTAAATGGCAGAGCTGCGGTTACAGATGGAATTCCGGAGATGAGATTTAGTTTTGTCTTCTGGAAAACTCCAGATATTCGCTCCGGCTACAGCTAATACTGCAGTGCTTTAGTGATAAGCATTTGTGGAAAGAGCTGAGCTGTACAGTCCATGGAGCTTGTGTTGCATTTTTCTCTTAAGGACTTTGATTTATACAATTTTTCCCAATAGGTTTTCATGAGCTTTTTAAAACCTTCATTCCTTCCCTAAAATCTCTTTGACAAGACATCAGGATTAAAGAAACTGATTCTATTTCCCAGTTCTAGGCAAGTCCCTCCCAAAGGAACTAAGCTCATCCTACTTCTAAAGGATCAAATGAATTTCGTCCCAATAAATTTGAATCACTCAAAATCAGCATAGAATGTGGTTCCTACATCCAGATTTTGCTTATTTTATCCAAAGCAAGCAGAGGGTGCATATGAGGTCATATGTATGACTGTAATTAAAGAAGATTGCTGGCCATGTACTTTAAACTCCAGCTCCAACTTCAGCAACAATGACAGAGAACTGTTTGGGCAGATGATATTTTCATTTAAACAAAGAAGTCAGGGTTTGGTCTTATTTTTTCAGGGTGCAGATACTGTTTTGTTGTCTGTCAGGACTTTCAAAAAGGTATGAACAGAGAGTAAAGGAGGAATTTGGTAAGAGAGTTAGGCTTGGGGCACATCAATGATATTTAATTCTTCTATACTTACAAGTACCTACTGGGAATTTTCTGCTGCTCTGTAAATGCAAATAAATGTTAACATGACATGCATAATGGTAGTATAAAATAATAATGTGAAAACTTAAAAACTAGTTATTTGGATTGCGCAGATGAAGGGAATTTGGAAAAAGCCCTGCTTGGCAAAAATAGCTGAGCCTGTGGCTTCTAAAAATGAGGATCCTTCTAGGGAGGTGAAACTGGGCATGAAAAATCACTAGCTGGTTTGGAAAAAACTTGTGCAGTTGTAGTTTCAGGAGCAAATAACAGCAACCTAATCAGTAATTTTTATCAAATAACTGAAAAGTCCTGAGAGGTACTTGGACAATGTCCCTGGGAACATTTGTTAGGAATGAAAAGCAGTTGAAGCAATTGGTACCATGAAGTCAGACAGGAAATGAGACTAATCCTTAATGAAAGTACGTATAAGCTTGGATGTCTAAGACTTACTAGAGCAAAAGATGCAGAAGAAAGCCAAGCTAGAATGACATATTGAAAGGAAATGAAACTAGGTCACTGTCCTACATTAAACAGAAGCTGACTGGAGCTCCATCATCCCGCAGTATCCCGAGCAAGATGAACAAAGAATATTGTCCAGTGCAAATCTCCCAGCAGCATCTGAGTAATGCCGCTGCATGAATCATAAGGCAAACTTCAAGCTTTGCAGAAATGTGAAGGTGGGCAAAATATATATAGCACTGAAGGAACACAGAAAGAGACTAAAGGAGCTGACTTCTGTCTAACCCTGTGCCATTACATAATCGCTAATTCCCAGGGAAGAAGAGCTTCTTAATTAGTAAATAGAAATATGATTACAATAGAAAATAGAATTTGATTTCCACACCACAGATTCAAAAAACTTTGTCACGGTCAGTGAGGACAGTTCCTGAGCTGACAGGACAACAAATATTGGCTATTCTTGCTCCCCTTTGTTCTCTTTGATATCTAAGGTTTGAATTCCAATTAAGCTAATTCAATCAATGAAATTTACATATTTTTACTGAATTAATCATTTGCCTTTCCCTTTTATAGGCAAAAAATATAAAACAATTATTAAAAATGAAAACTTCAGAAGATAGGAATGTTTTGTAGGTTATTTGAAGCAAAAGTTCCCTCCCCATACACACACCGTCAACCACAAATCTGGTTGGACTGTCCACATGATTGTTCTTAAATAGAGAAAGACCATCCTTTCAATGCTGGTGAAACAAGCATCATCAGAGCAAGATGTTTAAAAATGAATCCAGGAGCAGTCTTCAGGTAAGCATAATTTAATCAAATAATTAGTGGAGGCCATATTTCCTCTCCATATCCACTAGGAAAAGTATTTTTTTCCTCACGCTCCTTTGTCTCAGACTGCTGCAGACAATTGAGAACACAGCACTGCTTTCTCAGGCATACATCGAAACCGACGTCCTTGTGTCACCGGTCTTCCCCAAAATTCTAAACAGCAGGTGTTCAGAATTAGCATAGGTCTTTAAAATATGAGTTGTGGGGAGCTGCTTGTTTGACAATGAGGCCTTTCAACTTTGTGATTTGAATTTAGGGGCTCAGACATGTCTGAAAACTTTGGCTCTGATCTTTATTTGTTTAGCAGTACAGCAAATTGCTAAGGGAGACCTGTTTATGCTTCATCTGTGAGGGGCAAATGAAACTATCATGTTAGCACCTGCTGACTAATGAATGTAGATCTATGTAGATTTGCTGATCTACAGCTACAGCTAAATAGCTATTTTAAAGGAGCCTGAAAAAATATTATTTTATATTAGTTAGGAAGTATAACTTAGGTAACTACTAATTACTTAAGAACTAGTTTGTGCTGTCCTTTGGTAAGTCTAGAGCAAAGAAAACTCCACTCAGGCTGAGCAGAGCTTCCCAGGACCAGCCTGGCTCTATCTATCTGGGAACCAACCTCTTAAGTAGAGTCAGAAGTGGAAGCTGAGTGACTTGAAGATTCACTTACTTAAAGGGAAAGCTAGAATTTGAACTGGATACTAGAAGATTGTTGAAACTGTACATAACAAGTAGCATACCTCCTTCATGTCAACTAACACAGTGTTAGTGTGTACCCATGTTAACAAAGATATCCTAACAACATGTGCTAATATTAGTGTAAATAAAGCATAGGTGAATGTAAAGTATCTTAAAATGGTACCACTTAACATTTTTTCCAGACAAAGGTTGACATGTGAAGTCTACTAACCTAAATACTGCCAGTCCACTTACCAAGGGGCCCTTTTTCTACTGTCATTCTATATGAAAGGATAACAGAGGCCTCTTGGAACAGCCGGAATTAATGAAATTATTACTTCTCTCAGAAATGTCAGCTGCTTTTCCAAGATCTATACACATCAGCTATGAATTTGGACCACAGATTGAATGGAAAGGAGCCTAAGTTGGGTGTTGTTTACGTGTAGAACATACATGAAAAAAAGGATGAGAGAAAAGCAGGAAAAGGTCATTCATCATGCCCTTTAACGTAGAACAAGCTTAACAGCTTCTCAGAGCTGTCTTAGCTAAATCTCCAGCCATAAGCAATCCTGAATGTGGAGGAAGAGAAATATAATATGGACTCACGTTTTTCAAACCTGTTCTATCTATAAATATCCTTCACTGAATTTACAGCTCCAAACTCCGCAAGATTTGGGAGTATACAGAATTCATGTCATGATCCAAATTTTGAACCGTGATCTATTTAACCAGGGAGATGTCAGCTTTTCTAGTGTCAGAGTCCATTTTGGATTATATGACTACTTCTATTCAAATAAACACCCATCAGCTACTTCATGAGCTTCAAGTCTACCATATATTCTAACAAAAATTATTCCTAATCTATCTACGGGGAGTTAGAATAGGAGACAAGAAATACTACTGAAACCATCAGCACACTTCATAATAGAACTGGCTTGTTTTCTTTACAACTAACAATGAAAAGAGAATCCATTAGATACTGGAAATATTACCTTTTCAAAAACAGCAGATTTTTATTTGTGCGGTGTCTAAGCACTGCACATCTCAGCAGAAAATTGCACTGGAACAGTGGGCGGTTCCGAACTGCTGGAAACTTTACAATGGCTTTTATGTCTAAACATCATTTAGCAGCTGTTAAAGGTCACCACAAATCCTCTATTTTATCAGTATAAATGAAGTCTACAACTGCCAAGAAAAGAATTCATTAAATAATGCAGTGATTAGTTTCTTGATTTTTTTTCCCTTTAGAAGTGAAAAGAATCTCTTAGGCAGTTCCTTTTTTCTACTCCTTACTTCAAACTGACAAAGTAAAACACTAATTAAATTATTTATACCAGAAATTTACTTACAGGGATGACACATTTTGTACACAAAGCAAGTAAAACATCTGACACATTGTACAGTGCCAGGTGCAGTTAAGAATGTGTGATACAAGTCAGCATCTAGAGGCTAAAAACCCCAACGAACTTGCTGCAATGTTTCATTATCAATTTTATTTCCTACCATACACCAAATGTACAGCACAGAACACAATTTTGTTGCTTTGATGTAAGAAATATTAATTGTATGAAGAAACAGTATACAAACTACTCCAAATTAAAAAATGCATACATCATTGCTCTTTACAAAAGGTCTAATTTACAGTATAGCTCGTCAATGCAGTTAAACACAAAAAAAAAGAAAAATAGAAAGAAAAAAATCAGTGCACATTACAAAACACATCAAGTACAAGGGAGTCAAATAAATACAAACATACTTCACGGAACATCCTGAGCAAACAACCAAACACAGATAAATTAACCTGAAGCCATAATAAATCATAATAATAAATACATAGGTCAGTAAGAGATTTTTTTTTACTTAAATAAAATATATAACAAATTTGTTAAAATATTTAGTAAATTAAATTTTAGTCTTTGTAATGAGTGAACTCATTTTGTATGCATTTAACAAGTATAGCAAATGTTTGCTTTTTGTTTTTTAGCAAGTACAATAACTTTAATAGCAAATTTTTGTTTGGTGTCCTCCTATTTATATTAGACAGCACATATGGTAGCCTTTGAAAAATCAATTTAAAAATAAACACAGCTTCTAAGAACATACATTTTCCCCTGTCTAAACTAAGATTAGAGAGTTGAGTCAACCCTCAAATAAAAAGCAAGCCCCACCTAACGCAGAACAGTGACCACAGTGCATGAGAGTTGAATCACTTCTGAATAGTACTTTTGTGCAGGAACAGTAATAATATAATTGTATATGTCAAGCCTGTGAATGCCATCATATTCAATCTAAATATAAATGAGGCTAATAAAAATAAACACTTTAATTATAGCACGGAAAAATTAAACACACGCTAGATCCATGTATACATTTACACTGAGGCACATATGCACATGAGGTGTGTGTGCATACAAAAAAGGCAGTTTAGCTGGTTGTTTATACCTTTTTCTTAAAAAAAATAAATATAAAAAAAACTTTTGAAACAATGCTTAATTACTTACAATCCCTGAAATAGACATTGCCTCTGTTATAGCAACCACTAATTTCTGACTGCTCAGAAATTCAGAAATTCCAAACCCAGGCTAAGCAAATCCCGAGGCACACGCAGGTACCTCTGTACGAGCGTGTGTCCCTATCTCTGTGCGTCTATATGGTCTGTAGCGCTTGGTACCCTACTGAAAGACTGGTAACAAATTCAGTATCAGACTAGTCTTAGTGAATAAGAACGGGAGAAACCAACCGTTGTGTTGCTACAGTTTGTTTAAAGAGAAAAGCAACCATCACTTCACCGGAGTATTATTCTTCTTCTCCGGACTGCTGCCTTTTCAGCTTCTGTGAATTCAAACCAGTATTAAACGCCATTTCAGGGGAGATGAGTTTGATTAATTATTATGTACAAAATCTTCAGCTTGGGATGTGTTTACATTTTTCATATACAAATCCATAGCAATACTGGTCACTTGGTTAAAACCGCAAGGTATCGTACTAAAAAAGTACCAGTCCTATCAAATTATCTTTCTTGTTTACAGATAATTGTCATTTCCCTCCATGAACTAAATTGGGGAAAAAAAAAAAACTATATTGTTAAAATAATTCTGAAGTTCTCTTGAAACATTTTAAATAACCATTCGCATAGGCTAAATCACACAGCCAAGTCAAGTGCTTTGCTGATTGCTATATTTCATTATTGCTAACGTATTCTTTAACACACTGTTTTCCAGCATACTGTGCTTTTAAGAGCCCAAGTTCCCCACTAGTGGGCACCATTTATCTTCTCATTCCAGGCATCTTCACATCTCATGTTACTGCAAACCCATTTCTGATACAAAGCCATTATAAAAAAGCAGGATGTGAGGAAAATAAAACTAGAACCACAGTTCTGTCATTTGTTACTTTCATAGGTTTTTTTTCTTCCTGTACAAACCCAGCAAGTTATTTAATTTACAGTATAACTTTCAGTCTATTTAAAATCCCATTGGAAAATAAATTAATAAACACATTTGTAAAAATATGGCAGGCCGCAAAAATGCTGTTAAAAGATAAAAAAAAACGCTTTGATTAGAAATAAATAAAAAATATAAAAAATAGTCGCACACACTTTTTACATTCACTTTACAAAAACTGAGTGCAAAAGAAGAAAAAAAAGGAATTGTACTGAAATAAATACAATATACTAACAGAGTGCATTGCTGTTAATACAAATAGTCTGTTGTGTTTTTCTTCTTTTTTTTATGTCAGCTGGGAAAAAAATTAGTGCAATGTTGCAATTGTAAATGCAGCATGGCAACCTACACCCCTTAGCAGTACATGAACTCCTAACAGATCCATCTGGAGTTTACTGCTGTTAAGTAATTTCTGTTGCCCAGCAGCTTTCACATCCTACACATGGATGCCCTTCACTGCCTGTTTGATACTTTCCAGCAGAGCTTTGCATTCGGGGGAATAGTCCCGTTCCAGATTGCTGTACATGTCTGTGAGTGTATTTACATATGCTTCGAAATTCTGCTCACTGATTGGCCCCTAAATGAAGACAAAACAGATGAGAATTGTAGGAGTTAAAATTGAGGCCAAAACTCTCCCCCCCCACCAACACCCGATCCCAAAGCATGGAAAAGCAGTGACATGGCAACTGGGCAAATGACAAAACTTGGCAGTCACCCCAGATAATGGAGGGGTGAAGAAAGGAAGGAAGATTCATGTGCTGGGGGAACCATGCACTCCTCCAACAATAGCAGGGACTGGCAATATTCAATGTGACTTGCTTTTCTGTTGTGGCCTGTTTATCTCTGGGCTTATGGCTGAGATGTCCGTAAGTTTCCTCATCTAATTTCCCACTTGAGTTTAGGAAAAGAGACCGTAATTCTAGAGATTTAAGTATCTTCGTGGGTTTTGCTTGCATTTGCAAGTAAGACAAATAGCACCTGGAAGTCTTGAGCCACAGGTTTATTGGCTCCAGAAAAATCACAGCGCTGAGCTGGATCAAACAGGTTAAAATTTTGACCTAGGAGCAAAATAAGACTAAGGAGACTTTGCGGGCAATTCTCGTGCCGTGCACATGATGGACGTTCAGAGAGGGAGGGAAAGGGGAAAAGTCTGCCCGGCACAGTGCAGAGATAACAGTGTCGGCAAAGTCCTGGAAGCAACTGTTAGCGTGCAGAGGCTCCCCAGGTTCACTGATCCAGCATCTCCGCAGAGTAAATTAGTCTAAGCAGAGCTCTCTGCTAAGGCAGCTGCAGCACTCCTGCTGGCCCCTGAGCTTGCTCATCTGCTTCAAGTGCTGGCAAAACAGTCCCAAAGAAGGTGTGTAGCTGCTGGCTGTGGTCTTACCATCTGCGGAAGCTGAATGTCAGCAAGGCTGGAGATGAGGGCTTGGCTTAAGCCAGCTAACTCCTTCAACAGGCTCTCGTTGTTCTGCTCTATAAGTTTGTTCTCTTCTTCTATTGTTTTCAGATTGCTCTCCATGGATGTGATCTAAAAATCACAAACAAACAGACCCTTGGCTGCATTATAACTATGGACTGAACCCAAATCGACAGTTACGTGATTGTGAAAGGACACGCTATGGATTTGAAAATCAGGTACCTTTTTTTTTTTTTAATAAGATATGCACAATTTCTCCACAGAATATCCATAGCAAGGAAGAAGTCAAATTCCTTCTGAGCTGATGGACTTTGTTGTTAGTTCACAAGGAAACCCTGTGTCCACTAGCAAGGTGCTAGTGAGTGGCTCCACTGCCAGTGGAGCATATCGGGTGGGGAAGACGAGCTCGAAAAGGAATTCAAGTCTGCAGGCCTCAAGAAGCCAAGGAGGGGGAAGGGCTAGCATCTAGCTGGGATGGAGAGTGTGGCCTCAGGGCTGGCAGAAGGAAGGAGAAAAGAGGCTGATGTTTACATTGCCGCCCTGCTCTTATAGCATCCCTGCTGACTGACCACAATAGCAGTGACACTGGTATTAGCTGCTGTGCTGCTTTCCTGCCCTGCTCCTGGGCACAGGGTAGCACTGTGAGCTGGGCTGGTTAGCGAGAGGGCAGGCACTGGAAACAATAAGAGAAAAAGAGAGTGGGAAGCGAACTGAGAGGCTGAGTGCAGAACAAATGCAAAGATGATCTCTGAGCAGCAGAATGGAAACATACAGTTTTTCGAAACAGCAGCAAAAAGCACCTAAGGTAGCAAAATGGCATCGTTTCAGCCTGAGAGAGCTGGGAATATACTCAGCTCTGCAGGTTCGTACGTGGAAAGCAGTGCTGAAAAACCAAAGAGAGCGGTGGCAGGGCCTGGTTCTCCACGGCCCAGTAACAGGCACCCAGACGGTGCCGGTGGGAGTGCTGCCACCCCTGCGCGGGGCCCTTCCCCAACTGCTGCCACTGCACAGGGCGCAGAGCAACAGAGCCACGTCCACAGGCATTGCATCCACCCTCCCCTCATCGGGACTACAGACCTCTGCACTGCTTAGATGTGTCTCTTGCTGTGACCGGTTTAGTTCCCTTTGTTATACTGGAATAAACTGCCATACACTGAAACGGTCCTCAGGGTGAGGAACTCTTTCCTGCCTGCCTGAGGCGATAAAGTGCCAGGAAAATCCACTACAACTTTGCCTCTGGAGTGTGCTCACAGAAGCCTAACGCCTGGCCAAGTTAGATTAAAAGGAGACAGAGCAAAGCTATTTAGGGAACATGTTCCTTCGGCTCTAATTCAGTTCAAGCTTTGCAGGTCGGACTACCTTCAGCAGGCAGAAATTCAGAGGGGAGGAAATCTGTGGTTGCATAAATTAGACAGTTTCTTATATCTGTGCAAACAGCATAATGTCCTCCACAGAGAATTGAAAAAAGTGTCCAGAGGCACTGAAAAACGCTGCAGTGCAGTTTGGGATGGATATCCCACAACCTTTGCAGTATGAAGCCAGGTAATTTAGATTCAGCACAGGTGATATAAACTTCATGCATATTTAGACCATAAAAGCTGTGGCTATTATAAAAACAGCACACAGCAAGACTGTAAACTTTCGGGTGTGGTACAAATACAGAAGGGTATACTGGTTACACTCAGTTTGTTTTGCATAAGTTTAGACTTATATTTGGTTTCCAGATCTGCTCCCATTTAGGAATTTTTCTCCTAAGCTCTCATTGCTCCTAACATATTTGGCAAGTTTCTGCTCTTGCTTTTGCCTAGTTTACAAGGTGAATTACCAGGTGTATATAGCAGTCTCTGCCTGGATGAACATATTCAGCTCACTCAGTAGAACTACAATCAGCATCTTAAGGCTGATTTTCTCTTGATGGCTTACAAAAGAATGAAAGAGAATGTCTCTTTTCCATAGCTCCCCATCAAACTAATCTGCTATACAAGTTAGCAAAAGGCATCCATTCTTTACCAGGTGTTGCCTGGAGGCAAAAGTCTAACTATTTGAATAACTGACTATGGGTGAATTGAAGTAGGGAAATTTTCCAAGGCCAGATAGGAACAAAATCAACTTGCATAACAGTCAGAGCGTGCTCATAAGAAGTAATGGCATTTCCTAGTAGTTTCCCTAATACAAGTTCTCACAGTCATGGGATTCTGTATGATTTCCATCAACACAGGTTTGGTCAACAAAGGAAAATGCACGTTTTGTTTGGTAAATATGGTTTTCCTGCTTGCCAAGATTAGCTCGAAACTGTTTTGAACCTATCCCTCCGCAGATTTTCATGACAATACAGAGGAATTTGCTGCTTATTTACACAAAACAAAAAAAAACTTGACAAAAAACATGTAGGATTTTGGCAGTTTTAAATGCTACAAAGTGATGGGAAAACATGTGTGCACAAGAATAACTGTGTTTAAATATAACATTTGCATACGTAAGAAGAGGTTGAACTCTTTGCTTTGATATTATACCTGGGTTTGAAGTTTCATCATATCAGCTTCAATTTTAAGATTGGATTCATTTAGTTCTTTTATTTCTTCATCCAAGTGTCTGATTTCTTCATCACTCTCAATACCTGCAAACAGTTGAAAGTACCATGATCAGATTTAAGGTGTCCGTGTGTAAATGAGTATACAAGTAATAAGCTGGGTTACCTGTCACTGAACAAGAGGAAAATAACAGGCTTCCAGATCAAATGATCTTTAAACTGCCTCTTACTTTACTTTTACTGTCAAAATTGTTGATTAGCTGTAAAACATCTGTATGAGCTGAAACTTATAAGGGGCAAGTTATGCTTTGCGAGGTTTTGTGTTTCTCAATTCGTAATTTTTTTCCAGTACAATATGCAACCACAAGCTGGAGAGTAGAGAAAGGAAAACGTGCTGGAAATGCTTGGAAAGAGGAAAATCTGTCACATAAGATGAGTGAGAATTAACAATGTCTTTTTAGGTTTAAAAGAAACGTAACACAACTTCCTTTGCAGTGAACACCCCAGGGTAACAGCTACACTACTATAACTTTGCTGACTTCAGTAGGCTCATTTATACCTTGCAAGAAGCTCTGTGGGGATTAATCTCTATGCAGAATAACTTGAGGAAGTAGAGCCTTAGTTATGAGTGATCACTTAAATGATGGCAAAATGGAAACTATCAGGAGGCTAAAAGGCACTATAGAAAAAAAAAAAAAAGAGTGAGGCCTTTTACATCTCCACAAGTTAGGTAGCAAAGAAAAGTTCTTCAGGTCTTTAACAAAAGCCTTAATATAATACTGAGCAGCTACAACTGGCAATACATGTCCCTCTTTCTGCTTAATACCACTCTGAGATCATCTCTGCTTAGAGATTATTACCGCTGCTGTTGCTACTGCTTTAAAACCCAGACTCCTGATCTGAGCCTACTGGAGACCCAGCACGGAAAATCTTTAAGCAGTAGTCTCTGTTCCAGTGATAACTCGAACAGAGAGCAGGGCACATGGAAACAAATTCATTTGCCCAAGATAACACAGCCATTTTACTCAGCAGTCAGAGGCATAAAAGCTAACTCTCTTTAATCTGGGCTCAATGTCCAACTCTCAGAACTACACTGTGTAAGAAAGCAGACTCTACTTACTTCCCCCTATACCTAATTGGTAACCATTCCTTTATGTTTACTACGTGCGTTAGGAAAATTGTCAAAGCACTGCACAGAAACTAAATCATGTAGGATTCAAGATAGGGACATGAATCCACTTCTGCGTGCAGTATTTACCTCTTCTGACTTTAATCATTAGTTAGCTAAGTCCTTCTGAGCTGTAACTAATATATTATTACTAACAACAATATTTAAAAGATCCTCAAATCAAAAATAGCTCTCTGAGTTAAGACCAGAAGGTACGACAAATGTTGAGCTATCGTCATGTAAATGAGAAGAATTTTATAATCTCTCACAAAGATTTCTGTTATTGAAGTTTTATTATTTGTTATAGAGACAACTGAAAGGAGTGAGAATTAATGCCAAAACAGTATAAAGGGGCATAAGTATAAATGGGAGTCAGGGCCTTTCTATCTAAATAAATGTCATCATCTTTTACAAATCTCCTTACCACCACTTGCTTTAAGCTTGATAGTCATTAATTCTTCCGAAATTTTGCCCTTTTTTATGGCTTGTGCATTCAGAGGACAACCAGACAGGCTGAAAAGGATAGGAAGAAAAACATTAGCACTCACTTGAAAATGACAATAATCCTTTCAGGCAATATTATCATGCACTTGGTCAGACCTCTGTACCTAAGGTCACATCTGTATCTCCATTATAGCATAGCTTCAGGGATTGACATAACTCACAAAGAGCTATTTAACTGTATATTTCAGCTTGAAAATTGGCACAGAAATCTCAGCCTCCAAGTAAACAACGCCTAAGCATATTTCAAAATAATCCAAATAGCAATGGGAGCTATTATTATGGGATGAAGTATTTACAGATTTCTTAAAGTCCCATCACTTTTAAATAAAAACTTTCTCTAGTTTTTTATTGAAGTGTTATGCTTCACAGGAGAGGGGCAGTATGGTCCTTGAAAATGACAGGTTTACCGTTCTTAAAAAAAAGAAAATTTAGTTAATGGGATGATTTTTACAGTGCACAACTATTGTATCATCTTGTCGATACATAATAATGATCACTATAATAATAACTCTCAACATGCCCTATAGACTGTAATAGCTTTTTTGAATGGTTCTATTATATAGTACGTTTGCTTTTTAACCACTGTTCATATTAAATTACATTTTGCTATTTCAAAGCTTACAGTTTCATCAGCTGGTAATTATCTGAAGCAATTTTTATAGCCCAATAAAGGCTTAAGATGAATTGCATTGTCTTAATACTATCTTAATAAATAACAAAGAAGAAATAGCCATACGCGGATTTATATTCAGATGTAGCTAAGTAATGAGTATGGCAAAATTTTGCTCCAGCAGGAGAATGATTGATTTTTTTTTTTTTTTTGTTCAAAAGCCCCAGAGATTCTATCTAACCAACATGGTGCTTCTACATGGAAAATGAGCTTTTGCAGGGTTAAATTAGCATCACACTTGCTTAGCTAAAAGCTATGTAGCAGGATATGCTAGCTCTCCAGATCTGAAATACTGTTTATTATCTCTGTTCAGAGCAACAGCTAGTCATAAGAATGTCTCAAAGCCACAGGTGAGTTGTTAGGCTTCAGGAGTGCTAGCATGCACGGCACGTTCAAAACTATATTAAGGATTCCATTTTAACCAACCTGTTCTTGAAAGTAATCCAGCCTTAAGTAGGATAGGAATCATTTGTAGGATGAGTTGCAACCAGCTAACGCTTTCTATGGTGTTTGCTTCAAGTTGTCATATTGATTAGCACGAGTTAACTAGCCATAGCTCACAGTTGTGCCACGAGGTAAACACATCAGCATGGCATACCGATCGTAAAGTTACAACACTGGACAAACCCACTGCTATGGGGGTTTCTCTCTATCACAGACTGCTGGGTGCCTCCATAGGTTTGCATATGAGCAGTTCACAACCCTTTAATGAATTTATTACTCAGCATTCCCAGGACGGGCTGATTCCATTGCATCCACTATATAGATGAGGAACTGATAGAAAGAAGCCAAAGTCCACACTCACCTAAAATTTCCCCTAAGGACTTGTGGTGAGCATTTCTTCCTGCATAGCTGTCTTTGACAGCTAGCAACCACCTAATAGCAAACACTAAGTAAGGAGACTTCGGTACAAAGTAAACTGTCTCTGTATCAGATGGGCCTGAAAATAGATCACGCAAACTTTAGGACAGTGTCCTAGCAGCTGAGCTAAGACCTCTGTGTAACTGTGTATTACTCTGGAGTTTGAAGCCAAAGGAAATAATAACCAGCTCTAGCGGTGAACTGGGAGTGGGCTGGGGCAGAGCCACAGTAGGACTTCCAAGCTTGAGATTGAGATGGGAAAAAGATGAAGAACAGGAGAGGCTCACCAAATCAAACCCAAGGGTCAAAGGAAAAGGAAGAGTAAGAGTAATGGAACTTGCTGGAGGGCCATTAAACACCAGATTTCATAGGCTGTGATTTTTTAACAGACAGTTCTGCCGAATCAGACTGAACCACCTCTGACTGAATTAGTCTGAATCATCTCGGACATTCTTGTGTTGGAGAAGTTGGTTCAGACTGTTAGAAAGAAAGCAAAGGAGGGATAGAATATAGATTTAATTCCTGATATGCACAGAAGACTAAACTTCACCAGGTATTAATTCTGTTTCTTTAGCCAGATTCTTTGAGTGTTATTGAGTGAATAGGTTCAAATGATATTAGGGTTTTCATAGTAATATATTAAATAATAGTATTTATTATTACTGTTTATATATGCAGTTCCCACTTTATCAGGACTGTTTCCTTTGTAAAACTGTTGCACCTTCAAAATTCTGTGATCCATATGAATTCTACATGTTTACTTTTTGGTTTGGTTTTAGTTGTTTAAATACAAACTTTATGAAAATAGCTTTATCCATTGGTAGAATGATGAAATGAATGCAGCCATGGCTCTTGCTACATCCTTTCTGCTGACATGTCAATGATATTTGTATTTTCTGTAAAGGATATACAGATACAACTCCATATTTGCCTAGGAAAGAACTCTACTACATTTTAAATCATAAGAAACTATGTTAAGACTAAGTAAAGAACTTGGAAAGTCACACTGCAGTGAGGATGTAAAGAAGAGTTAAAAGTTCATCCTAACCCTCTCAAAGATATTCTGCTCCATACTACTGCAGCTGCAGCGTAAACGATTTTGTTACTTAAAATAATTCAACATAATCCATTTAGACTATAGCCTCATATGTTGCCAATTCAACAGCGGATTGTTAAGGAAAAGTAAAAAGAGAAAACACAAAGGTATACCTTCTGTGGGTGACAAAAACATTATTAACATGACCCAGCCCGTTGCAGCCTGGCAAAGGACAGTGTGGCAGCTCTTGTTTGTTCAGTTTCCAGGATAGTGAAGACCCATTGACGGGACTCTCCTTCTGTCTCTTGGCAGCCAAAGGACAACCAGAAGCAGTGCGATGAGAAGTGTATTTACCTGATATGTGACCTTGGCCATCACAGCCTATCACTGGGCATCTACAGAAACACAGTAAGAGAACCCCCAATTTCACTAGACAGAACAGGTGAAGACCGTCTCAAGAAAATAAGAGAAAATAATTCCAGCTGCCTATACCACTTACTTCACTGTGTTAAAACTCGGTCCCAGGAGATATGCTGTACCTAAGCATCCCATTCATGTCAAGCTGAGCTTTAGGCATTCAGCTAATTTCAATCTTAGGCAATTTAAAATACAGTTGTACAGCCTAAGGAACTAGAATATTAATTTAGATAGTATTTTACCAGAAAAGAAAACTGAAATTCTATCAGAGGCAATAAATCACACGTTTACAAATGTATGAAAAGTCAGCATTCTCTCTTCTCTATTTGTGCTTCTGGCATGAAGCAGAGGGTGGGTTTCTGTAATTGGAAAACTTGTATTATCACATGCAAATGCTTGCAAAGAAAAGCTTGGGACTTTCTGCACTGCTCTGTCAATGTTACACAGCCTCGTATATATCATTAGCAACTATTAAGAACAATTCTGAGTGTAACCAGATGTTCCTATCTATATTCTGGCAGTTGATCGTTTACTTATTTAATAGAATGTGCATTCAAGTAAGGAATATAGTGAATCTCTGTTGAGCTACCAGTTTTCACCTCAAGTAAAATTTTAACTCATACATAAAGGAACAGCATAAGACTTACACACATGTAAATTCTCTGGGACATATTTTGAAGGTGTCACTGTGATTTAATTGTTTCATTGGGTCAATGCTAGCACTCTGCATTCATGATTTTGGTGACTATTTGCAATCTGAGTTTATTATTCGGGTCCATGCTGCTGATGACCACAGCTGACAGGAAGATTTCCCTACAGGCAGAAATTATTTGTTTCCCTTCATTTTGCCAAATTCTCAACCAAGTGGCACTTGCATGGCACTATTTAAAATAATTGGAACAATGAAAGCAAATACAGCAACCCTCCCTAACTGTTCAAGCTCCAAGGTGATGGACTCTACCAGCTTCACCAGTAGCAGAAACACTTGATTTGTCTCCAGCTCTAGGACATGTTCTCCTGTGCCTCAGATTAACTAGGGTATTTCCTATGATGCATCAAGTCCTGAGCTCTTACTGCTTGCTTTCCCTCGCACTGCTGGTAGACCTCTGCTTTTGCTACTCACTTAAGTTCAGGGTCTTCTTTTTCTTCCTTGGTAGGAGTCACTTTGATACCACCTTTCCGGGCACGAGGACACCCAGACAAGCTGAAAGAAGTACACAGAATAAAAGCAACCTCTTTCCACTGCTGCGTGCTGAGAACTCTGAGCACTTCAGCCCCAAATAGTGGGATAATTCTTACCTTCTGTGTGATGCATAATTCCCGGTCACATGGCCAGAACCGTCGCAGCCAGGTGTTGGACACCTACAAGAAAACACAGAGAGCTTACAAAATACAACCGCAAAGGTAACAGTAAATAAACTGTACCTTGTGCATTTTGTTTAGAATGGAAGAAAGAACCATAGAGCTTTTGCTGAATAATTAAAACTAGTTGTTGTTTTTTTTTTTTTAATGAGCAATTTGCTTTCATTTTTTATTTTATACCTGAATTTTAATAAGGAATATGAAGTATATTGCATATGACATGTGGATTTAAACAGTTTGTAACACTGTTTTCACTAAATATTTTTCCTTGTGTGGGATCAACATTAGAAGAAAAAGTAGCTTGATACTGATCTATTTGTAAATTTACTGTTATGTGTTTGTTTGTTATTCCTCTGATATTTTCAGGTACAGACACAAATAAGCACTTTGCCATTATTTACAGAAGGGGAAATGGAAGCAGAGGAGCAGTTTTGCTTTTGGCCACCAACACAGTCAGAAAGATAGCCAGAATTTGAATTTAGTAGTTTGCATTTTCTAGTGTAGTAAGTGTACAACAGGACCATATCTGTCGAACACTAAATTCGATTACGTATTCAGCTTGGCAGTTGGATTATGCTTACGTCTTACATTCAAGGGGCTTGTGTGTGTGTGTGTGTGTGTGTGCAGCAAACAAAAGCTTTTCCAAATATGAACGTTTAATATCAAAACATCTATACAGCGAAAAGAAAAAATGCTGCCTGTCATTGTGTCACTGGTGCTGTGGGTGGGTAAGCTTCTTGCCTGCTGGCAGTGCATGAAGAGTGTGCTCCAAAAGTCTACTGCAGTCAGTGGGTCTTTCCACTGACTTCTGTGGGTTTCAAAGCAGGACCTGACTGATGTCAGCCTCCATCTGAGAAGTAATCTTATGCATCTTTCAGAGAGCTCTATTTTTTTTTTAATTTGAGGGAACTACATTTGTGTTTATGTATGTGTGTGTGTCTGTGTGTTTTAAAGAGAACGAAAATATACCTTAGAACACAAAGCATCACAAGCAAAATATTTACTTTTAGACGTTTTGCCAGCCGTTTCTACATTTGTGTATTGTACAGCACTAAGTTATTATGTTAAGCAACCCTAAGGGCCTTTTGACTGCTGTGGTTTTTACAGAGTATCCAGAATTAGAGAAAGAGTTGTGCCAAATAATCTTGTAGTAAACCACTATGGAAATTTGCATCTTTCAGTAACTCTTAAAGGTCTCAATTCTTACTGATTTCTTATTGCTTTGAGGAGATGGGTGATTTAATAAAGTTGTTGATAGGCTGACATGGAAAGACTGTTGGTAGGCTGACTATCCATTGTAGTTTACCTTTTCACGGAATATTGAAACTATTTTTATGAGAACAATTAATTTGTCAAAAATGTGATTTCTTTGGCCATGACCAAATTTATTCACTGATTCAAGTAGAATTCATCAAATAATTTCAACTGTAGAAAGGGGAAATTTTTTAGGGACAATGTCAAAACATTTCATAATGACATTTTCTGGACAAAATGTTTTAGCAGAATGACATATTTCACACTGACAGCTAAGGTAGAGGTGTGGGTAGCAGTGTCCCAGATATGCTTGTCTATGCAGGGCTAAATGTTGACCTGTCTGAGTATGAGATAATGAGCAGGCACAACGTTATGTGAAGCAAGCAGCAAGGGCAGATGTCTGGAGAGTGTGAGTGCTTGCAACTAAATCTAGAATACATGCCAAATACTATGGGTATTAATTTTGGCTACTAATTTTATCAGATGATCACAGATGGAAAAGCTGTGCAGATAGACTGGATGTGGATTTACTTCAGTAAGAGCTTTTTATGGGAGACATTCAGATCATGAGTCTGTTATGGACTTAAAAATGACACTAAAATAATTTTGCATCTTCTTTTTTGCATCTGTATTCAAGATATTCTAAGAGTCATTAAAGATTTGAGACTGAGATGTTATTAGCATTGACTAAATTATAGGATAACGTTTCAGGTGGGCCACTAACAAATTAGTAAGAATGCACATTATTAAGACTTCTGTACACGACCCCTGAAATGGATTTTCCAAATACTGGTTATATCTTTATAAGGATTCTGAAATTCCACAATATAAGACACACGAACAACATATTGCTCTACAGTGTGTAGCTCTTCAGCAGCTTTTAACTGGCTGACAAGTTTGGACTGGTGCCCTTGTCTAGGGAGACATCCTCTATTGTGGATTCTTGTGCAGAGCCAAGCAAATGAGATTCCCACTGGAGGGCCAGAGGACTCAAGCTGAGAGTTATCAACTCTTGAAAGGGTCTAGGTTACAGATTCTTCTACACTTCATGGAGTTTGTTCTCCGAAATAGCTTCACACAGACACAGACACAGATTCCACACAGACATTTTTGTAACCATTCATTGAATATCTGTCATTTTGTGCCTTTCTCCAACAGGGCTGTTCTAACTTTAATTAGATGAACTACAACTTTGCTGAAAACTGATGCACTGAGCTGTAAATCTAGGAGCATTTCTGATACTTTTATCACTGGGCACCACTACAAAGAGTCTGGCCCCATCCTCTTGACACCCTCCTGTTAGATATTTCTATGCATTGATTGAGATCCCCCTCTCAGCCTCCTCTTCTCCAGGCTGAACAGGCCCAGCTCTCGCAGCCTTTCTTCACAGGAGAGGTGCTCCAGTCCCCTCATCATCTTGGTAGCCCTCCGCTGGACTCTCTCCAGGAGTGCCATGTCTCTCTTGTACTGGGGAGCCCAGCACTGGACACAGGACTCCAGGTGAGGCCTCCCCAGGGCTGAGGAGAGGGGCAGGATCACCTCCCTCCACCTGCTGACAACACTCTGCCTAATGCACCCCAGGAGACCATTGGCCTTCTTGGCCACAAGGGCGCAATGCTGGCTCATAGTCTTGTTGTCCTCCAGGACTCCCAGGTCCTTTTCTGCAGAGCTGCTCTCCAGCAGGTCAACCCCCAGCCTGTCCTGGTGCATGGGGTTATTCCTCCCTAGGTGCAGGACCTTGCACTTGCCTTTGTTGAATTTCAGGAGGTTCCTCTCTGCCAATCTCTCCAGCCTGTCCAGGTCCCTCGGAATGGCAGCACAGCCTTCTGCTGTACCAGCCACTCCTCCCAGTTTAGTATCATCAGCAAACTTGCTGAGGGTGCACCCCATCCCTTCATCAAGGTCATCGATGAATACATTGAACAAGACTGGATTCAGTCCTGACCCCTGTGGGACATCACTAGCTACAGGCCTCCAACTAGACTCTGCGTTACTGACTACAACCCTCTGAGCTCTGCCATTCAGCTAGTTCTCCATCCACCTCACTGTCTGCTCATCTAACCCACACTTCCTGAGCTTCCTGTGACGATGTGAGGGGAGACAGTGTCTAAAGCCTTGCTGAAGTCCAGAAAGACAACATCCACTGCTCTCCCCTCATCTACCCAGCCAGTCATTCCAGCACAGAAGGCTATCAGATTCGTCAAGCATGATTTCCCTTTGATGAGTCCTTGCTGACTACTGCTGATCACCACCTTGTCCTCCAGATGCTTAGCGAGGGCCTCCAGGAGGAGCTGTTCCATCAGCTTTCCAGGGATGGAGGTGAGGCTGACAGGCCTGTAGTTCCCTGGTTCCTCCTTCTTGCCCTTTTGGAAGACTGGAATGACACTGGCTTTCTTCCAGTCCTCAGGCACCTCTCCTGTTCTCCATGACCTTGCAAAGACAATGGAGAGTGGCCTAGCAATGATGTCCGCCAGCTCCCTCAGCACTCGTGGGTGCATCCCATCAGGGCCCATGGATTTGTGGATGTCCAGTTTGCACAAATGATCTCTAACCTGGTCCTCCTCACCAAGGAAAAGTCTTCCTTTCTCCAGACTTCCTCTCTTGTCCCCAGGGTCTGGAATTCCTGAGGACTGGCCTTAGCAGTGAAGACGGAAGCAAAGGAGGCTTTCAGCAACCCTGCCTTCTCTGTAATCTTTGTCAGCAGGGCACCCGCCCCATTCAGCAGCGGGCCCACATTTTCCCTAGTCTTCCTTCTGCTCTTGATGTATTTGAAGAACCCCTTCTTGTTGTCCTTGACATCCCTTGCCAGATTTAATTCCAAATGGGCCTTAGCCTTCCTCATCCCATCCCTGCACACTCTGACAATGTCCCTGTATTCCTCCCAAGTGGCCTGTCCCCTTTTCCACACTCTCTATACTTCCTTCTTCTGTTTGAGTTTTGCCAGGAGTTTCTTGCTCATCCACGCAGGTCTCCTGCCTGCTTTGCTGGACTTCTTACTCAGAGGGATGCACTGCTCTTGAGCCTGGAGAAAGTGATGCTTGAATATTAACCAGCTGGATCCCTCTTCCTTCTAGGGCCCTACCCCATGAGATTCCTCCAAGTAGCTCCCTCAAGAAGCCAAAGTTAGCTCTCCTGAAGTCCAGGGTTGCAATCCTACTCATTGCCCTGCTTCTTCCTTGTAGAATCCTGAACTCCACCATTTCATGGTCACTGCAGCCAAGGCTGCCCCCAACCTTCACATCTCCAGCCAGACCTTCTTTATTTGTTAGTACAAGGTCCAGCAGCACACCTCTCCTCGTTGGCTTCTCCACCATTTGGGCTAAAAATTTATGATTAGTGCTCTGCAGGAACCTCCTTGACTGTTTGTGCCTAGCTGTGTTGTCTTTGCAGCAGATGTCAGGGTGGTTGAAGCCCCCCACAAGAACCAGGGCCTGTGATCATGAGGCTGTTTCCAGCTGTCTGTAGACTACATCTACTTCTTCTCCCTGATCAGGTGGCCTGTAGTAAACCTCCACAACAGTATCACCCATGTTAGCCTGCCCTTTAATCCTTACCCATAAGCTCTCAAGTTGCTCTTCATCCACCCCTAGGCACAGCTCCGTACATTCCAGTTGCTCCCTCATATAAAGACCCACTGCACCACCTCGCCTTCCTGGCCTGTCTTTCCTGGAAAGCACATAGCCATCCATGACAGCATTCCAGTCATGTGAGCTATCCCACCATGTCTCTGTAACTGCAAAGAGATCATGGCCCTGTGACCACACACAGATCTCTAACTCTTCCTGCTTATTCCCCATGCCGCACACATTGGTGTACAGGCATTTCAGAGAGCCAGTCAAGCATGCAAGCTTCCCAGGAGAGGTGCAAGAGGATAAAATACCACTTGAGCGGTATTTTACTGACTACCCTGTCTCTATAATTCTCCCCTTTCCCCATCCTTCCTAGTTTAAAGCCCTCCTTACCAGGTTGGCCTACTTGTTGGTGAAGACATGCATGCCCCACTTAGTGAGGTGGATACCACCTCTCCCCATCAGCTGTCGATCTTCAAACAGGGTCCCATGGTCATAGAAACCAAAACCCTCCTGCCAACACCAGTGGCGCAGTTGGTTATTAACCTCGAAAATCCATCTACTCCTTCTCCCATCCTTTCCCCTCACAGGCAGGATTGAGGAGAAAACGACCTGGGTTCCCAGACCCTTGACCACCATTCCCAGAGCTCTGAAATCCTGTTTGATGGTTTCCAATTTGCCCTTGGTGTCATTAGCGCTGACATGGAAGATCAGCAGAGGGTAGTAGCCTGATGCACGGACAAGCCTTGGCAGTCTTTCCATGACATCTCTTATTCGAGCCCCTGCCCTGGCAGGCAGCAAAGCTCTCTGGACAAGAGGTCAGGTTGGCAGACAGGTGCCTCTGTTCCCTGCAGCAGGGAGTCACCCATGACAATCACTCGCCGCTTCTTCCAGGTGTTCCCGCTACTGTCAGGCCAGTTGCTTCCTTCGAAGCCATGCCCAGGTCCTCCTCAGTCTGAAAGGCACTAAACTTGTTCCTCAAAGGCAAATGTTGAGGAAGAGCAAGAGCCTTTCTCCTTCTACAAGAAGTGACCAGTTTCTGAACTGTAAGTAGATATATCTTTCTAAAGTACACTTTTAAACTTGTTCAAGGCTTGATCAAACTTGTTCAAAGCAGCTCTTTGGTGAAGTGAAATAGGATAATCAATCATAATTCTCCCTTTTCACTTTAAAACCTATAAATCATTATCAACTTCAGTATTTCTTAATCTGATCACCTTAGGCTGCTCTGTGCAGCAAGAATCTTCAGATTTAAAATTTCCTGAATCTGACTCAAAGGCTCACTTTTTGAACGGATCTTCCTTATTTCCAAACTGTAGACCACATGGAAGTCTCGTGACTTTTCTGGCTTAGAGATTCACAATTAAAGCCAAAATCCCATCTTGATTCTGGTAAGTTAAATCTGCACAACATTTGGAAAAAATATACAGCTTTTCCATATTCATGCCTAACTATATGAGAGTACTTTGATGGCCTGATTCTATGAGCATTTATGCACTTTCCTCACATTTCTATGAAGTAAAATTAACTACTGACATCACTCTGCTATACCAGTGAAGGTATGATCGCAGTTTGTGGCATAAGATTTCATTTAGCTAACCTTTCTCAAAAGAAGAGTTTTATTTAAAATTTCACCTGAAAAATGTTTGCAGGAAGCTAAAATAAGGTGGTGCATTTGTGGAAAAAAATTATGTAGTCCTTTTTCCTTTTGCAAATTGTCTGTGAACAGATTTCAATTTTTGCTCTTTTTCTAGTTAATTGAAATTAAATGCTAAGTACGTTATGCAACATATTTCTGTCTGTGAAATGTTCATGAACTTTGACTTTGTCTTTCACAACTCACTTATTATACATGGCGTACAGTGTGCAGTTTGTCATTTAAGTCATATGCTGTTGCTCTTCTTTCCTTATGGCATGACCAAAACTCTAGAAGCTTTAGTGGAAAAATAACCATATTGGTATGCAAATTTCCTTATTCACACATGAATACGGGGGGACGGGGCTGCATGAAGAGCAACTATTCAAAATATTTGTGTGAATATCTATTTATGGCAGAAAGCCAACAAAAGCAGAGGCGAATATATATGACTCAGCAAATGATTTCAAATTTGTCAGCATTTTCACAAGTCCGTTCCCTGCTTCTTGAGCTGCTCTTTTCAAAATAAACTAAAACCAAATTTTGTATCTTTGAGACTCAGCGATCCAAAAGCTGAAGGATTATGACAGCGTGCCAATTTACCTACTGGTTTTGGGAACTGCTTTGACCAGTTGCGCCTATAAATGGCCTTTCTTTGCTATTTTGCTGCATCTCCAGCAGCTTCACCTCTGTACCTATCATCAGTTCAGCATCTTATTTATAACATAAGTTGCCAGAATACAAGATAGGATGCACTAACATTTGACGTGGGGAAGCTAATTTGTGACTAAACACGGAGTCAGGCCTGAATGTAGTCACTGCTACTATTAATACCATTATGATAGTGTAAAAGTGCCATAAGCAGTCTTTATTTTCTTCTATCTGGACTAGGGATGAACCTAAAGAAGGGCAGAGAGTATAGTAACAGGATTCTTTTTACAGACATTCATGAGTTTTCCAAGCCATTTATTATGGGATCCAATGTACAAGTTGCAGAGGGAAAGCTATGAAAGGACTCTAATTATGCTTTCCTCTTCTCCACATCCTTATTGACAAAGCAATTCAATAACTAGATGACTGGTTGCCAGTGCCTCTCTTGACTACAGATTTTTGAAATATTCATATGCCCCTATACATCTGTCCGTATAGCAGAGCCTGCACAGTCCTTTTGTAAGTGACATTTCATGGTAAGAATTATGCCAGCACCAAATCATATGACTTGATGTCTGCTTCACTGACATTCAACTCATAGTATATGGTAGTGAATGATGAAAAATGATTTGTAGGAGATCTGTCTGGTTTTCAGATTTATTTTAACTTCTCCGATCAGACAGGGTTATTTGCCAGATCAGTCTTACATATAAGATACTTCCTGTTTCTCTCTGAGTCAGAGAGGTCCTGCAAAGTACATGAAAATGAAGAGGTACAAAAAAAGAAGACAAATGGAGAAAAGTGAACTCTATCTCACTGAAAAGCTTTCCATTCAGTTCATTTGAAGTTTTGGACAAAGGCTTAACCTAGCTCAAAGCAACTCAAATAAATAATTAATATTAACATAGGGAACATACTGACAAGAAATAAATAGCAATCACATTTTGGTGTTATCAATACTTACTTAAGCTCCTGAGAGTTGGCAGCCATAAGAGATTTTAATGTCTTGTCAGCTAATGGGCATCCAGAAACACTAAGAAAACAGATGTGAAATGTTTCATTAAAACAGAACTTTTTTTTTTTTTTTAAAAAAACCCACAACCTCTGGACAATCTATGATATACTATGAGGAAAAGAATATTTGCTCTTGGCAAAGGAGGAGCAGCCAGTATCCATCTGTAGCTCTTAAGGTACTGGAAAGTGGTTTGGCCACAGAGGTTTCTAAGTCCCTGTAAAGCTTTGCAGGGAAGCAGTGATACAGTGATACCTTTCTTTATGTTGCCAGTGTAAATGGTAGGTAGAACGTCTAGTCCGTGTAGTTGGAAAAAGATAGAATCTGCTTCCATCCTGCTCCCAAAAGGAAAGGCAGGAAATTATTGTTTCAACCCCCCAGGCTGATAATAGGCTATTTTGAGGAAAATGGTTGGCACCTATAGTATGTATTTGCAGATCTATGAACTTCAAAGCCACGTGTAGAGTTGCTTGCAGAAACCTTATTTAAAATCCCACGCACTAGCATCTATATGGAGAGTGCTTGTACACTTAAGGAAATGAAAACGTTACAGAATGACTTATCTGCAGGTCTCAGCTAAGACATGCAGCTCGACTAATAAGTATATGCTGCTTAACTCCATCAATTTATTGAGTCAAGACATTCACAAAATATAACAGAAATAGAAAAGGGCTACATTTCTGTATGGATTATTTTCTACAAATTGTTTTTGCATACTTATCCATAGTTGGTATAAAACTGTTCAAAGAAGACAGCAGCTAAAAGTAGCTCTACTTCCTGTTGTTTCCTACCTGCGGTGTGAGGCATAGTTGCCTGTTACATGACCGCTACCATCACATCCTGGAGTTGGACAGCTGTGCAAAGAAGATGCAGTGAGAAGTGAGAGTACATATAATACACGACATAACTCACCCTACTCTGCAATGAACTAAATAATTCTTAGGGCAATCACATTCATCATTAACCATCTCAACAATATCATGACAGTACTAAAAGCTAGCAAAACTTATATGACATTTCTAGTATTCAGTTACTACCTGAGGCATAGATGTTTACAGGACTGAAAAAGTATTCCTATTTCCATGCAAATAAATCAAAACTTTACATGCATACATACATACATACATACGTATGTATACATATGTATGTATGTATGTGTATATAAAATACACATGCACCACACACACACATACACACTCCTATATATATACAATGTGAAACCATCATGTTTTGCATAGATTTTCAGTTATGGCTTAGGTTCTTGAAAAGACAGTTTCACTAATGGTACCAAATTTTGAAAGCATAAATGTTAGGGTTGAAATTTCTGATCTGACCTGCTATGTAACACAAGCCAGAGAACTGTAATATCTGACATAATTCCCCCAGCTTCTGAGTAAAATAAAGCACCTTTTTTAGAAACACATCCAATCTTTATTTGCTGACTTCAAGTGAGAAATTAGTTGCTACGGTTGCTTGCAGAATAGAAAGCACACATCAAATGCAGACAGATAAGGTTCAGAAAGAGCACAAAATTTTCCCTGGGTATTTCTCAGCTGAACTGAGAAATGATATGAAGGTGGTGCAAATCTAGCACAAAAGGTTTGTTCCTTTATGCCAAGAGATAGAAGTATATTTCACAATGCTGAAGACTGCGCAATTAAATTTGCTGAGTGTCTAAATAGGAGGTTCTTTGAATAAATAAAAATGTTATGTAATGTAGGTATAAGAGAGAGTTTACCTTCTATCCAGCTTATGGAGTTTGTTTATTTCTGTGAGCTCTCTGTATTCATTGTCTATGTTCATTTTCAAAGACCTCTTGAAACCATTAGAATGGTGAAAATGATTTTTAATGAATCTAGGAATCAGGCCCTAAAGAATTATTTTTGCTGTTGCTCTATGAACCCTCTACCCTGGCTTCCTCAAGGCTAGCAGTCAAGCGGACTTGCCTGCTCAGTCCCCAGAGAAAAGAGAGACCCAAAGGGTACAATTGTCTTATCTTTGCAACAGGAATGGCACGTGACTGCATGTGTGTGTGTGCATGTGTGTGTGTGTGTGTGTGTGCGTGTGTGTGTATTTATATAAATATTTTCTTTTTTGCTATTTCAGGCTTCTGGAATAGTGGCCTAACAGGCTGTTAGGCTTCCTTTGTTCTTTCTGGGTAACTGGAGAATATGTTAAAGCTCCTGTTGGTCCTCAGCCCTTCTTTGGTCATAGCATTGAGCTCAGCTATCAAATGAGAACACATTCCTCTGCAAGAGGGCAAGGAAGCCAAAAGTTCTGGGACTTTTGCAGGGAAGTTGTGGATGGGAGACAAATGAATTAAACAGACCTTTCCATACTATTTTAAAATAGTCTAACGCTGACCCTGTGGAGTCACCTCATAAAAGACTGTGTCTTCTCTCATTCGGCCCAGGGATAAGAAGGCCAAGGGATCTCAGTAGCTTAGCAGAAGCTACACTGGAACTTCTAGCCAGAGCTTCATAGGCATGAGGAGGGGTACCTGAGATCCTCATCTGGATATTTTCTCTGAGCTGACAGAGCACTGGGAGCTTTTTTTCAAATCTGTAACAAAGACTCAGGAAGGCATCGGCCTCATTTGCACAGCCGACTTCAACCTAAGTAATGCAGTTACGCAGTGCCAAAAGACAGTTATAGGCAAGAGAATTAGCATGGAAGAATAGAAAGCACGTGCTAGGAGATGGTATTCATACAGTAGCTCACTGCAGCTGAGTTACAGTCTCAGAAATTTTTCTTTGTAAGTGCTTATGCCATTTTAAAAACTTCCTCATGATGGAGCCACCTGTACTCAATTGCTCAATATGAGTTCTGAGCTCAGTGGGTTTACAGTAAATGCAGTCTATTGCATATATTGCCTATAGATTCTTCTTATATGTTAAAACTATTTCTTGTTTAATTTTCTGGACGTCACATTTTACATAACTGTTTCTACTCACTGAGCAATACCCATATTAAAAATACTGTAGGCCAAGCATCGATCTTGTAAATACTCTGCAGAATTATTATTTAGAGAAGGAGAAAAGTATTTTATGGACATCTCAGAACTCGTTAATATCGCAAAGGCATAAATATTACAAAAGAAAAACCATTAGAGTTTTCAGCAGATAAACTTACAGCAATTTTTGTATGCATTTGTTTTAAAAGAGGCAAAACAAACGTGACCTATGGCAATTTAGGTCATGGACTACAGCTGCAGATACAATATGATAAGCAGACAAGCAGACTGCATGGCATGAGGTGAAAGAATCACTCTTCAGAGAAGCTTGCCCCAGGGAAATGTAATTTCTAGAGACAGAGGCGTATCCAACTGATTCAGTGCCACTGAGTCTGGACAGCAGGACATAGGGTGACAGGATGAGACTCATTTATTTACGGTTGAGCCTGCAGTGATATGTTATAGACTATCATCACTAAGCAATACAGAGTGCACTGGCCTAAGAGTGCAAGAGAGACTTACTCTGTTTTGGGGACAAAAATAAAAGTGCTAAGTCCCCAGTGACTACTACAGTGAGACCGCTCTATTGATATCAAAATGTCGTAGATGTGAATCCAACAGGCTTTCTGGAGAGCCTCGCCGAGATTTTAAAAAGCAACCAGTGATGTCAGCTGGTTTAAACAATTTCACTGAAATGATTCTAAACCAAAACAGGCTGTTGCGTGTAGAAAGATGTAATGGAATTAGACTGATTTATGCGCAGTTTTTGACAAGAAAGTCTTGGCATTTAAGACAGAGCAAGAGAGATTGTACTTGGGAGAACAGAATATCAGCCTATTCTCCTAAAGTGTGAAAGTGTGTATCCACTGTATTTTCAGCCCGACAGAATGACAAACTCTGCTTTGCAGAAAGCAGATCAAGGACTTAAACATAGATTTCCTACAGGTCAGAAGACCCTGGGGCAAGTCCCAGCTGGCTTGTGTTTTATCTTTTTATGAATTTCGCATCTTCTATATCTGAGAAGTTCCCAAGACTTCTCAGACAAACCTTCAGCAGTCAATCTGCCCAAAAGGAGCAATCAAAGACTGCCCAAAAGGAGTTTGTTTACCTAATGCCCAAGCATCAGCACAGCTGCAGCACGCTGCAAAACAGTGTGTGTTTTGTAGCAGGAAATGTTGCCCTTTTGATACCTGTGTATATAAGGAATAAGGACTGATGCAGGGTAGAGCAAAAGTCATGAATCTGTCCAGACCCTCACACCTACCCTGGCCTGTCTCTGCTCCAAACTCTTTTATACCCAGCTGCATAGTCCCATTGGGGAACATTCATTTATAGTGAATAGTCCCATGAGTCTCCCGGCTTGGCTCCTACAGATGTGCTCCAACCACAGAACGGCTCTGTAGTCAGTTCTACTGAGAAAAATATGACACTTTCCACGACTCACGTGATAAGTTCCTTTTTGAGATCTCTTGAATGGAGCTTCGGTTTAGGACTTGGTATGGAGACATCTCCTGGATACTTTTTTTCCTCCATATTTTCTGTGGAGTTCACTGGATCCTTCTAAAATATTAGATGGGAACACGACAAAAGGTTTCTCTCCTTAAGACCCTTCTTACATTCATCAATTAATTGTTTATTTCTGAGGCAAGAAGATAACTGCTTTGAAAACATTAGAAAAAAGTGTAATAAGAAGTGATGGGGAAAGTGATGAAGAAAGTTTAATACATCATATTTTCAGGCATTTATAGATTTTTTTTTTAAATGCTACAACTGTATATTCATGTAATTATTCCTGAGGGCAGACGCTATGTTAAGCTGTTTATAAAGAAAATTTGGTTTAATTTGTAAAATGGTGATGAAAAATACACACAGAAAATAAAATATATAGAGCCACATCAGACTGCAGGAAGTATGTTCTTGCTTTTTCTGTGCAATTGCATCATTGAGCTTTGTACAAAAATGAAGTAAGCATCGTTGTACCGTATACTCATAAATCACAAAACTGCCATATATAAAGCTATGTAAAAATGTAAAACTTTCCACGTCTGTAGAATTGGTTGATTTACTATCTTATCCATAGAGCAGGTTCTTGTCAAACAAAAGCACATAAATGCTTTGAAATTTTCTTTAGTAGTAGGCTGCTAAGGATAGTTCTTGATTTCTACTGTTTGTAGATTAAAAACACCACTGCTACAGTGATGTTTGATGGATGCCATGCAGTCATGAGTATTCACTCCCTTGGGAAGGCATTTTGGAAATCTGGAAACCTGTAAGGATATCACTTTTTCATTTATAGAAAAATCATATTTGACCACTTCAAAATAGCTTGGCTAATACTGTTTTGAAAATTAATGCCTTCAATTATTATTATTTGTGTGAAGGACAAGTGTTTCCTTTCCAGAGGGATGCTCTGTGGATATTGTAACATTTAAGAAATCTCCAAAGCATTAATTATCAAATCTGTATAAATCCCTGCTGGGATTTCATGTTGGTTTTATAACTCTGCTCAGATACTCGGGTAGATAGCCCCCAGAGATTATGGTCTGTGGGAGCAGAAACTGCTACCTGCGGGTGAGGGGGGAAAGCTCCCAGCTCCTGCTAAACTCTCAGGGCAGGTGCCATAGAGGATCTGGGCTTGTACAGCTGATGAACGTGCCAGGACAGAGGGGCAGGGATGTCTGCAGAGCTGTTAAGCACAGAGTGGAGGGCTGAGGAGAATCTGGACTGAAAATGGAGATTCTGCCTAACGGGACTTGTAAGCTCTGCGGGGGTGTTTCTTCTGATAAAGCTTCCATATGGTCCTCAATCCTGGCAGCTCATCTTTGCCTGTTTGGAGGCTGGCTCCTCAATATGACTTCCTTCTGCTTTCTGGTCCTGGCTACCTACTGCCTACTGTAGCTCACACTACACATACATATAGAAACCATGCCATATTATTGATATATCAATTACTACTGATTTTTGCAACCACATTTGTGGGGTTACTTTGTTTGGGAATAATCTCGTAGGCTGCAAATACAGAAAGTAAAAATATGTGTCTTAAGCTTTTCTAAACACTCTTTCATGGTAATTAGCAAGGAACACTAAAATATCATAAAAATAAACTGATATATTTCAGGCTCTTATAATTTTATTTCTAAGAGAAAACTGCAGATAAAAAGTAACAGAAAACTAAAAACAATGATAAATATTTTAAAAATGTTAATATAAAAATCCTAAATTATTGAAAGTCCTTCAAACATGGAAATTAAAACCCTAAAGACAGAAAGTGAGAAATTTTGTTCAAGGTTCAAGAAACCTGAAAACGTGTTTCCCAACATCAAGTTAAATCCTGATTTCTAGTGATATATTGGGGTGAGTTTACCACTGCAGTCAACAGAATGAGCCTTCTAGTCACTGGCTTTTTGTCTTTCCATGTTTTCTGACCTGCCTTTCTTATATACCTCTAAAGGCAAGTTCTTAGAGGGATCAAAGCCCATGTAACTTTCTGTAAAATCAAATGCTCCTGAAAGAAATAACAGAATGGTGCCTTTGAGTTGCCAGTTGCAATGGGTCAGATGCCAAAATAACTGCAGCTGTGGTTGTCTCCATTTAAAGTAATGGAGGTTGAAGAAGGCCAATTTGTCTGTGCGTACATTTTCTCTCTAGCAAGTAACTCAGACAGGCTACATCTGTAACTGAACTGATGACCAATGCTGTGTTTCTAAGGCTTAGTGCATGCCTTGGCTGCACCTTAACTATGTATCAAGACCAGGCAAGCATCAGCCTCTTCCACCTCATGTTCGGGGTCCAACTGAGAGGAGCCTGGTGTACAGGGTGGTGGAAAATCCACCCCGGCACACCGTTGGGTTCCTGAGCTGCACAACGGACCTTGAGATATACCTGTAGCAAAAAAGTGTAGTTACAGTTCAAGCTGGAGGATTTATTAATGCCTTCAGCTACAGCTTGTGTTCTTTATCTCAAATGGAAGATATCGCTTGATCTTTTGCTGGTGATGGAGCACAAACTTGCACGTGTGAGTGACTCATCATGTCACTATCCGATACCCTGCTGCACAGGGAGGATTGACTGTGAATTTTGCATATAGAGGCCTGACAAAATACTACACTCTTACCATTCATATACACTATTCCATTTAATGATGCTCCATTGAATTAGTTAATGAAACTACGATGGCAAGATTAAGGTTGACATATGTATATTTACAGCCACCAGCAAAACTGATGCTAGGGGGTTTTTGAACTGCACTGTTTTCATTTTCTAACTTTCAAAGAACTCATTTTTTTCTCACTTTAATTGTCAATTTCCTGAATTGTCTTTCAGCAGTTTGCTTTCTAGTTAATATTCCTCAGTATATTTCTAAGGAGTGAGGGAGGCATATAGACATTTAAGCAGGTAATTACACCAGCATTGCCTCAGTAGCTTGTGAAACACTATTATTATTATTCAAGTAGCGTGAAATCTTCAGATGTGTTAAAGCTGTACAAGAAAGTGCTAAGGAAATAGGAGACTGTCTAAACTCCTTGCCTTTCTAGGGGCTTGCATCAGTACCTGTGGCCCAAAAGGGACTGCTTCTGCGTGAAACAAGCAGGTCAGAACTAAAGATGTGTGCCTTGGTCCTCCACTCTTAGGAATGAACATGGAGCATCATGCCTCGGGCTATGTGATTCTCTAGAGATTTATCATTAGAGGGAGAGAGAGTCCCTTGAGGAAATGTTGTTAGCCCTTCCCACTTTTTAAGTGATGATTATCACAGCTAATCAAGGTCAAATCTATGAATGTTTTTTTCCTTTCCCATTTGAACAGATTTAGAATTAAAAGATATTAAAATTCTGAAGAATTCTAGGCTAAAAGGAAAATCAGAACTGGTCCAATCAGTCCAAGCACTACTACTATCTAAAAAGAGCATGTGTGTACTCACACATGTACACTACAGAAAGCAAGCAAGCAATGAACCTCCATTAATGTACAGATGGAAGTTTATATTGATTTCAGCAAAGACCAGAACATAATGGCAACATGAATAACAGATAATAGCATCTGGCACTTTTAACATTTTTAAGCCCTGAAATCTTTGGAGAACTGACAGTTGAACTAACTGACAGCTCTAGTTATTTCTCGGCGCTTTCCTTTTGGAGAGATTTTGAGCCTTTTCCAAATTCAATTTTTTTTTTTTTTTAAGGGGGCATCTGGACAGGCTATTTCACTGAGAGAGAGAGAGACAATATTTTCTGGAAATTACCACCAAAATTAAGCAACTGTTGTGCATATGAAGCAGATAACAATGAATTAAAAATAGATATAATCACTCATTTTCTTTGCATGAGGATAACTGCCAGTCTTTGATTTGCAAAACAGAGCCTCTGGCCCGGGGACCACTGGACATGTTGATGCTCTCTGGGATCAGAAAAGCTCAGAGCAGAGGTCTGGGGCCAGATCCTTGATTAAGGACAAACTGCACGCTATTAAAGCAGTGAACGTAAGGGGAAAGGATGCCTGAACGTGGATCTTTATGTCCTTCTGGACAGTTCAGCGATGCCTCCAATTCCCTGTCCCCATGCCAAGAGAAGTGGCCAGCCACCCCTGTCATCTCTGCAGAAGTGGAGCAGGGAGCAGGGTGATGCAGAGGTGCTCCTGCTGTAGCTCTTTCGTTGAGCGGCGCTGACAGCAGGGAGGAGGAGCAGCACTATAGGCCCCCCGCCAAGTCTGCACCACCAATTGATCCCCTGCACCAAGGCGGTTCTCTCAAAGCTGGACATACTCGTTCATTATGCAGCAAGGAGGGACCCCATCATGGGGAAGAGTCTGACTCCTCAGCCTATAAATCACACTCTAAAACCTTGCAATAAGGACGATCCTCCCAGAATCTCATTGCTGAGATAAAGAGTCATCAGCTCCACAGAGGTGACAGCAAGCGGGTCTTCAGGACACCCCAGCCTCCAAGAAATGATCCGCTATGAGATAAACCATCTCAGAGGTTTCGCTACGACAGCTCTTGACCCAGCGCTGACAGAAATTTTTATTCACTCAACTGATATATCTTTTCTTCCCAGGTATTTTTGGAATTGGAGGCCTGAATCCCCTTACCTCAACTGTAGATTTACCCCTGTCTGTCACTGTAAAGTGCCAGTTTTGATCTCTGAAGACAAAAAAATTGTAATAATTGTAATGTTCAAGTGCTATTATTTGGTATACAAAAAACAAGTGGGGTGGAAAGGTATTTTAAGCTGAATAAAAACTCCAAATTGGGACATCTCTGAGTCTGCTTCAGAAAGCTATCACTGAGGCTCATCTCTGTTAATTACCAAGATTTCATTTAATTAGCCTTAAAAGGTGCTGATGGACTGTCCCTTACTGATTTAACAAAAATACAAGGAATCCACATTCTGACAGCCATGCTCAAAAGAAAAATGCACAAAAAAAATTGCCTGTAAAATAAAAGGAAAGAAAAGTAAGAGAATAAGAGACTATGCTGCCAAGTTGCCAACATGGGATAAATGGATATGAAAGGGCAAAACAGAAACAAAATCAAAATCAAGAAAATTATCAGTAGCAATCTAGAAGATTAGCCTGGAAAGGTAGAAAGTTACTAAATGAAAATAATTACCAGAACTTAGTTGCTTGTCTTTGTGCCTGTAACTATATTTTCAAGTTTAGTCTTTACACTTCCTAGGATAGATTAAAAAGGCAAGATACCTGTATATATTCATATACTTTTTCCATGCTTCTTCCTCATGGAATAAATGGCATTAAATTAGTGGCAATTGCATACATTGCTCCTTATGCCACTTGTTGTAACTGAAAGCTTCAGGATTTACTATTTATTTATGAATTTATAGTCTCAAATTGATTTCTGGACCATTTCTGGACTCATTGGCAGATATTGTTAAATGTAAAATAGTAAATGTAAAATAAAAAGGTGTCTACTGAGAGAATATTGTAGGCAAGGTTCTAAGCATGTATTTGAACACTTCGATAATGAGCTATCTAGAATTATAGACATTTGGTGTGGAAAAATTACTTTATACATGAAAAAAATTACCTTAGTATTTATTCTTTGAGTGATCCTTACATCATTTGGGTGCATGTCTACAGGAATGAACCATTACGAATAAAATGTAAAATACGGCTTCTAATTCTGGATTCCTTTGATTTCTTTATTTTAGATACTTGTAGGCACTCACAGCTCCTACTGAAATTAATAGCTGTTGTTTTCCATCTCTGAAAGCAGGCTCTGAGAGCAGGATTTTCTGGTGAACAGTGACTTTGTGTGCCACATCTAAGAGGACATTAAAGCCAACTCAATGTTCACAAACCTCCACTCTGTGGAAGTCAGTTCCCTTAAAATTGCACTGGATTGGTCATTCCCATTTGGCCATTCATCCAAAGGTAAAAATCACAAACTGAGAAGCTGAAAAGGTACCTCCTTTTCTTCTTCTTTCCTGCCATGGGTCTTGCTGTAGTTGATTGGTGTATCCCAGCCTTCCTGTTCACAAAGAGCCTGGTAGAAAGCTGCATTTACCAGGATGCTGCTTGTCTTGAATGGAGAAGAGGAAGGAGTAGGAAGTGTTGTGCTGGAAGAATTGAGAGGCATAACTTTGTCTTGGCTTCGGTTCTTTTTCATGCTCAAATCCAGAGTGCCATTTTCATCCACTTCTATCTCAGCTCCCTGAGACATGCAATAGGAAACAGAGACATGTTTAGACATGGACATGGTGAGGCTGCAACATAACCATGTGGTGCTTTTAAAGGATAAATGTAAATGCACGCTTCTATTTAAATTTATCTGAATCTAAACCCAGCTTTTCGATTTATATCAGTTAATGTCCAACTCTTAGGCAGACTTAGGGGTACCCTCGGTAATGGTCTCCCTGCTTCTCAGCTTAAACAGAGTAAGTAGAATTTAAATAAGATGGCTCTAAACCATAACCTATACACCCTAAATCTAGTTTTATTTAAAAAAAGTTTAGCTTTAAATCTTCTTGATCTTTTTATTCTTACAGAGAACTATGACCCCAATTCACAGTTAAAAGCATTAATGCATTGTTTATGTCATCACCAGCATTACTGTCCTCCCTTCCCCCCACATCTCGGAAATATTACAACATCTGCATCATGTGGGAAAGAGGGGGCATGCAGAAATATGATAACAGATACAGTAGGAGAATTTTTGACTAGGGTTTCATACATATGGAAAATAACATATTCCCTTAATCAGAGTTTGATTTGGATATCACTTTTGAACAGAGTTATCACAAAATAGGGGCAGATTAAGCCACTGAAGCAGGCACAGGCCTGCACTGAGAGCACTAGACTGGGAGCCACAGGAAGATCTTCAGGTTCTGCTTGAAATTCCCGGCTCCTTCAGCACGAGTAACGAACCTCTGCTACTCTGGCCCTCCAGGAGAAACTCGCATCAGGAAACAGCAACTTCTGATTGAAGGGGTGGGTAGCGGGGCGAGAGACCCAACTTCCCTTTCCAAGTTGGGAGAACCTCACAAAACAGCTCCTGCTCACAGGAATGGGCAGGTGCTGCTCAGCTGTTCAATGAGGAAAAGGGAAGGAAAGCTCACTGTTCTAGCTCTCACAATCTGACCGCAGGAAAAAAAAAAACAAAAAACACTCCTAGAATGACAAAAAGCCTCTAAAAGTGGAACTTACTAACGGAAGCAACAAAAATGTCACCTCATGCATTATAAGATTTTGGGAGGATTTACCCTGAGCTTTTTCTGCGCTGAAGGATCAGCCTCTCTCTTTTCCTCTGCTTCCAAACACAGGCCCAATAGGCATGTCGACAGCATCCTTTAAGAAGTTGCAGATCCTCTTCCTATCACTTACTAGTGAGATTCTGTTCCCTTATCCTCTACCCATGAACACAAAACTGAGAATTGAGCCAGTGGTGACACGGAGCTGATTCACCACAGTGAACTTCTCTACGGCCGTTGAATGTGCTCTGTAGTTCCAGTCTACAGCTAATTGTTCAGGGTGGCCACAATTTAGTTGTTTTTTTTGTAATTGTTTGCTCTTGATATTTCACATGTAGGAACACTGTTTGGAATTAATTTGTAGGTCTTAAGTAGGGAGCAACACCCTATATTGACATATTGTATAGACAGGTATAAGATTGGTACCTGCTATGGATGACAGCTATTAAAGTCAGGGAAGAGATATATAGCTGAAAGTAATGAGGTGGCTTCTGGAAGAGTATTTGGTAGTCTAGCTGTATGTGTCACCCTGCTTAAGCTGGAAAACAGTCAGAGACTATGGAGATAAATGACAAGATCATAGGAAAGCTGATTCATCAAGTAATGCACATGTAGAATACGATAATTAATGCTGCTCTGTATATTCTTGTTATTGTCATCATCATTCTTTTTTATTTGCAATTCACCACATAGCTCAGAGACCGGCTGGGAATTTTGGGCTAGATTTGTTAGGTGTTGTGTAATTGTAAGAGACATTCATATAAGCCTAGATTCAGCCTTCCTGTCTTGAGTAATATAAAAGTAAACCTATCACATAAAGGAATCACCTAGACCCTCTGCAGTCAATGGAAAAGAGACAGATATGACCAGAGGGCAAGTTTTTCCATCCTTCTTAGACATCTTAGAAAGGGATGAGGAACTTGCAGAAAGAGTCCCTTTCTCTTTCTTCCCAGTAACTACTGTGGGAGATTAAATGATTAGCCTAATGTTTAGATGGTTAAAGTTAGGGCGCTGAAACCTGTCTTTACCTGAAGATCTTAAAAACAGTTATAGTAAAACAGGGAATTCTTTCTCGATGCTGACAGTGAGACATGGCCACCTCAGTTGGACTGAAAGCACAAGCTTCCTTCATGCAGCCTTCTCTTCTAACCACAATCAGTGGTGACTCATTTAAAGGTGAAATGCAACAGATGAAGTGTTCTTAATTAGAAGGTATATGTTGGTAGAAGATGAAAATTTAGGGCCCAGTGATCTTCCCTCACTCAGGGATTCTAACTCCATTTCATAGCCACGGGCCCAAGACAGATGCCCACCTAGACTGAAACACTACCAAGCCATCTGCTTGTTCCTAACTCAGAAACTCAGATACCTCTTGTTTTGGCTTCTCCTACATGACAAAGTTCACATTTTCAATCACACAGCTTAAAGAGAGAGATGCTTTATTATATTTATGGGAAGTAAATACACTTCTAATATGTTCATACTAAGATGCTTTGGTTATATCTTCCTGCCCCTTTTTAGTAAATAGTTTAATCTCCTGTGATAGTTATAAGCCCTGAATTTGACAGTGCAGCTTATCCTGGATAATAACTTAGTAACCACAACATCTTATGCCATCTGTATAATATCAAATACATTTTTATACCAGCATTAATAAACCTTAGTTACAAAAATCCAAGATATTAACTATATCATTGCCAACTGCACACTCCAGGATCTGACAATATAGCTGTGCCATGATCGCCCCAGTGTTTTTTGGCTTCATAGTTGATATGTAACTATAGCAATGAAACAGAGCTACAGTAATCAAATTTAATGGCCAATGTAAAGTAAAATGCTAAATATTGTAGTTGCTGACATTTTTCATAATAAAAAAACTTGGGTTAAGTCTGCACAACCAACATTCACATAAAATTCCAGACCTCTGTGACAGATGGCTTAGAAAAGGAAGCCATGTGACTAGGCTGCAGTAGTTTTATAGTGCAAAAATCATAAATAGTGCAGATTCTCTGTCACTGACAAAATATCAACTACTCAGAAGGCAACAACAACAACAAAAAAGACCAAAACAAGCATGGTCCCCACCCAAATGAAACCGTACATAGAAAAATATCAGGAAACATATATTGTCTCTGAGAAACAGATACAATTAGCAGCAACAAGGATCTCTGAGTGATGAGCAGAACATTTACCGAAGTGGGCAGTCTTCATCACTTTCCTGAAATTAATGTAGAAGTTGCGTTGTCCAACGTGTGATAAGGAAAGGCTGGCTTGTGTGCTTGTGAAGTAGCATACAGATGGGGTTTAAGTGAGCTCACAGATGCACACAACAATTAAATAGAGTCATGGAAAAATATCCTCTTTTTGCCCATGATAGGATGGATCACACGTTTACAGCATGGCTTTTTATTCAGAACAGTATAAAATAGCTATCACTTTGCTACATTCATAGCAAACTCCAAATGGCAGAGCAAAAAAGGAGGATGGTCAGAGATACTGTTCCAGTTTTCATTCCTACTTTCATCTCACCCTCCTCTCAATATGTCTCTTCTGCTTGTTTTACCACATTTATTTTTACATTAATTTTAAATGGAACTAAAAAGACAAAAATGGCAAAAAATGCTAGAACTATGCCATGGCATAGGGAAAGAAAATGGCACTTACTATGCCTAGTGCAAACTTATAAGGGCTGTGTTCTCCTCAGCAAAGGCCAGATCTTACTGCTGTCGACTCTGATGCATGTGAGAATATGGCCTGTATTTATGCATTTATCACGGCATATGTAAAATATAACTACCAAAGCCAAAGTAAATTTTTCTGATTCTTTCTAATAAATGTAAGTAAAATGAAGATGCAAATTTATATTATTATTTCCTAACTTATATTTGTTTACAGCTGTGTAAATCTTTGGAGCCTGACTTTGATCTCATTTACCTTTGCACTGGTGTAAACCAGGAGAAAAGCCACTGAAGCAATGAAATAAAGTCAATGAGGGTGAGAGGAGAAACAGAGTAATCGAATTCAGGTTACTCCTTATCCCACTCCCACATCAGTGAGAGTGTAATCACCCCCATAGGTTTTTATAAGCAGCTGAGAAAAGGAGTTCAGTATGAAAAATGAGAGAAAAGTGACTGAGGCCTGTTTTCTTTATTCCAGGACCTATTCAGTGAAAAGATAAGGTACAAGCAGTACTTGACTATGAATATCCATCTAAAATGAAGTCTAATAAAAATTTGCACACAAAGAATGGTCTCTAGCCACATCTTTATCCACTTCAAGTACTGTGTGCTTAAAAGTCAAGCTTTTTCAGCCTCCTTTATTTTATGCATAAATATTGCAGAAAAATTTCCAGAACTGTAGACTGGAGTTCAGCCCTTAGAATTGAACTGCATCAGCTGAGACAATAAAGGCTGTTGTTTTTATGATAAATTAGTCCTGCATTTTTTCATATGCTTTTGGTTCATCTGATAGCTCACAACATCTAATACTCTGCAGTGGGTCTCAAGTAATGATTACAAGCTAAGCTTTATCTCATAGCTGGATCAGAAGGAATAAATTACTGTGTCTGCATGAATCTTATTTCAAACCTGTGGTCTTAAGAAGATTGTATCGTAACATGTAAGGGGTTTTATGTATTCCTTGGCTGGCGTCAGCCATAGCACTTAATACTAAGTCCAGAGGAACAACATTATCAATGATTTTGCTTTTCCACAAGCAGTTCAGTCTGTTTCTAAAAGTGCAAAAGGTCTCTTCAGTTCTGGTACTGGGAATAACTCTGGAACTAGTATGCTGTCATGGGTATAAATACTACTCTCCATTCAGAAGAATATAACCTTTTCTGTTTAACAACCCTTAAAAAATGTATGCACATGGTCTTCATTCTTCAGCCTTAAATTTAAGCAATTGAATTCTTCTTTTGCTGTAAGCAAGAATAATTTTTTTTAATCAAAATAAGAATACTTGTAACTGCCCAGCAACATTTGAGACACAAATGAAGTCATAATTTCTGCCCAGAGCAATTCACAAATTAAAAAAAGACTGCCAAGAGTATACTCAAGGAGCAATAAGCACAGCAGTATGACAGGATGGTACCTAGTGATAATCCTGGTTGATTTTTCATCCTGCATTTAATCTTTAAGGTATCTGAAGTCAAGGCGTGCCTGACAAACGTGCTGAGCACTAACTACATTGTTGAAATAATTGATGTAATTATCACCATCATCAATATCCAAGAATGGAAGGATGACATAATTTTTTTCAAAAACAGAATACGAACTTTAAACATTTTTAGCAAGTGTCATTTTTTTGTTTTCTTTCAAGGCATAGTGTGCATATGCCATTTTGTCTAAACAGGTGGGAAAAACACCAAAACATTCAACAAAACGTTTGGCAAGCCTAGCGATGAGGATGCAGATGAACTGTATTGCTTGCAACTACCTCTGTGAGTAGCAACTGTGCTGCGGGTTGTAAATAGGGAAGATCTTGGGATGTCATAGTGCAGACTCTAGCGCTGTACTAGAAACTGTGGGCTAAGCCAACTTTAGGGGAGTCCTTCTATTGACTTCAATGGCAGTTGAATGAAGCTACGTAAGCTGAAAATCAGATGCAGTCCATGAGAGCCTGGTTTAGATCAAAGAGCGCATGAGAATTGGCTGACCATGGTTACATACAGGGGAACAGTCAGGTTACAGGTGCCTGCACGTGTGGGCTTAGATAAAGTAAAAGCGATATTAAATATTTTTCAAAATAGTATCATCAAAGTATCTGATGATCTTAGTATTTTGTAGGCAGCTGATAGAAAATTCACAGAGAATGCTTAGGTTCCATTTTAATTTGACAGTCCATTTCAGAATAAGTTTATTCTTTAAATTCTTTAATTTCTAAATTCAGAATTTTAGTATAGTGATATCTGGCAGATCATCTTTGTACCTGAATTCTCTCTGTGAAGTTTCACTTATGAACACCACTATTAATGTGTAATGTGATTTCTCCAGTCTTTCTACCCTTTTTTTTCTGGCTCAGATTCTCCTTTTTGAGCTGATATGTGGAAAATATGAGCACATTATTTAAAATATTTGAAAATTCATTAAATTCATGAAATTTGAAACTGTATTGTAAAAAATAGTGAGCTTTTTCATTTAAGTATTGTCTATAATTACCGAAAAGGGATGAACACTCAAGATAAAAAGTCAAACTTTTCCCAAAAAAGGGACAAAACTTAGGAGATCAAGAAATAAAATTTGAGCGACAGAAAGAAAAAAAAGACTTTGGGAAAACGCTTGTGCTAAAAAAATGTTTTGGTGTTTTCTCCACCTGTTTAAGCAAGGCGACATATGCACATCGTGCCTTGAGAGAAAACAAGAAAATGACACTTGCTTGAAATGTTTGAAGTTCAAGTTCTGCTTTTGAAACTTGGAAACATAATATTTGTACAGATCTGACAGTTGCAAATGAACTTGCAAAAGATTTCCTGCCATATCCTCTGCAGTCCCATTGGCCCCTGCTCTGGCTCGCTCGCAGCTTAGATTGGTGAGAGGCTGCCTGATACTCATGTAAGAGACAAACACCTTTACAGGTGGGGAGCTATCTTCTACAGTATGGTCTATGCTGCACAGCTTTTCTTTGGCAAAGGAACAAAGGAATGTGGCACAGGGCAGGGCTGAAGAAATCTGATACTATGGCACCCCACACGAGTATTGTTAGACCTGGTGAAAGTGTGGGCCATCAAAAAGAGAAAAAGGATATTGTTAACAATGTAGTCACCTGTCGATGCTGCATTATTTGAGTACACTCTGGTAAAGTCCTCAAGGAGTATTTTTCATGATCTAATAAATACATAAGATATTCTAGCAGTTAAACATTTACCCCTGCGGCAAATACCATCCATAAAACAATTCTGAAACATTGATGAATAGATGGTAAATACCTTCTAAAAATAGCGTTATTTTCACTTCATATTTTAAGATAAAAAAGCCTCTTCATTGAAGATACAGCTTCCAGAGATTTATTTCCACAATTTCCCTTTTATTCTTCTATGATAAAAGTAATAAATAGCCAAAGCAAATAAAATCAGGGCTTTTTTTTTTTTTGTGATTTTGGCCACTAAATCTGTTTGGGGCTTCTTTGCCTGTGTTTTAGCCAGAAGGTAATTCTGATTCTTCTGTCAGATGTTTTGTAGCCGTATGCCCTCCAGAAAGTCTGGCAAGAGTGGAGGCAGGCAGATAACAAGATACACAGGTGATTTTCTTTTAGTCTGTATTCCTGGCTGTGTGAAAGGAGTAAGCTATGATGTGCCCCAAGTGTCTCTCCATATCATTACTATTACGTTTACCTCCACTCAAACCTTCCCCATGATTTGGCAACTGTGAAGCAGGTACGGAGGAGAAAATCTTTGGGTTATGCCTGGTCCCTTTACTGCTCTTCTCTGGCAAGAAGGGTCTATTGCTGAGGTCAGCCAAAGGCTGAGGCAGCAATTTAATCCAGCCATTGGCACCAGTTTGCCTTTCACTGCTAGAAGAAGCCTCTATTGAAGTCCAGTTGAAGGAGCTTTCTGCAGCTGATATTAGGGATGTATCTGTCATCCAGAAAAGGTTCCATGAGCAAAGTTTGGGATGGATAATGTCTGAGTTATGGGCGCTGCATATGGACACACTCTAAAATGTCTACTCTGTGACATTTCTCAATGTCCTTTTCAAGATCCAAGACCCCAAAAGTGGAAATCAAAGCAGAAAAGCAGGAGCGTCTGCCTTGCAAAGGTGCAAGGTTTGGAATACGTAATGAAGTATTGCACTACTGTTAAAAGATGTAGTTCCTCACAAAGAATAACATCCAACCTCTTAGAATGGAAGCCTGAAAAGCTTTGTAGATCAACAGCTATGGAAGCCACCTCTAGCCAGACGGAGCTTGGTGCTATAATAGACATGGTAGAATGACACACCCACACTGGCTTGCAAATAAATAGTTCATCCATCTTTTGGAACACACGTCATGACTCAAATCCCACAGCAGAAACAAATCTGACATTTTGTATCTTGATGTATGCACATCTTTTCCCTTCCCACTGATTTCTTCTCAAGTTCTGTAACTGCATCCCCTCATCTACACAGAGCTTTCAAGAGTTTCACTGCAGTGGAGTATGTGTGGCTGCAACACAAATGATAAGCAGTGCTCCTGCAACCACTGTCATCAGAAAAAAGTCTGTCTATTTTCATCAGCAATATACTACTATGTCATGGCACAGAAAATAAGGCTCCCAGCTCACACAGTACCACTCATAAATCATAAAGATCTATGAGGAAATGCAGAGCAGAAACCAAAACATGAAAGCCACACAAACTTCTATGATATTAGGCAGCTTTCCATTATGATAGACTTGCCCAAATTATCTGTCTCCAAATGCTGTGGGCCTGATTCTTCTCTTTCTCACCAGCAGAAAGGAGAATTTTACTGAAGTCAGTTGTTTCCCTCCCCACATCGTGTAAAACTGTCACAAGCTCAGAATACAAAGACTCAAAAGGTAGTTTTGTTCCATTGCTAGAAATACATCACCTTGATTAAACACATGATTTTTTTTTTTTTTTAGCTCCCAAAACAATTGCTTATGACTGGTTTCAGAGGGAGGAAAATTCCCTCTTTAAATAGATCTAACTCATTATCCATCACAAATTGTTTCTGGATTTCAAATATCCTTCTCTTTTCCTCCCACAAAACACTCCCCTTGTATTTAGGGTTCAATTATGAAGAGAGTTAGAACATAATTCCTCCTATTTATTTATTTGTGTCAGAATCGGTCTCTGCATTACCAATTTTTTCTCTGTCTCTCTTCAAAAGAGCATGCAAACAGAAGCCTTCTTTTTGGGTATTTAATGCAGTCACTAACATGAAAGACAGTTTATTCGCACAGTTCAGTAGCTAGCACACCCTCCAGGTTCTTGGACTACCCTACCTTGGCAGACAGACTCTGTGGTTTGTTGGAGAGGATCTCTGCTGCTTCCCTGCAGCGGGTGGAAAGGTTCAGGATAGCAGCAGCTGCTGCTATGTGGGTGTCTTCACTACATTGACCGTAGCTATAAGAGTTGGCATGGCAAGGGCTCTGTGTGTGGGCGCTAGCACTAGGCAGTCGATTAGAAAATTTCACTGGATTTGAAAAATGCTTTGCTGTTGAAGAGAGATTTGATTAGCAATTGCACATATGCGATTTTTCCCATTAAATAGTTTTGTTTCACAGACTATAATTTCATACATTAATATATTCAAAGAACGCATCTAAAATAATCCATTTCCTATAGGTTATAAAGGCTTGCTGTAAAAGTGGGTTCAGAAACATGATAATTTGATTTTTACCAGAAAAATACCTTTGCTATATACACATCCTACAACAAAAACATCTGAGATTTTTACTCAGATTTTACTCACTCCTTACTCAGGCATTAAAAACAATGTTGTCCAAGGAAAGACTGAACAAGGATTAGTGCGCTATCAGTCTTGACCTGATAGCACTGGCTGGCAAAAGCAATTGTAATTGTATCCTTATAAATGCTTCCTCTTGGAGCTCTGTTGTGAAAAAAAAAAAACCCAATGACTTATCCAATCTTAGCTAAAACAACATTGCCCTACTTAAATGAATAATTCTATAATTCAAATTGCTGTGCTTAAATGAGTAAGGTGAATAAGATGAGGCTCTTGAACAAACTGGCAGCAGTCAGATAAGAACGTTACCTGTTAGGAATATTCAGTCCTGTTTTCATGGAAGTTTTTAGCATTTCAGATCTACCCTTTAATCAACTAGAAAACCCCAACAACGAACATTCAGAATAAAATTGGTCTTATCATCTGGAATAATTTTTATCTTTCCTAGGCACAAATAGATCAGTTAAGAGTGAAAAACTGACTTACAGGTGAACAGAAAAGCACTTTCACAGATAAAAGTGGAGCATGTGGTTCTGTGTTTTTCCCTTCATCACCAGCATTTACTCTAAAACAGGTGGAAAAAACTGGGCTCTTTGTTCTGGATTTTGGAGTTTGCGATGTCATTAACTGTTGCAGGGAAAACACAGCACCACATCTCAGCTCTTACTAGGCAATAATCATTTCTTTTGTTTGTAGCTCTCACAGTGTTCTGCAAAGATAAACTAAGCAAAATCCAATTTCTCAGCCTACACCGAGATACACCAAGAACATTTCCGTGTATAGCCATCTGCTCACCACATAAAGATCTGAGCCCCAAGGCTCTGGATCCCTTTGGATGTAGAGCTTTGGGTGAGTACGTTTTAATGCTACAACCTACACAAGACATTGAAGAATTTATCTTTCCTCAGACTTGGGATGTTCTGAGTAAAATGCTTGTTTGTGTGCACTGACTGTAGCTGAAAGCCATATTCAGCTTTTCTAAACACTGCAGGCATCTCAGTGGAGCAGTGCCTAAGAGTCTGATCGTTCAGCTCTCCCTTTCTTCAGTGCAAATGAAAAAGGATTTTACTTACCCTGCTGTAAAACTGGAGCATGAGCAAGAGGGTCTACATTTTTAGCAGTTACTACAGCTAACTTCCAATGATACTTAAAGAGCAAAAAGGTGCATCTTCCATTACCCACTCTAAAAGACCAAAAAATGCGGGCTATGAAGGATGTATGTTTTGCCAACAAATCAAATTTATGAATGCAGAATCCACAGAGGACTAGTGATGGACTTTTGGCTAGCTACTTATTTACGTAGGATACTGAATCAATCTCTACATCATCAGCTTCTTATTGGCAACTTTTGTATATCTGCATAGTCAGAACACTAACCTGCTCTTTTATTTTCACCTTTCCATTAAAATAATAGCTGTATGCTGTGCAATCTTTATAAGAGCAGTATGCTGTAAACTTCAGCTCTGATATACTTTATACAAAAATTACATATGTATGGCTTTGCATTTGTATAAAAACATTTCAATCATGTTTTTCCTTGAAACGAACCTGTGAAATAGACATGCATCTGTGCAAAGTGACAGCTAATAGGGAATATTCAATTTTACAGGCAAAATTGGAAAATCTTCCACCCAAGTAGCTGGCAATGCACATATTTGCTTACATTTAACACGTTGATTTTCCAGGCCAGATATATATCTACTTTGCATTTTCAATTTTAAATAGGTATTTACTTATATGTATACAAATACATAGATACATCGATACATTTTATATACATATACATGCATACATTCTCTCTCACACATACACATGCGCACATACAGATAAATGAATATATTTATAAAATTTCTGCTTTTCTGTTCACCATACTGTGAATGTTCTCTTTTGTTGGGATAAGTTGGACGTAATTTGTTTTTCTTTTTTTTCTTTACTATATTTTTTGTGACAAAAACTAGGTAGTCTTTTGTCACATAGCTTTGAAACTATTTTTCCCTGAACTCCAATATGGTATAGCAAAATCCTTTTTTCCACTGCCCACATGGCAACTGAGTTGTTTGTTATTTTTAACTCAAGAGTATTTTGTAATGGTTAAAATAATGGCAGATTCTTGTTGAAATTTCCCATGCAGACTGTCTGCAATAAGTAATAAGTGTTCACACTGTGATATCTCATTTGTGCGAAGTAGTACCCCAGCAAATCTGTAAGTGATGCAAGCAGGGGCATCTCATTCATGTAAGAGAGCTAACAATTTCATGCACTGGGTATGTCTGCGCTACAAATATGGTGTAGTGCAGAAGTATCTTGAGATCAAAATGAATTAAATTGAGGCCTGGAAGCAGTGCAGCTGAGAAATATCGTTCTCTAGAAAAGCAAGAATGTCTGTACTGACACAGCTAAAAGATATCTAAAATACCTTTTAAAACCTAACTTGCATATCTCTGTACTACTGTCCATAATGTCTTGTGTAGACATATTCAATGGAACTTCTCATGGCAGCATGCTATCACATGAATAAAGATATCACAGTTTTTCCAAGGGGGAAAGTGACAGATAAAAAGTAAATTATTGCTTTTTACTCTCCCCTTCCCCCAACAATTGCTTTTAGAAGAAAAAGCTAAAAAAAAAAAAGTAAACCTTTCAATCAGTAGTGATTATTTTAGTGTGCTGGCCACAAGCAGTTACAGAAGCTTCCTACAGAGATTCTTTGAATCTTGTAAGTTTGAAAGGGGAACAAGCAAGCAAGCAAAAAAAGGCATTTTGCTCATCTTTCAAGATAAAATGGAATTTCAAGCTTACATTCAAGGAACTGGGGTGTCTTTCGTCCTTGCACCACTGGTGCCATTGTGCGTTTGCCAAAGACTTGTGCATCAAAGCTGGCATAATCAAATGGTACTTTCCCAAACTTCTCCTGTTCTTTCATCAAGGTGGTTCTGGAGGATGTGACTGGCTGTGAAGTTCTGTAATTGTACTGAGCTACTTCAGGCTGCTTGGTCAAATTTGTCCTGCAGAGAAAATGAGGAAAAGAATGAGAAAGACAGGAATGACAAAACAAGAATATCTTTAAATTATCTTTTATTGAAAAATAGAATACAGTTGCATCTCAGTGTCACTTGTAAATCTACTGGTAGGTGTATATAAGAAATGAACAATACAATCATTGTGGGTCATCCCCCACCAAAGAATTTTTGATAAGTTCCAAGACATAATCATTAAAAAATCTGGTATTCTCTAGTAATGATGTAGGCTATTTACAAAGAAGCTACTGATGTACTTCTAGATTACCACTGCAGGATGGTAGTTCCTTTTTTTCTAAAGGTTGTCCAGACTTTTGCTAGACACAAGGCTTGTAGTGTTATGGATCACTACCGTTTTCACTTTACTGTGAATGAATATTATATAAATATAATATAAGATGATCCAAAATAATTGCCTCTGCTATTTGGGAGGAAATAATGATTTACAGTGTATTATTCCATTTAGCTACTGTTCAGTAACTACTTGTCTTTAGTAATTTCCTAAGGACTTTTCATACGTGGAGTTAAGGCACATGCAGTTGGCAGACACATGGACATAATATTCTGTAATGGCTCTGAAGGAACCATTAGAGCTGATCATGTCAATAATCCACAAATTAAAGTGTCCCCAAATAGACCTGAATATAATAGGTTATAATGGTCATGGTGCCAATGATGTGCAAATTATGCATGTCTGTAGGGTCTATATAACTCTTAAACAAAATAGAATTGCAATAAAAATTGTTTGCCCTTTTTGATGCCATTGTATAAAAAAATTAAATTAATTAAATCAATAAACTTAAAAATAAAGCAACTAAATATATGAATTAATTGATGATGGGGAAATAAACTGAGCAGAGTTTTCAACACTTCAGATACCTGCAGTTTGAGTATTACATGCCACCTGGGATCAGTGGAAGATTCCTTTGGAAAGGATCACAAAATAAATGAGGATTGTGCAGCTAAAAGTGTAAAAAGATCAGAAAGATCTTTAATCAAGTTTTAGTGGCCAAAATATTATAACAAAGGAACAGCTTGAGAAAATATTTTAAAATATTTTATCAAGAAAGGAGATTGGGTTTACTGGAGAAAAACATTTGAGAACCATTGATTGGGCTGCTTGCATTGAATTAAGTTTTACTAGAATAGATCTGATGATTGTTTTTCAAAAGATATGAATGTAGTCTTTTAATGTCAGCCACACTCACAAGGACCACCGGAATGCTGCTTGATAATTCTAAGATACAGTCAAGTTACATATCTTTGCAGAGGGTCATCTTGCTAAAATGAGCTTACCTCAGTAGCTAAGAGTTGAAATGGGTGAAAGATCTGATGACTGAACAACAGCATTTGAGTAGAAAAACCTTGGAGAGATTAGCTGAGGAGGAGTCCTACCTGTGAGTCTGATCATAGCACTGCCCAGCTTTTGGAGACTCGAGCTGGTTTTTTTCCTGGGACATTGCCAACTTTTCAGCTGCAGCAATTGGACAACCAGAAAGGCTGTTTAAAAGCAAGGTGAAGAAAAGAAACAGGAAAAAAAATTTAGAGTAAATTTGTAAGTGCAGAAAATGAGGAACCCAATGACTCTGAACTTCTCTGAAGCCTTGTGCACCTACAGGAACAGCTGCTGCTATTCCGGCCTACATTCATCTGTTTTTACCCCTTTATGCAAATCTGTGAAATCTCTGTATTTGAGGTGAAATAATTGGAAACTGAATCATGCAGGAGATTTCCACTGTTCAGCTTAGAGGTTTTGTGGCAGGCAAGCCACTACTTAATTTTTTGACAAATGGCATTTATTTTATCAGCAAATCATAGGTATAAGCCTCCCACTGATTAAAAGGAAAGGATCTAGGGAAGAATCAGGGGTACATGAATAATGACTGTTACCGAAATACACATTTCTGTCATTTCAAGTTATACTTTCTCTTTTTTTTCTATTATTTGCTTTGTTTCCAGACTAAAACATGTCTTCTTGTCCTATTAAAGGATTGCTTATGATACAGCTGATGTGCTGCAAAGATGACTAGGGCTTTAAAACAGGAAAAACAATGCAAATATTTTTAATGGTTCCTTATCTTTTTACCTCTTATATATTCCTGTAGCCAAGCTTGTGATCTCTCTGGTATAGACTTTGCTTTGCTTTTTTTATATTATGGATCCTAACATGATATAATAATCCTTGCTTTTGGTGCCCTCACAAAATAACCAATCAAGCAATGAATCATTACCATGCACTAGAGTGGCTCAAAACTGAAAATCAATTTTAAAAAATCCCACAAAAACCTAGTCCAGCAAACAAAGGTTATTTTTGATAATTTTCCGCCCCAAGTTTGGCCATAAGATTGAAAATGTATTTTCCTAGAGGAATGTTCCTCTAGAAGAACCATAACGGAACTATTTTGGCTTGCAGGCTTCCAGCAGAAAGTAATCTTGACAAGTGCTACGCCGACAGCAGCCATTTGCTGGAGACAGAGCACTTCTGCTCTCTGCCTCACCTGCAGCCCAGCTGTGATTCCCCAGCTGCCTGTCTGGAAGCCTTTTCTCAATTATACTTTCTCCCTGCAGGCAGAAAGTTAAACAGGCAAAAGTGTTCCAAGTGGCAGGCTGATATTCCTGAGGACAGTAAATGGAGTCAGTTTTTACAGACTTTCTAAAGTATTCCCTTTAAAATTTCCAATTTTACTAAAAGAGCATATGCCTTGATGGAAAATTCCTGCCAAGGTCAAGCATGTATGTGCGCAAAACAATGAAGCTTTGGTTTCAGTTGAGATTTCCGGTTGTAGTAATAATAGCATATTTGTTAATTCATAGGTCATTTACTTGGTGGTGTTGCACTGTGAACACTAAGATGCAGCGATAGCCTCATCTGTGAAAAAGACTAGAGGAATTTGCCATACTCAGTGCTTCAGCCATTTTTGTTAAACACAATTATTTGGTTATGAATTATACTGGCTACCCTTGTGCTTCACAGGCATTCTTCAGTGTAGCATATCACACCGAATTCCAAGATGTGCCTATCAATTTACTTCCAGGTACTAGTTTTTAAGCTGACAGGAACAGGAACTGTTCTGGACTACCTTCTGTGTGTGTTGCGATTGCTGTTGACATGTCCTCTTCCAGTACATCCTGGGGTGGGGCACTTTAAAACATTTTCATGCATGGCAAGAACTAAATAGGAAGAAAAAAAGAGTGATAACAACATACGTTAATGATATACGCTAAAACATATGACATTCTTTCTTCTGACTGAGAAGACTCTCATCTTTTTCACATTTTGGCCCTAAAAGAACAGGAGAAGCAAAGGACCTACAATGCAGCAAGGCCAGTGCCTCCAGGATATACTACTTTATCCCTACGCAGCTGTAGAATAGTTTCCCACATACAGGATTGTTTCCAGAACAAAGGTGGAAGTTAGCAAGGATGTTATGCTATTAGATCCTTTGCCCTCTGGCTCAGACACCACAAAAACAGTCAGAAAAGGGACATCATAGAGGGGCCTCAGGCCACCCAGCTGTGTTACACATAAATGCAATTTCTCTCTGGCTCAGGGATGGCAAACTCTCAGATAAAGGAAGCCTTTTTATTCCTTGCACCTGAGTAAGATGGTCTGTTCCGATAAGTCTTTGTCCCTTCTGATCACCTGCTCTGTGCTGAACCCACTTTAGATCAGTTCGTGGTGCCTCCAAGCAGCAGCTCACAGTCATGCCAGGAGAAGACATTACAGAGATAACGTCACAAGTGGTGAATACAACCTGTTGCATGTGCATTTCTTATGTCCTTTGATGTGGATCATCTTTACCAACAGTGATGTATGTCTGTGTAAAACAGAATATATCTTTGTACATCTTCCCTCATGCCTTCAGTGCTGCATTACCCCTTGGGTGCACTGTGCTTCAAAAGGACTGATTGTTCAGTCAACCGGCTTGTTCTGTCAAGAACCAAATTTTGGTTACAGATAATTATTTTTTACCCAGCAAGACAGAACATGTCTGAATGGAAGTCTGATAATTAGCAAGGATTTGTTTTTAAAAAAGTTAATGTTGCTATGGCCTTCCAAATGCAGCAGTCTGCTTAACTCAACAGATGTTTCCATAAATACAGTTTAGTACCACATTTTTAAAAAGACAGAGCCACAGTTAGGAACAGGACATTGGTAAAGTGCAAGCATCCTTTTAATTTGCGGCTATGCATACCACCACAAAAAAAACTCCTCTGACTGACTAGGTTGTTCAAATGTATAGTTTCACATTACGTTTTTGCTTATTATATATAATTTCATTGCATCATGTCACAAGATGACACACACACACACACACACACAAATATAATCAAAATCAGCACAGTTAGAAATAAATGTGGAATTCAGGCTACAGTGGCCACACAAGGGTTAGCATGATACAGACTCATAGGACAGGGACACACTGTGGATCAAGGCTGGGATTTTTTCTCTTTTTAGTGAAGGAAGTAACCTCCTTGAGCTGAGAATTAAGAACGATACCAGAAACATCTCTGAATAAAGGTGTCCTTGGCCTCTAATTACTGGAAATTGGAAAACAGATGCCTGAGTTTGTGCATGACTACAGCAAATCAGGTCACAGTTCTGAAACAAGGGTAGTTAACCTCTGTGCACCACGCCTTAGCAAAGGCATGGTCAAACATGATTGAGAAGATTCATAGGGCTACAGCAGGTAAGTCTGCTGGCAGCATGTGGATAGTTGGTCTGTGATCTTCCCAGGCCATCTGTGACACCTAGTACTACTTGTAATGCTACTGTTAAGTAGTGCTTGAGTTTCACAAGTGTGGGCAGCAGGATGTGACTAAGAGCTGGAGGGCAAAGGAGGTGTGACAGCTCCTCTTTCTGCCTCATTCTGCAATCTCAGTCAGAATATGTGGGTTGTTCTCCAGCATGAGCACACATGACCCACAGTACTGGGCCAGATCCAGTTGCTGTTCTGAACTGCAGGGTGATACTCACTTTCTAGTGGCACTCTAACTTTATGCGGACAGCCTGAGAGACTGCGGTGGTGAGGGTACAGCCCAGTCACATGCCCTGTGCCATCACATCCTGGGATGGGACATTTGGTTTCTCTCTTTTCAGGCCGGGGTGAATCTGCAGAGAAATCAGATAAGGATTTTGTTTGGTTATAGTCTCTGCCTGTACTCAGCTGAGTGATCTTAGCAGCATGATAATATTGCTTTTGTACTTTAGATGCAATTTCTACACAAAACTTCAACACAGAGTTAGGCATTCCTTTAGCTTTTCACAACGTCCTTTAAATAATGGTTCCCCCATCCCAATATGTCATTTATGTGCAAAACTATAGTGCTTTAGGATTGCAGCGTCATTTATTCTATTCAGAGCCTCAAACAGGACACAAGCCACAATCCAATCAGCCAGAAAACTGGCAGCATCAGCCAACAGCCAGATATATAAAGGAATAAATAAAAAAAAAAACAAATAATCTTTTACTCTGTTAATGTCAGACTCCAGGAAGCTGGGATAACCAAATAAAAGCTGAGGTACAAAACAAACAAACAAACAAACAAAAAGCATTTCAGCCAGAAGCCATTCCTTAAATATCGCAGATCTCGAGGCTGTGGGTTCTTTGTTAGGAAACTGAATACATGCCACTTTACATTTGAGAGGCAAGGCAAGCAGTTCCCTCTGGTACACATGGCAATACCGCTTTGTAGAACAGCCCACAATGACGGGGAAAACATGGAGCAGCCGATACCCTTTCAAAGGCCAGGTCTCAACCCAGTCCCACAGCCACCACCCTGTAACGACCAAGGTGTGTTCCCAATTTTTATTTCAAGCACCTAGAATTGTGCGAGAAACACTGGTCAGAAAGCCTTTATTTGATTTCCAAGGCAGGATCAAAAAGTCTGGGCGAGAAATGAATGAATTCTGGTCCAGATATTCTCTCGTGAGAAATATGCAGGAAGTGGCCGCATAAATTGCTGAGGATGGTTTTAGCTCAATCTGTGATTGGCTGCCAACAGCATTCAGCAGTGAGGGAGAAAACAGCTGCAGCCAGCGCAGGGAGCAGCCTCCTCCAAGCACATTTTGTTGGGCTATGAGGTAGACTGTGCTTAGGGACCGGATCACCAGAGACAGCTGAGGGTTAAACTTCCTAGCAAGCCTCTAGGTGAAAAAAAAAAAAGGAGGAAAGAAAACAGAAAAAACATTAACAGGACACCACATGCCTTTTAGAATCACTGCAAATGGAAAGTGAGGAGTCAGTGTAGGAAACTCTTCGCTGCAATGGTGCAGAGAAAATAAAGAGGGACCTTAAGCACAATTTAATTTTCACTCCACTAACTGGAAAGGCTTATGATTAAAATCACGGAAAAATGTAAATTTAAACCATATTTATCTGGAATAAGATCCAAGAAAGAAAACTAAGACCTGAAAAAAGATTATAGATTTTTAGCACTAAAAACAAAGAAATTTCTGTACCTGACATTACATTGACTAAAATCACATAGTGTTTATACAACCTGGGGAAAGCTTAGTTTGTTCCTCCATGAATGCTGCCTCTGAACTAACCTGCAAATAATAGTTAATAATAATGTGAGATGACTCAGGAACGGCTAAATTCTGCCATACTTACCAACACTACTTCTTCCTATGTGTACTGTAAGAAAGTCACATTGACTCCAATGTGACCCCTGGTAAACAAAGCTGGTCTCAACATAAGAAAAGGCATATGAAAGATTCCTGCATAGATCACAGTCATCTGAGCAAATAAAGGTTAACGTAATCTAGCAAAGAGGTAGGCTAATACCTTGCATATACAGCTTAAGATATGTTAATGAAACGACTGTTTGAGACAGAAAAAGTGGATGCATGCATATGCTACCTGACTGGTACAGGAAATATTGTATACTTGCAATACCTTACAAAACTTCTCAGTTATCTTAGATAGTAAATACTTTAGATAGCTAAACTACTGTAATATTTGCAGTGTCCAAAAGAGTAGATACGTGGACTACTCTAAAGTCACACTAGAAATACCAAAGTAACTCTGTTTATCAAAGACAGAAATTGCAACAATGCTGGGGTGATCTCACTGTATTTGCAAGCCAAAAAGGGAAAGTCAAAGGACAGAGGTAGGTATTGTCACCTACTACAGCAAGAATGTGCTTATAACATGACATCTTACGATGTTCTGCAATTATCCTCAGTCGAGGAGTTCCATATCACACAATCCAGACTACATATCAAACCCAAATCTTTCATGTCTCCACTTCTGGAAGCCTGATTACATACAGAAAATGGAGTTATGTTCCTATGGCCTTGCATGATGTCACAAACCATCAGAAACAACACAGATTTTGGAACTTACTGACAATTCTTCTGATGGTGAATGAGGCAGAAGAGGCACGGCTTGTGCTCTCCTGGCTCTGAAGTACTGGCTAGAGTAAAAGGTAATGTTGATAAGTGAAGGAGACAGAACTCAGAAAACACAAGGCTTAGGAATAAGGTGGTATGTTTGGAAGAGACCAATTTTGCGCCCTAACCTTTCCTCAAGCACGATTTAAATGCCTTCTCTCTCAGCTGCAGAAATTCGGGAGGTATGTATTAGTGCCCTATAAAGGAGGAGGAAGAGGAAAAGGAGGAGGAGAAGGAGGAGGAGGAGGAGGGGAAGGAAGAGAAGGAGAGGGAGGAGGAGTGTCAGTGCCAGCTACGCAGCCCTTTTAGTAGCCATTACTGATCATTTCACAGCGCGGTTTGGCAGGAAGCCAGGTACCTACCGTTTAACCTGGTTAGATGTAAGGCACTAGTGTGAAGGTACGTAATTAACAAAATTACCAGCTAAATTCCAGATTCTTTACTGTTGCTATAAAACCTAGCTCAGGATCCTCTATCAGTCATAGGATAAATGCTTAAGCCAATAAGAACAGCCAAAAATACTTGCTTACGTTTGTTGCTAAATATCTGTCTCCCACCAATGTCAATAACTTTGGTTTGTCTCCTTTCCCCTGTTAGATGCTCCAGAAGAAACCTATCCAATTCCTTGTAGGTGCTGTGAAACACATGGCCTTGCTCTGCCTGCAGAGCTATTGCTTGTTCTAGCAAACTCAAGTTCCCTTTCGTTTTGTCCAGATCAACTGACACTTCTGTAGTTTCTGACAGGCACTCGTTGTCATCTTCCTCACTTTCAGGGAAGGGATTCTGAATTTTCTTCTCAAAAGGGTCTGGGTGAGACTCCTGGGGTGCTCTTAGCTCTGTTTCTGAGTCACAAACTGTTTCACAAGGGCCAAATTCAACTTCTTCTTTCTTAATTTCCAGGACTTCCAGGATGCTCGGTTGATTACACTCCACAATATATTTCTGAGTTACGTGGGACTTTGCATTAGTTTCTTCTGAAAAGTTTGACGAGCTGTCCCACTCGTTGTCCATAATTTCAGAGGTACTTTCATTTTCTTCAGACGAACAGTATTTTGGGTCAGAAATATCAGTCTTTTCCTTTCCTTCAGCTGAGTTAATCATGTAACATTCATCAGTGTCATCACTTTCTGTTTTTAAGGAGTGAACGCCGCTATCATTTAGATTTTCTGCCACTGCTTGACTGGGTGCATCTTTTGCTAATTTTCCCATGTTCATCAAAGATTTGGCCATGGCATCTTGGTAGCTGGTGTAGTTATCTTTCTTTTGACTGGAATTTTCTTGCCCACCCAAACTAGGAGTCTCCTCAGATGATTTTGCAGTATTTTCCTCTACATTGGAAAAAAGTAAGGGAAAAATACGTAAGAATAACTGCTTTTGGTATGTTGTAGAACTGATACGAAGTTATTTATTTACCAGTTTCCATTTTTTTACTCAAAGGTGCTCTGAAATGATTGTATGCACCACAGCTCTGTCTAAAATGACTGTTTGCAGCATCAAGGAAAGGCCATCTGAGATTATATCTACTTTATGCTGTAGCTGCAAAGCTATATGAGAAATAAATATGTTATTATTTTTCTCTGATAGTAAAGAGATATATTATCTTAGAATAAACATATATTCATATAAATACAATGTAGTATGTATATATAACATGCATATCTATATATTTATACACACACACACACACACACACACACAGAAATACACACACATATTTTCAAATTCCTTTAATTTATATTTTCACTTCTCTCTTATCTAAGATTCTCAAATATTTCCTCAGAATAGACCCCTAATTACTTTTCAAGTCATTCCAAATCCCATGAAGGACCTTGATGGAAAAAGCTCAATACTTTACAAAGGGCAAGCTCCTGCTCACCATTGCAATTGCCACATTAAGTGATAGATCAGGTCATGCACAAGCAAACAGAAATGGTTGTTATGTACAGGCTCATAAAGGACTTGTTAAAGACACCACTGAAGTGCATCCTGTCTTTACAAACATCTTTCTTCAGAAGAAAAGCAGCAGCCAGCAGGTAATAGAGGCTGCATGTAGGAGAGGCTGTCGGTGTGGAAGACAATACGCCTTTTGTATCTCATTTAATTTTTTATAAACATTTCCTCTGACAAGGACACTCAAAAATACATCTCCATCATCTTCCTTTCTGGTAATTATCTCTCTAAAATCAACACTGGTTTGCCAGGATCAAGTAAATATTGCCATAGTAACTAAAAGCATTTTTGGATGAAGGGAAGAATTTAGTCACAACACTAGCCCCTTCAATAATGCTGATTATAGGGTACATTCTTTTGTTGGGATCTATTCAACATAAACTGAAAAATTTAACATTTTACTTCCTAGAAAGGAGAATGAATAAACAAGCACAGACTATTTGATAAGATGTATCTGTCCTCTCCTGAATCAGAAGAACTCCAGGTTTAAATAATAAATTAAGCATAGTCTAAAATGCAAATGAAGTTTCTCTCAATAACACAGTGAGCTATTAAGAGAAAGTGTAAAGGGTTATGATAATTTTAAAGTATTATGAACTACAGAAAACAAATAAAAAGCATTTTCAGTGAATATGTCCAATTCATTGAACTATTCTCTCAATCCACTTAACTACCCACATGTGTACAATAATGATTTATAGACATTATACCTAATTATGCATATTTGGGCTGTGTTAGAGTGCCTAACAAAAGCTCTAGAAAGCAACAATTACCTCTGTTGCTTAGCTACATAGTTTAAAATATTCCTATTAAGTGCAGATTATTGTGGAGGGGAAAAGGGGGACAAAAATGCACATGTGCACCACAATGCATTTCACTTTACTGCTGCCAAACTGTTAGCATTTTGGGTCATTTCCAGTTTACATAATTGTTTGGTTCAACTGTTTGTTATACGTTAAAAGAAAATATTGATTAATTCTTATTCTTCTTCAGAAAATTGGATTCATGCAGGGAGAGGTGGCCTTGTGCACTGTGTACATCAAGTTGTGTTTTAAAAAAATGTCTGTAAACCTTAGCGCAACTTTTTAGCAGCTGGTCTAGTACCACACACATTGCAGTCTTCTGAATGAAAAAGTCTGCTGTCTTTTCACATCTCAGCAAGTAAGAATGATGATTTGGCTCGATAACAAACTTTTGTCAAACGACTGCCTGGGCTTTTATTATTTGCTCCTCTACCATTTAGATAAAAATGCAGTCCCATCAATTGGTCTTTTAAAAAGGCAAGGGGTTCTAGTTTTAAAAGAAGTATCCCCATCCTTCAAAACAAAACAAAGCAAAGCAAAACAAAACAAAACAAAACAAAACAAAACAATAGTAAAAGGTCTTTTAAATTATTTTTCTTGGTAAAAGACTGCCTGATCCAAATGCAAGATGAAAAATGATATATAAATAATATATAATTGAGATGTTTGATACCTGAACAATCAAGATTGATGCTAAAATAATAAGGAACTTTTAAATGCAACGTTTAAAAATTTGTTGTTGAACCAGTCTTAATGGTTCAGCTGTCTCAGCTTTGCTTTTCACTCCTATAGGCTGGAAATTTCCTTTGAAAATAATCAAAGCTGAGCTTAGTTTACAGTTGCATCAATCCATGAAGCACTAACAGACCAACCGACAAGAATCACAATAAAATGAGCAATATCACACTGAGAATTGTAAATGAACCTACATAGCCAGATCAACTGTATGCTCTAGCTAATGTTCATTTTCAGCTACTTTAACTGGTAAAATTAAAGCAAAAGGATTAGCTTATATTATCACTGACACAAGCAGATCTGGAGAAATCCAATTGGTATCAAATTTGAAATAAACTTTTTGAAATAAAATGTTTTTTCTTCTGACTGAGTAGGTGACTGGCTGGGTGTAAATAAGGTTCTGCTATGTTTATATCAATAAGCCTGACCCAATACTTGCCTTTTATTTTTAAAATAAAAAGTTAAATAACTTAAATAACTATAGGTTCCTTTGTATATCAGCACAAGTTCTAACTCTACATCCAGCAAAGTGCTTTCCTTCCATTGAGTTCTTTGAACTGTACAGAAGACAGATACAAGGGAAAGAAAGTGCCTTACTGAAGACAGTTCTGGAAGGCCAGACCAGGTTGAATTAATATTAAAAAAATAGCTACAATTTGCAGATTTTATAAATAAGGAATATAAAAATATTCCTGGCATGGCTTGATGAATTTGGCTTAGTGATGCCATCCAAAAGACACAGACATTGGGTATCACATTGTTTGTCCCTCTGTTTGAAGAAGGAGCTCCTTTCTAGTCCTTCATACTGATAGGAATCCGACACCTGGAAGAGACTCCTTCTAGAAGACTCACAAGCAGCATCTGGCTGAAATCTCTGCTGTATTGAAACAACACAAAGCCCACCACTGGTTTCAACAGAACCAGAACTGGCTTCTGATCTGAGAGATAGCTGTCTTAATTCCTCTCTTTTATGGTATTCATACGTACAACATGTAGGAAAGAAAATTTTAAAGGAAATTCTATTTAGAGTGGATAAAGATACAAATCCCTAGTCTTAGTTCTTTGCTTCCTTCCAAAGTATTGGAAAAGTGGGTTCAAGGAACTTATAACAGCAGTTGAAAATAAATTACCTTTAAACACCTGTAACAACCAATCATAGTAACTAAGTGCAATATATATTCCCTTCAGTTTTCGTTGCACCTAGGATTATGAATTTTCCCGTGCTGGATCACCTTCCTTTTATCTTGACTTTGTGATCTAATGATGAATCTTCATTTAAAAAAAATGCAGCATGTATTCCACTGATTTCTCCTCATTTGCCTGATTAACAGCATTTGTACAGGACTTCTTAAGCAAATATGCGATGGCCTATATACTTTGATATCTGTTATCCATCCTGAAAATACATATATATGTGTATATATATATATGTGTGTGTGTAAGCATATATTACATATATTACAAAGAAAGAGTGATAAAGACATACTGTAGCTACATCTGTCTCCCTTGCCCTCTTCCATATTTTGCAGCATACACATCGTAGAACTCTCTATAAATTGTTGGATATGTTTGGCTTAGCCGAGTTGGACTAACAAGTATAAAAGTGCTGAGTCTAATAATTGTGTTAAATAGAACACACGTAGCAGTCACATGCATGAAATTGCTTTGCTAAATGTTAAAGTCAACAATGTTTTGCTAAGCAGTTTGTTTTTTCTTCATAAAAGCTCTTTATATTCCAGTGAAAATCTACTTTTCATAAATGTGTTTTTTCTCGGTGGTGGGCTTAACCTTGTTCTTTAACAGAGCTAGCAAAGAAGCAGATGCTGCTCCATATATGACCTACTGTAGTGGATGTCTGTCTCTGTGACCTATAAAGCATTTACTAGACCCCATGAACAGTTATTCCACAAAATAATTTGGAGTATGATATTTATACCTAGACAGTAATGCACCCTTCCAATTCTGTTATAAGCAAGCCAAACACATTCTACATCCTTTTTGAAAATGCAGTCTTTCCTATCTCCCTTTCTGTGGAATTCACATTCAAACAGAGCCACACCGCACAACTACCTGGAGTTGAACTGCTTTCAAGGACATTGATATCTTCCTGTAAATCTGTCCTGTCTTCATTTTCTTCTTTGCATTCCAAACTGGGGCTGTAGTGGCGGGGTTTCATTAACAAGGATTTTCTTTTGTTGACTGGAACGCCTGAAAGCTGCTCTTCAGCTTTTCTCTTCTTAGCCATAGAGCATTTGTAGGCACTGAAATGATCGAGAAATTGGCAATGACAGAGAAAAAAGTGGGAGAAATGAAGGGGAAATTGTTAAACAAATACCACCATCCTCTATTTTAATTTCAAGAAAAAAGTGAAGAATGATAAAATATGAATTCACTTGCAGTTTCAGCTAGTTTTATTCAGTGCATATTTATTTTTAGCTCATGCATTCAAAGTTCAGGGCACAGGTAAATTCACTGCACCATTTCTTTCTCACTGCTGCCGAAATCTGTTTGGGGCAAGGGGAATGGCGAGGAAGACAAGACCAAAACACCCATAACCCAACATCCATAATCCTAAGTAAGCATATGTTAATCTAAGCTCTGTTCTGTAGTAAAATAAAAACACCCAGGAAAGGATGAATAAAGATTTAGACAGGGCAGGTAATCCAGAGAAACAGCTAATGCGAAAAATATACCACCAGTTACACTATGAAATTCTCAACCTTTAGCTCATTTATCTTTCCATTAGCATGGAAACTTGCTTGTGTCCTTTATGCTGCTGATCACAGGGGTTTTGCTTTTTTTTTTTTTTGCTATGATCCCCTATTTTTGCATGATCCAATGTTCAGTTTTATTATCTTTGAGATTAATTTTAAAAAGGTCACGCAGAATTGGGGCAGGGGGTAAAGGACATCATAAATTTTATACAATTATTGCCAAATTTTGTTTCTGGATTTGTACGTTTGGCACAATCATCAGCCTATGCCAGGCTCCCCTCTCTGTTACACTGCATGATACCTGCCTTTGTTAATGGAATTGCAATAGTGTCTTGGAATATCATCATTTCTTGTTAAATATCTAAGTCTGTAGATTGTGTTTGTGTAGGTGTTTTTGTTGCTGCTGTGTGCTTCATTATAACTGTATGATTCTGAACAGGCTTCCTTGTCATTTGTATAGACACAAGCATGGCATTGCTGACTTTTATAAAACTGTGCTGAGGGGGACAAGAAAGCAGACTTTGACTAAACAGCTATTGTGTTTGACCAGGAAAAATAACACTTACTAGATTTGATCATTTGGTCATTTTGGTCATAAAAAGTGATATTTTTCAGTCCTGTACTCTGGGCTAGGTGCTTAAACTTCCACATATTCACATGAGCTGAAAATCCAATCATGCATCCTGAACAAAATTTTTAGTCACTGTACACAGTGCAACAACATGAAATGCATGTGAAACACCGTCCCTTCGTAGTTTTGCAATATGGGTTCCTCTTTTAATATCAGACTCGTGTTAGTATCATTTCATTAACTTCAGCCTTAAGTGTCTGATTTAAGCTGTTCTTGAGAAGAGAGAAGAGAAGAGAAGAGAAGAGAAGAGAGGAGAGGAGAGGAGAGGAGAGGAGAGGAGAGGAGAGGAGAAGAGAGGAGAGGAGAGGAGAGGAGAGGAGAGGAGAGGAGAGGAGAGGAGAGGAGAGAAGAGAAGAGAAGAGAAGAGAAGAGAAGAGAAGAGAAGAGAAGAGAAGAGAAGAGAAGAGAAGAGAAGAGAAGAGAAGAGAAGAGAAGAGAAGAGAAAAGTTCCTCCATAGGGCAGAGATTAAAACGAGGTGTATCAGATAAAGAGGGTGAATCATTCCCCTGGAAAGGTCTCAAACAATCTAGATGCCTAGCTTTCAGGTGACTGACATGACAAGAGATGACTGCCTTTTAAAGAAAATTTCTAGCAGATTTCCTATACTTCTTTCAGCTCCTGTAAGATCCACACATTGATCTGCATATTAATTAGTTCTGCAGATATTTAATAAAGTCTTTACCAATAACAAAGCCTTTGATCTGTATGGCATACAGGTGCTACATCATATGACATCTTGCTAAAGAAATCTAAACCTTCAATTCCCCCCTTTTTCCTTTTTTTTAGTTTTTACGTAAATGATTTTGTTGTGCTGACTGCTCTCTCACACACAGTATTCTAAGAAATGTATGTAGTACAAATAATAGTGTTCATTTTATATCTGTCAGAGATGAAAAAACTACATATATGAGTCTGTGTAATCCACTCAATAGTTTCTCAACCTTAGGCCCCCCAGGGTGCATTATAAATCTACATGATGCCCTTAGGTGCTGGATTTTGCATTTGGCTCACTGACTTAGCTACAAGATTTGCACAAAATCCGTGTATGCAGACAGCTCCTATTGGTTACACATATTACAAGCTCAACAGCATAAATTAATCCTTCCAAGGTATCTTATGTGCACTAAATTGGCTCAGGTTCTGATTGTTTTGGATGAAAGCATATGACTAACTTGAGCTTGTTGTTTTAAAAAAACATCCATTTTTGGCTAAGCACCTTTTTGGCAATTCATCATTGCAAACATGAAGGACATGGAAATATGAAGATCTGCAGTTTGGGAGGAATGTTAAAATTCCACCATACGCATCTTAAACACAGTGGATATTCTTGATCTTCTAAAAGCTGAAATGCTATGAGCATCAGCAATACCAGACGCTAATCACCTGCTGTAGTTGAATATATTATGGCTTCTCTGTTATTTCTTTATTTTTGAGTACAGAATAGCATAAGTATCATATTAAAGGTCAGAATCACAATGCAACAAGTATCCCCTTGGAACTGATGTCTATATAACAAGCAGTCTTCAGGGAGGGACATAGTGCAGACCAATATGCATAATTTGTTCTTAAGAAAGTAGAGTTAAGAGTTTCTTAATTCATATTTGGGAATGGCAGTTCGTACCACTCGTGTTGTTATAGGTGAATTGCATAATTGACAAACGTTTGAAAAACCTTTCACATACAGTTATTTTATCAACCAAAGCCATCATTAAGTTTGATTTTGAATCTTTCTCATGTATTTGCCAAATTTCAAATTTACCTCCAGCAGTTATTGTGAGAGTGCTTAAGAAAAGATGAATTTCAGTGTTTAATTTCCTGCTAACAAAGCTACAGCTGTTTCTTACACAAGCATAATTAATAGATTTTTAGAACAGGAGATCCATTGACATCATCTAGTACGACACAGGTCACAGAGCTTCACCTGGTTCTTCAGCATTAATCCTGTAACTTGTCTAACTTGTCTGACTGTAGTGTATCTTCCAGTCAAGTTAGGGAAAAACATAGTAAGAAAATAAGGCAAGATTATTCTTTTACGCGTGTTCACTGAGTATAATCTTCTTCTAGTAACTTAATGTTATAAGCCCACCACTGTGGGTACGCACAACAGCGTTTAAACACGTTGGTGTTTCACCAAAACCCTAGAAGATAACCAAACTCAGATGTTAGCAGACCACAGTCAAGATGAGTGCCAGGGGTACTGCTGCCACCTGCCACCTGCAGTTATGTGCTGGGAAATGAGAGCACAAGAACCACACTTGACTATAACTACTATGATCTGGCAGGAGGAGAGATGCAGCTTTGATTTATGCTGCTCACACGACTCCATAATCCCCTGTGTGTTCTGTTGAAACACAACGGAGCAACTTTCTGAAGCAAACACACAACTTCACGTTCTGTTTGAGTCAAATTTCCAGATTCAATTTTGCTCTTGCAGTTATTCAGTTGTAAATCAAAAGCTGCTTCATCAACATCACAGAGAGGAGGCTTACAAATCTGCCTGGAAGCACATTGCTCATGTTAGATGACTTCTCCGTTAGGAAAGAATAGCATGCACTAGCTTGTCCTGTGTATATGCATACACATATATTTCTGTACATAAGCAGCCACTCACTTAGATTTCCTCTATAGTTCCCATAACTTTAAAGTTAGTGAATATCTGAGACTCAAATTTAACTCATTCCTCATACCTTCCATTCTGATTCTAGGAGCATGAAAAACCACAGTTGTTGCTTCCTTCCGAGGAAATGCTCTCCAGAGACTTAAAAGACTTTTAAATCTCCAGAGATTTAAAAGACTTTTAAATGCAGTGGCATATGCTCTTGTTTTTGATGATGACTTTTTAAAATGACTTTTTAAACTTCTGATTTTGACTTTTAGCTGGAATCCATTAGCTTACTAGAGCCAGTTTAAACATCTACGAAGTACCAGCTATTCCTTTTCTACATTATAGTGCTTAAAAGTAAAAATGAAAGTAAAATCAGAAGAAACCAACTTCACAAATGTTAGCTTTTCCAAACACTTAGAAGTGACTTGTTTAGTATTTGGTAATGGACACTGGGAATCTAACAACTAAGAAAAGAGTATATTTATGACCTTGTAACATTCATGGCATGTTGATTTCATCTTCGTCTTAAAAAGTTTCAATTTCTCTCTTCTGCTTATGTACATTCACATATACACACGCATACATTAGCAAAGATTTGTCAAGCTGTAGTTTGTCAAATGGTAAACCTATAATTTAGCTTCTCTATTACTCATCTCATAAATTCAACACCTAATAGTTTTGTTGCTATTTATCAATGGCCTGCTTGTTGTCATGGAACACTGATTCAGCTGTCAAGGTTATTTGGTAATCTGAGGCTCATAAAACAGGAGAAGCTCTTTTTGTTATGAACCCAAAGCCAATACACGCTTTTTCCCAATTTAACTGTACTTAAATTTTATGAATAATAAATCATTTTAGTACTGTCTATAACGAGCATGTTTTTTATTATTTTTTTTAGTCAATGACTCAGCTACCAAAAACAATCTTGTGTCAGTTATCAGAGCATGAGGTAAGAGGTTAAAAAATAAGGCACATAAGACCTAGTTGCATTTGCTCAAAAAAAACATGTTAAAGAATACCTTTTTAGAATGCATTAGGTCTTCTCTTTACTCTCTTTCTGCTCAGAATATGTCTTAGATGGTGTTGGCAGACACTGGTAGCATACCAGTTCCCCACAAAAAGTAGTGTTTACAATAGATAATGTCTAATGATATGCGACTTTTCCTATTGCTCAAAACTGTCCTGCCCACCTTTCCGGCAATGGGTACATCTATCCGATGTGTTTGTCAAGCCTTTAACCCAACCTTTGATCACTTTGTAACCATCAAGAATTTTTGTCATTAATCTGTTGGCAAGACTTGTAGATCTAGGGCGGGGGGGGGGGGGGGGGGGTTCGTGTTCATAGCAGCAGGATAACAGGGCTAAGAATTACCATGTTGGGGAAAACCTGTGGTATGTTTAGCCTGACAACTGATGTGCACCAATGCCTGTAATGGATGTCATGTAAAATAATAAGAACAAAACATACTGCATCTCATATACACTCCTTGGCTTCATGAGAGAAAATGAATGTACCTGAATATCAAGGCATTTACACTTATTGCCTAAAATAAATTTCTGCAGGGATAATTAGTGGAATATTTTAGTTTGTGGAGAAAATAAATTTAAATTCTTAGCCTGAATTCACGTCTGACTGTTCACTTAACTACATTACAAGATAAAACATTAGACTCTAAAATTATAATTAAAGGAGGTATCTTCTGATCTGAAGAAACATTTAACTTCACACTAGTAGTTAAAAGGAGAATATTAGCCTAAATACTGCTTATATTGTGAGTAAAAATGTAGCCAGCTGCTTTAGGCCCTGATCAACTTTTGTTTACAGACTTGGAGATGATCTAGGACACTGTGGAAGTCAAATGCTACTTTCTTCTTAAAGGAGACAAAACCGATATTCTAAGATTCAGGGACACTTACCACTCACAACTGAATGAGTAGCTTACAGATTTTGTCATAATTGGATTTTCTACTAGGAATTTTAAGATTGTAATGAATCAGAAGTACTGAAAAAGAACAAAAATTCTGAATATCTACCCAACTCTTCTATGTCTGTCTATCAGTTATCTAAGAAACAGATGTAGCTGGATTCTGACTAACTGTCTAGTGCAACATCTTCCCAAGGTTTAGGCTATAGCATGTACGATACTCAAAACTCACACAGAAATCCTGAGCTCCCCACACTTTAGCACTAGATTATTAGCACTAGATACAGAAAGGGGGATGATCTGTTCATAGGTCTGATCAGAGGACAGTTGAAAGGACATTGATTTTATTGTTAACATCAACCAACAATGTTAAAGGTCCATGAAAGGACCTGTAGTGTCAGAATCCAAAGAAATAGAGAATGGGTAGTCTGATCAATGCAACTGAAAAATCTAAATAAGTACTATTATTTAGAGTAACTTTAGATTGACAACAGCAGTTGGTGGGGGGGGGAGAGTAAATATAACTCGATTGTTTACATTGTCTTCATCTTAAGATGGTGAGATTTATGTTCTGTTTCCTTAAGTAACCTTCGTTGTTTGTAAAGTGTATGTATAAATTTTACAGCTCAATGAAACTGAGAGTGGTTATCAGCCTACGTTGCTGTCAACAGTGAGAAGAGACAGAAAGATGGTATGAATACACGATCTCTTCACAGAGAGAAGTCGGAATCTCCGCAGAAAGAGTCAAAATCCACAGCATCAGCCACATTTGCAAGAACTGCTCAGGATGCAAAGACAAGGGTGGTGTCTCCAGTTCCATGAAATTGCTTACTGAACATGAAAGAATTCATATATCCTGACTATATTCAAAGACAAATCCTAGATTCAGAAAACTACTAAAAGACACAGATTAGTCATAGATTTTATAAATATAGAGAGAACATATTTTTCTAAAGGAAGAAAGTAAGTTGCATCACTTCTGACCATGAATATAAAATCTATAGGGTTCATCATCTATAGGAAAATAAAATCTATAGGGTTCATGCCCTTCAAAAAATGATAGCTAAACAATACTTCAGCTTATTGTATTCCATCCCAAAATCCTTATAAGATGCTAAAGGCAAAACTAATCAAAGTTTCTCAGAGGACATAAAGAAAATTATTTGTGTATTGAATAAGGACTTCTGGTCAACTCACCCTGTTTTTTCAAGGAAGCTACTTGAGATGCTTTTCATCACTGAGAATGGCAGCTCAAGAGAAGACTCAAGTGACTTCACCCCATCTCTTTACCCTTCGAATCTCAATCCTTTAAAGTTCTCTAAGGTTTACAAACACCTTGTATTTGTCTGCATTATGGGCTACATACATTCTTGGGATTTCTACAGCACTATTCTGTGCACCATCCTGAAAGGCACTTCCCAGTTCCAAACCTTGTTTTACTCAGTGGGATATGAAATATGCTAACAGATGTCTTGTATACTGCTGGAGAATTTCTCCCTGAATAGTGGAATATGTTGGAGCATAGGTTAAATGAAATGATCACTTTACCTAGCAAAAGAAGTCAAAACGAGAAAGAAGATTTCTAAGTTGTGTGTGAGGAAATTGCATGTGTTCAGAAACAACTGCTTGATTTACAAGTTACAAATTGCAACACATTGACTATCTGAAGAACCTCAAGGAATAGGAATGTACAACCAAAAAAATTGTAGTCCAGGGACAAACAACAGTTCATTGATAGCCTAAGACTGAGTTAAACATAAAAAAAAAAAGTAAGTTTACTATCTAATTCTTTTAAATAATTCTTATTACAAATGTTGAAAAATATCCAAACATTATGCCAGGGAAAACTCACAGCTTTATGCGAAAATGTTAAAAAGAGATCATTTATTAACAAGGTTCTGATATAAGGTTTTACAGATGAATTTTTGCAGGCTGGTTCTGGAAAGAACCACTGATTTGTTATCAGTGAGAAGAAGGTGAACATGTGTCTGCCCTGGTTGCTAATATGGATTCAGAGTTACTGACATTTTCAGTTATTCAAAATAACATTCATATTTTCTTGTATTTTGGAAAGGAAGTCTAGCCACAGTAGCTTTTAAAGACTCTACAACACTTGAATTCCATCACTGACTGTGTGATACTTCATTGATTCAGCCTAAGTTATGAAAAAAAATCAGATTTCAGCTGAAAACAGCTTCAGCTCAGAATTCCTGAAAAATCATTTGGTAAAGAATTTGTCACCTAAAAGTCATTTCCTTCCACCAACATTTTAAAACATTGAAATCGGAAGAACTTAAACCACTAAATTGCGTCAGGAAAAATCACTCGTAATTTAGACTTGGTGAGTTAACATCACCATGGCATTGATAGAAGCTCAGAACTAGCAGGATTTACTCCAATGATGATTAAAGAAAATATGAATGTTTCTCATTTTTTATTGTGAATAAACACAACAAATGCATTTCATGCCTTCGATCTCTAACAAACCCATATGCTTGGTTTACGAGTTGTATTTGTGAAAGGGAGAGGGCTTGTTCCTGTGCACTGCAGCAATCATTCTAGGGTTAAAGGACCTTCTACAAATAGAAAAGGTTACTGCTGTACATGGCCAATGCTCTTACTTGAAAATGTCAGAGTTGTGAGGAGTTCAATCCAGGGCTGAACCAAGATGAAAGGAATGCACATAAGGTATAGATGGGAAAAAGATTAAAGGGAAATTCATATTTATGAACACTAATATGGAACAAAATAAGCTCAGTAACTTGGGGGTATTAAAGTGTCTGTCTACTTTCCCAAATGAAAGGTTTAGCTAGGAAAAAGGTATCAGAACTGGACAGATAATAATGTAGAGAAAATATGCTATCATAACAAGACTGGCTGGAGCTATATATTGAAAGATATATTTTATTTTAAAAAGACATAAGAAAAGCAAAGAAGCTGCCATCACCTTATTGGTGAAAGAGGATTTATTAGCCCCTATAAGAGACTGGGGAGAAATGGGTAATGGTGTTGAGTCATTATGTACTAAGCTTGGAGATGTTTCAGACAGTAAACTAAATGTTATGGGCTACCTGACCAAGAAGAATAACTGGACTGTGAAATGACTGAGCAAATAAAGAAGCATGTAAAAAGAGCAGAGTGACGGTAAGGTAGCAATAGCATAGGAAAAGGAATGCAGTTATGGTGAAATCTACCCATTCCTCAAGCTCTTTGTGAAGCCCGAGGTTAAAGGGCAATAATTTCACACTGCAACAGGGACATTTTGGTTATAGTATGTTCATTATGCTCATGACATGACTTTTTTCCTTCAAACATTTTTTTCTGAATTAGTTTACTATTTCAACAGGGTTCTTCCTATAGGAAAAGTAACTCAGAGCAGAACAGCATAGATTTAAATTCTCTTCTCTTTTCTGTTTTTCTCATTTCTATTCAAAACCTTGTAGAATCATAAGGATATTCAGAGTACATATAATATGCAGATATTCAGATTTTATATATATATATATATATATATATATATATATATAAACTTATATATATATGCTCTAATTGAAATACTAAGTTAATGAAATGGATGGTCTTCTTGATGTTGTTATTCTATAGCTCCTATAAATACAGATCAAGAACTCTATATGAGTAGAGTTGTAGACTTGGAGCCTTTTCTTACAGTTAAGTTATTTTCAGCACAAGCCAGTTTGGAGGAAACTTAGTTTTTGCCTGGAACTCAACAAATTCTTAAATTTAGTGATATGCATGAATGTCCAAGAGTTGAGCTAAATCCAGTCACTGTAGTCCCTTTTTCATTCAATTTCTCATTCTCTCTAGGTTTGGTAGGTCAATAAAGTCCAGTGAGACCCTAGCCAGGAATTTGGCTTAGAATGGATTAAGTTTCTAGGCAGAACTATGGTTTATCCACACAATCTTTGGATCAAGAAAGCCTTGCATGTGAGTGATCAGCCTGCTAACATCAATAAACATTGAACGCTTGCAACTACAGTCTGGCTAGAAATGATGTAAAAATAAAATAAGACACTTTATTTTTTTTTGTTTGTTTCCCAACAGACAACGAGACTGTAAGCAACCCATTGTTAGAACCCTGTACATCCCTTTAACGCAGAAGGAGATCCCCTGTCTGTATTCTTTTCCCTTCCTTGCTATCTCCAGGCTGTCCACAGTCTGTTTTGGCTTGCTTTTGCCTGGCTGAATCCCCCCTTGATATCAGTCAGACACAGCAGTTCAGCCAGCCATAATATTTAACTCATGATTTGTATATATGAAGCAGAGTCATTGGCTGGCATTAAAATCCCTACATGGTTTGCAGTTCTCCACAGAGAAAAGATCAGCCATAAGAGGAAACAGCATATGGGGCTATAATGTTCTGATGCATTCTGTCACCCAGCAGAAGGTATTAAGGCATACGCAACTCTAAATGCCTGTGTAGGATTGGGATGATAACGTTTATTGTATGCTGATGAACACACAAGTTGTGATGAAGAAGGTAATGACTCTTGGAGAATGAAAAAAACATAGATGAGAAAGCAATGATAAAGTATGGAATACATCAAATAATGGAAAATTTTTAGTTCAAGAACGCTTGAGAAGGAACATTAAAAGATGCAACAAGCCATCAGGTAGAAAAAAACCTGAAAATAGCTATCTGCCAGTCTAGCAGACGTAACTAAAGTGATGTGGATTTGGCATACATTACAAAACTAACCATTACAGAAAAGCATACAATGAGAATAATTAATCATTACAGTTTATTATATTAAATTGAGACTTCAAGGAGAAAAGTTGTAAAACCACAACGAGATAAAATTTATTGGTGGGAGAAAAAAGACTGAGGTTGCAGGTGTTGGATAAAAATAAATGTAGCAGATATTAAGACAGGCCTATAATATGTTAGCAACTTATCTAGTGCATTAGTTATTGAAGAAAGCTATTAATGTCACCTATAAAAAATTAACAGAGATGCACATAAAATATCAACTACAACAAACTAAAATGGAAATCTACACATAAAATATAGCTTTTAAATGTTCTAAATAAATCCAGGAGAAAAAGGCATAGGTCATAGTGCTTAGACTGAAGGGTTCTAATATATACAGGAATTAGGCAAATGAATCATTGTAATTAATAACTTCAGGCACTGATGTCTCAAAACCAATATAAGATACAGATCCTATTTCAGCTATCTTAATAGTTATTTGGAACAGTTCACTAAGTAGTTAAGTGAACTATTAACCTCAGGGTTTCTGCAAAATATTAAAGTAATAATTTGTGATCACCCAGAGCCATATGGTATTATTTCTCCTCAGTAAAAGAATGATAACTATTTTTAAGGATGATTTTTCTTACAATCGCTTACAATCTCATTCAAAGAATGACATTTCAATGGAAAAAATGTTTTATTTGATATTCATTGTACAACAATTCCAAACATTTTATGCAAACAGTAACCCACACAAATTTTTTTCTATGTTTATTTGTTTCTCTGTTACTGCTTTGGTAATATGTTCTTACAATATTGAAGATACTGAGCCACTTATTTCTGAAGTATGAAAGTATGTGGGACTAGAAAGAAAGCGAAAGGCCAAGGGTCCAGAAATTCATCAGGGCACTGGGAAGAGAAGAGGAGAGGAAGAGAGGACGAGAGGAGAGGGAGTGGGAAAGAGAAAGAAGAGATGCCAGTACTGTAGATTTAACAGTTTGATGGCTAATTGAAATGGGACTGGAAGATGAAGAAGGAAACAAGGGAGGATCTTAGACATGACAGTCCCATAAACTTGACTGCAGTCACAATTTATGCTTATGCTTGGTTTGTCAGTTACGGTGAGAATGGTTGAACAGGATGTCATAATAAGGACAGGTGAATTTCAGCACTATTATTAGCTCTGTGACCAGCATATGCTTACCTTTGCCTCACATTGCGCCACATACTGGTTGTTTGGGGTTTGTTTATGCTTGACTGCTTAGTATTTTCTATCCAATATCAATTTCAAAATCATTTTTCCTTAGCATAAAACATAAGTTTTCACAGATTATCTGAGGAAAGTACTGACGAGCATGCTAACCTGAATTCCTTAAGAACCTAGCAGCGTTGTCAGAAAAGAATAAAAAACTGAACAAAATTTACTGGGATTTTTGGAAAGTATAACAGATGACAGCATGAAAAGAAGCTTTGATTATATCAGAAGTCATGGTATAAGAAGCAGAGGAAGAAAATTTTTAAAGCTTCATAGCCATTTTAATTTCTGCAGTGACTAGGACAAGGAAATCTCTTTCCCTAGCTAAAGAGCAAATAGTAGATACTCTTAATTTATCTTTCTGATCCCAAACAGTGGGAATAGAGGCACTTAAGATATATGTCTATTCTTTAATTCAAGAACAATGATCTGTTTAAGATGAAATGCCTAATCTAGATGTATCATGAAGAAATATTTGAATGACAAGTTGGCACAACCCTGTCCCAGCCATTTACAGTCATAGGGAACGCTGGCGAGGACAGCTGGGAACGTATGCTGTCAACACCCAATTTTCAGTTGCAATAAAGACTTTTTGTCAAACTCAGACCCGTCTATCTGATTTCTTAAACAAAATCAGGATAAATATCCTGGCAGCTGATATAACTAACTCTGTGGAGTTTGACCATCTTCATTCTAAATTTACTAGCAAATCGATATGCATTCAAGGACACCCTTTGTTTCTGCAAAACATATTAAGATCTTAGGGGCTCCCACACTTTATACCAGTGGGAGACAGATGGGTCTCCAGGAAACTTAACAGGCGATCTTAGTTCTATTCCAAATATGCTTACTCAGTATTACGACAAATGTTCTTTATCCTAGGGGTTTCCAGAAAATCTACTTTACCCTAAGATCGGCTTTTGAGAAAGCAGAAACAAAGTCCAAACCTGACAATTTTTCCCAGTGCAGGGTAATAACAAAAGGGTTTCAACAAATGGGTTTCAAACTCAGCCACTGTCTCACTTCTAACAGTTCTTTGGGATAAGGGTGCGGTGAAGGGGATGGCTTCACAAATCAAGCATCATCTCAGTTCTTACCGAGGAACCGCTTTGAACCTTTTTGTGCCACCAGTCCTAGATTTCGTTTCTTGTGCCTGCTTCTTCCATTGGCTAAGTACTACTTCTTTCTCAGGTCACCTGTCAGGTTACTGCTTTCTTTTCATATAAATACTTCTTTAAAACCTGCTTATTTTATGAAGCTCACAAAACAAGTTACCAATGAATCATTGCTTTTTAAATGCAGCTAGGCATGCACAACCCTTTTCTTTCATGCTACAAACTTTTCCTGAGTGGTCATATCATCTTCTGTCTATCAAATTCTCTACCTTCATTCCATCACTCTCTCTGAAACTAGAGTGCAGACTGAATGCAATACAGATCATGTCATCTTACCAGTGCTTACAGGGAACCAGCAAAATACTGAGCACAGCAAAATAAATAATAACTACTTCTACTAGTAAAATGCTTCTCAGTTTTCTGTCAATGCTGTTATTTACATCAAAATACATCCTAAACATTTTGGATAAAGTTGAAGCATACATTTTAGTGAAATAACACTTTCTGAAATACTTCAGAACTACTGATTGCAATGTTACCTTGCTTGTTTCTCACCCTCCTAATCAAGACACAGCAGTAAAGGGTGAAGTGTCCAGTTATTCCCTCTACTAAAACATTCAAGATACTCATACATCTATTTCATTCACATTGACGAATTCAAGTTATCTGAGTATCTAAAAAGTCTCACAACATATGGATCTAGAGTCCCAGAAAAAAAAAAAAAACAAAAAACTTTCCTTTAAATGCTCCAATACTATAGAGAGTAAGGGAAAGGGTAACTGCAGCCATCAAAGAGCAGGACTATTTTCCGCGACTTGAAACTCTGATGCCTCGTACAGCCTTCATTAATCATTAGTGACAGAAGCCAGGAAGACTTGGTTTCACCTGCAGCTAACCCAGAAACGGAACCCTTTCTATTAATATGTGGATCTAGGCAAAGTGATCCATGCTTTTGTAATCCCAAGCTTGGATCCATCCAATTTGCTCTTCCTTGCTCTGACCCAGATGTCATTCCACAACCTACAGATGGTTCATCATGCTGTATCCCATCTGTTAAGTTGAACACAGTAATGAGAATACATCACATCAATATTCCTCACTTCCCTTTGGTTTTCATTCTAACTCTGAAGATAGCTGAAGGTCCTTTCAGTGGTCCATGACTAAATCAGCTAAGAGAAGACCGCTTCATTCTGGTTCCTGAAGAAGACAGATATCAACAGAGATGCTATGGCTGAAGGATGTGAGATGCAAATTTGAATGTATGGGACAGAGAGCTCCTGGATTCAGCACTCACTTCAACACATTGTGTTTTGTTATTTTTAGGTTGTGATAAAAGATTCATCGCTTCCTGTGGGTAGGTTGCTATCAATGGAATGACCCCAGCCCTACGTTTCTACATGAAAAATTAAGCCATGTTGTTCGTAAGTAAATAATTAAGGCTGGAAGAGGAAATGGTTCTGTACTGAAGGATTATTGATGTCTTATTAAATTTAGGAAATTACACTTAAACACTACCGCATGTACAGTGCATACAGTAAAAGAGGTCTTATAAATGTGAACTAATAGCATATCAGTATTAACAATATGCATGCATGAAAAAACATTATTTAGATAACCTTGAAATGTGGAATTCTTAAGGGAATATAATTATATGAAATCAGTGCTAGTTTGGCACTTAAACAGCAGTGTTACTGTGTACAGGTGGTCAGTGCCTAAAATCCTCTAAAAACTCCTCTAAAACTGCCTGTCCTCTAAAAATTCAGTGTAGTGCAATATCATTTCTAGTTATTTTACTAAATAGAAAAAAAATTAAAACTCCTCTATGCTTTAAGGTGAAAGTTTCCTTAAAATAGACTTTTTGAGCAGGAAGGTGGACCTATTTCTCATAAAAAATGGATGACAGTAAAACCTTTAGCCAGATTTCTGGGTAAAATCTTGACTGCAAGAATGTAATCCTTGAAATTTAGAAGAGAGAAATTTTCCTGTATTATTGCATGTAATTGGCTCATGTGACTTCAGTGGTTGTAACTCTTTATTTGGTTTTAAATTTGTTTCTTTCTCTACTTTTGAGAAACACAACTTGCAGAATTACAAAGGATAACAAATGCTCTAGAACCAATCAATGTTATGAAACTAATGGTAATACAATATAAGCATGTAAGCTTATGTAGTGCCTTTCATATAGAAGTATCCCAAGGCACTTTGTAACAGAAACTCAATAAGGAGTGCAAAAGTGCTCTGTCAGATAGGATAAGCCAGGGGAAAAGGGGAAATTAATTAAGCATGGATTTAAATTTCTCGGCCAATAAGGCATTTAGAACCTTGGTCAGAAAAGACAGTGGTTCCAACATCTGTATCCAGGGAACATTACAGACTATTTCATTCTTTAATTCTTAAGAAATGCTCAATAGTTCTTCCACAATAATATGGGTATGAGTAACAGGAATAAGGTTCATAGGCTACATTTTTCAAAAAGCAGCCTCTGCTTGCCGTTCTGCCTTTAATTTTTCATACATAAATGAGTTCACAAAAGCTGATCACCTGACTTGTATGCCAGTAAAGCTACTTGACTGCTGAGATACCCAGTATGGAATTTTGTGTCGTAGAAATTACAAATCCTGGGATAGGGTTTGGACAATGGCTTTGTTGATTGTTTAGCTCAGTATTTCAAATCAATGTATGGTTCTTCATCGAGGCATTACACACAGAAAGAATAATCAGTGACACAGTAGTTCTGAAGATAGTATATGTTTCACAGGGAACAGTAAAATTGCTTGGGAAAACCTATATAAATTGATAATGCATAAATTACAGCTTCGCTGATGTTGCAGAAACTTGCACATCCTTTATTTTTCAAACATTTTTCTCTTAGGAACACATGGACCATCCTCATTTTTGGATGACTGCCTCTTCGGATTAATGCATCCTTCTGGTGCATAAATTAGGGATGCACAGAGGAAAAAGGAGAAGCATTAAATCTCAGGAAACTGAATCCATATAGAAAAATGAGGTTCAGAGTACAGCTGAATGAGTGACTCACCATGAATAATTTATCTGAAAAGTTAGCCTCTGCTTCTGTTCACGGAATAAATAAATGAGGCTTATAATTTCCTCAGCTTTATAACAAAATAAAACTTTAAAATATTATACGACTTAACTGTAAATAACTTGCTGTAATTATTTCATACCCTTTATTAAAAAGAGAGTGGCATTTGGATTGACCAGATAAATCACATGATGCTGTTTCTGTTCCCTAGATGGATGAACTCACAAGCAGGTGTGTTTCAGATGCCTGCAATCCTTATCAAAGCAGCTCAGTAGTGTGATGAAGAAGGAGGAGTGCAGCCATAAGAAGTTAATTTAAGAAAAACTTAAGAGATTTTGCAAAAATACTCTCAGTATTTATCTTGTAGTTGTAGCTCATTGTACTTTTTGATGGATAATTGCAGGGATTTGCAGCCATGTGTAAATATTTTTTTGAGGGATCCTGTACACTCATGTCAATTATTAAATTGCAGTATGAAAAGAGATCTTGTCCTAGTAATAAATTTGAATTTGACAGTACATGTTCTCTCTTGAGGACTCAGTGCTGAAGAATATAACAGTCTTTCCAAACCTTATTCTAAGCCCATGTATTAGTAAAATTGCTATTTCTAAAGAAAAGAGATCTGAATTATTACATTTTATTATACTTATACATGGGGTATGTAATTCAGATATTAAAATTTTACTAAATTATTGACAATCTGAAATATTATCGTAGGATTTATGGTTTTGACTGGATTGCGATCCTTTATGCAAATTTGAAAAGAATTCTCTGCTACTTCAGTAAACTATAGAATCTCATAAGATACCTGAAAAACCAGAAATCTGTGTTATTTAGAATTGCAGCAATTGACAGGGACTGTTTTATAAAAGGAATCTAATAAAATCCTATAAAGGTCAATATCTCTTAGAATGTTCATATGTTAAAATATTGTAATATTTGTTACACAAAAAAGAAGGATTGATGAGAAGCCATACTTGTTTATGCTGTGCCCTGTCTCACACTAAAGATAAAGAAAGTATATTAGAATCCTGCCCAATTTGCATTAATTTTAGGTTATACTTGCATAATTACTGTTAATCTTTTATTTCTGGTGTATTTAAAAAGTGAATTTGCATCAAGTACTTTTTGTCAGAGCCATGCTAAATCTCTACTTGATGTACTATTTACTGGATTCTCTGTTTTATAGCAATATCTTTGGTATGAAGTCATCGATATAATCATAAAATAAAACAACAAAAAAAAAACCTGTATGAGTTCTTACCTGAGCTCTTGCGCTATAGAGTCCACTTGAACTGTTAATAAAAGCAGAAAGAAAGACTGAATTAGTTTACAGTTCCAGACTGGGTTTTCTGTAACCTTGCACCTGCCTGTCTGTGATGACAGAGGAGTGGCTATCAAAACACAGGTGATTATTTCATACTAACCACAGGACTGTAGCTACTACGGGCAAATGTTAACTGAACATGTAATTCCCATCATTATTTTAGAAAAAACATGAACAAAATGTAGAGCATGATCTTCAGCGGAGAAATATGAAAAAACTGAAAAATAAAAAAAGGAAAGCACTCACTTTTATTGAAAGCACGATGAGAAATTTTGGCTTTTACTGAATGTTAATTTGATTTGGGAAGGAAGAAGGCTGGTGTTTATAAATACCTGCCCACACAAGGATATACAGCATATTGACAAAGCCAACAGGTGGTTCTAAAGATTACTCATGTTGCACAGGCAACTTTTGTTGTTTCACTTCTGGGAAAATGTTCCTGAACTACTAATTCATACACACGTGTGTGCATGTGTTTAAAAAATAGAGAAAGACAATCCATAAGTTCTCCAAAAAGTTTAATTAGCTTTTTAAATAAAAAAGATTTTAAGACTAAATCCTATATTAATAATGATTAAAGACTGATAACTAAAAGCCAGCCAGACTCTCTTAACTAGTAGTCCTGACCAGCAGAGAAGGAACGCTCTGTTGCTGAGGTGTGAGTAACTTTCTTATTCAATAACTCCATACAGGTCCTCTGTTCTGGTCCTTTTGAAATATATATAAATTCTACATTAATTTCAGAGAATATTTCTGAAGGATATTTCAAATACTTGATATGATAATGCTTATATTTTTAAGAAAAACTTGTTTACTTTTATCCCCTTGTCTGTGGACAGCTGGTGGAACGTCCGTTCACTTTGCTTCTGTCTTTTCCTAAGTGAAGTCTAGCAGTTTTCAGCTCTTTGGTGATATGAAACTAGACAATTAAACCAAACTGCACTTTAATTTTTCATTCTGACCACAACTTGAAGCTGAAGGCACAATATTAACAATCTAGAAGTACTGAGTTGTGACAATTGTCAAATTGTTTTGTTTTTCATAACCCTGAGAGTGCACAGTTACCATTAAAATCAGAGCGAAGGACAAGTGCTCTGCATGTCTGAAAACAATCATAAGCAAAAATGCTCACAGGGAAAGCAAAACTTTGACATTTGTTTGTATATATCTCCATTTTCCACTCGTTATCAACAGTTACAAGAAGTGTTATAAATTAAAATAAAAAGTTATTTTCCTGGAAGGACTATATTGCTAGTTAATCATGTTTTCCAGATGTTTAGATCATTAAAGGCCTGTTTATCTCTCAGTACTGCATTTCCATCTGTTCCTTACAAAAAGAGAGGAATAGCTGGGAAATATAACTATGTCATAACTTTGCAAAATGAAACACAAGTATCAGCACTTAAAAGAAAAATACAGGGTTCCCCTCTATTGCAGACACTTGCACCTTTCGATTAAAGTAAATTTACTTCTGGACCACTTATGCAGATAATTTATAGACAATTAATGTTAATAGACAGAAAAATATTCAGTTGGCTGGATAAAGTTTTCCACATTATTTTGAAGGCATGCATTCAGTATTGTCTAGTTCTACGCCCTATAGAAAATGTTTGTTTGCATATTAAAAAGTATAACCTTTATTTTATTTGAGAAATAGCTCAAAGAAGATAGCATACAGTAGATTTTTTTTCCATTTTTCCTTAAACTATAGCTAATAACATCGTGCCTGTTAATGCCAGCAGCCTGTGTCCTGCATTGATTAAAAAAGCAGCCCTAAGGAAGCCACACACTCTCTTACTGCACGTTAGGGACCGTGCACAGGAACTATCGTATTTCATGGTGTGCTGGGCACAGGGTCGTGGAGTGTGCTTGCTAACTCACCCTTGGTTCCTTTTGAGCGTGTGCGCAGCTTTTTATTTTCCCCATCTGCATCCATCTGTAACATTAAAACAAAGTCTTTAATTCATTCCTTTTGCCATTGAGAAAAACAGTCTCTAGTGCTTTTTTCACATTTCCAAAGGCTAGACAGTAATAGAAAGAAGAATAATCATGCCTTATTAATCTTGTCAAAGAGATAAAAAGCCATCTGTGAATATCTAGTAAATACCTAGGAGATACCTTTAATGATACAGATTTGTTCAACAAAGTGATGGTTATGAGTGACTCTTGAAGGTTTAATGACAAGGTCTACAGGTGTTAGCTCAAGATATAAGGTTAAAAATGGCAATGTACTATGACTGTTGCTTTCAGCATCCACTTCCCTGAAGAGCAGGTCTCAGAAAGCCCCAGTGCCTACCGTTGCTCATCATCACTGTTGCAAGTGAAACATATCCTAATAGTTGCAAAGGAATGTGCATCTCTGACAGCTTCAAACTTAAAGAGTGAAATCCTATTGCTTGCATGTGCATAACTAGGCACGCACAGCTAAAAAATGCTGCACCACTTATATCAACTCCTTAAGGATGCATTTGTTGAGGAGAAAGTTAAAGATTTGTACAAGTTTTGGAGAGAAGATCAGGTTCAGGTTTGGATTTTACAGAAAAAAAAAAAACCAAAAAACTGTGAGCTGCTGCCATAAGATTTCTGACCGAAATAATAGTCACCTTGCAAGATTGCTGTTTTCATGACAATTTTGGCTACATCTAAACCAGCACTGGAAATATGTACCTTCTGGTCTTGGAACTGGCCCAGACCCATAATTGTAGGGGCAGGTTTTCAATCCACGGATTTTATTACAAACTCCTGAAATTCAAAAGGATTAAGATTTCATGTTCTGGTGTGGAAAGCTGCAGTGACATACAGCAGATTGCATGACAGTATAATTTTGATCATGTCCAAGGAGGCAAACTCCTACACTTTCTAAAAGTAACACCTAATTCTTACGTAAGGTAGAATCTATCATGAGGAATTTTGAACTAGGTAAAATAACAGGAACTCTTCAATCCTCCTTCAACCTATGTTATCACCTTACAGTCTATCTTTGCTTTGAATCTCATTTTCTCTGTCTGTAAACAGGTGATAGTCAAACATGCTGTAGATGAAGCCATTCTCATGTTTTTCCACTGATTGATATGTAGGAACAAATGCAGACACTAGCATCTGATTTGTGTAACTTTATTGGGCAAAAGGTAGCTGCAGAGTCGCTGTTCTGAGGATACCTGTGAATCTTTCCTGGTAATAGGTGGCAATGCATGCCAGCAGAAGATCCCCTCTATTATTTCATCCTTTTGGAGGATCAGCACCACTGATTTTCTCCATAAGGGGAAGATGTAAAAAGCTCTGTTTGTGCCCTTTTCAGTTTATAGAGTTTAAAGAACTTAGGATGCTTTATTTTTAAGGTTTATATGACTCAGGTAACTGGATGTTTTGAAGGTGTAACCTGAAAGAACCTTGCAGAATGTAGCAGAATTTACCTGAGAAAGAAAAACAGTTTCAGTCAGCCTTTCTAGAGGTAAAGAACTATTTCTCTAACTTCCTGGCTTTTTCTGGTTCATTGCTATATATGGCTTCACATGATATGCAGCCAGGGGAATCAAAATACCTATTTACAAGAGACAACAAACGCATTCAGAAAGGGTATTCATGTACTTGAAGAAATCTAATTCTAAAATCTCAGTTAATGATATCTGAAATGAAAGTATGTATTGATCACAACACCTCAAAGCCAGGCAATGTTATCTTTTCTCTGCTTAAATTTACATCTGATGTTCCGTCTCTGTCGGGAAGAAAAATAAGTAAGTGGCTTATGTCTATGTAGTGGAGCTGATGGCAGCCTTTACTTGCTACTATCCTTAAAACCTGGAGAACGAGTTTTTGCAATGTGACTGCAATGGTAATGGGAAACATCGCTCTGTTCTCTGATGCTGAGTTGTGATTGAAGGCACTGACCTGCCATAGACTTATAATAGGGGAGCAGGTGTGGCAATGATGGACTTTAATTTCCTTTAATAAACCTTTTATGTGCCACACTTTTACTGCCATTCTATGCTCTCCAAGGTCCTGCACATAATAGGTTCATTACTTTTGATTACTATAGTCTATTGAGACAAACAACTCCAGAACACACTATATATTATGTTCAGTTAAACCAATATAGACTATTTATCCACTGTGCATTATTTCACCTGCAACTCTGCACACAAAATTAACAGCAGCTCCTGTAAGCTAAAACTATTAAAACCACTGGTACTACTTTGTCATCATTTCATAATAAATACCACACCAATCACAGTGCTGCTCTTTTAATTATGAAGCAAAAAGTGTCCACTGCTTCTACTGAATAGCAGTTACTTTGCACTAAATAGCATATTGCATTGTGATGAATATTTTAAAAACTGCACAGTGAGTGAAAATCAACAATAAAATCAATGTATGGTGATTTCTCTATTGATTTTCTTTCCTTGTAATAATTTGAAATTATGAGAGATATTTAACCAACTAAAGCCTGCAATTGATAGGACTGTTCAGCCTGGTGCATGCTGCATTGTAAAACAATCATCTCCTAAATGTCTGCGTTGCATAAAGAACAGCTCAACTTACAAAAAGTCCCCTGTATTAACTTGAAAATTTCTTGAGTTACTTGAAAATTAAAGCTGTGGAATCTTAAAAGTGTAACTGCAAAAAGACCTATCTTGCTGAAAATTTGAATGCCACATAACCTTGGGTTTTGTTAGTTCTCTCAGAGATTGCCTAAAACCAAAAAAAGTGAAAACCAGTTCCTCACTTCTTATTTTTATCTACATAGCGATTGTTTTATACAAAACTACGGTCACAGAGAGTAAATGAAAACTATCCAAACTTTCAAATCACACATGGAACAACAAAAGAAATAAAGTCTAAAGGAGAACTTCTGCCCAAAGTTTTTAGAGGCGATTGTTATCAGGGTTTGAATTTGGGAGACGTATCTTATTAATGTTACACACACTAAAGACTGAGCAAATTCTGGAAGGTCCTGAGTGCACTCCAAGTTTGACATGGCCAGCCCTCCCTTCAGAAATATATGTTGGCTTGAGAGAAGAAGTCATAAGAGATAAATAGAATGTCATGTATGCACAAAGTCCTTCTGTCGATCCAATTTTTTTAGCAATCGTGGCCAACACGACAATGTATCTACCTCCCAGGAAAATTCTATTAGGAATTGCAATCTCATATTTTGTAAGGGCAAACTTCATGAGGAAAAATACATCCAATAATAACAAGTAGTTCCCTGAGGAGTGGAACTAATTCCACTATACCTTTACATCTTATAATTAGATTCTCTGATATGATGAGATATAAACTCATCCAAACACTTTCCATTCAAAATTAGTTGAAAATTGTTAATGAAATTGACAGACACACAGACAGTGAGCAGATATGCAACCCTAGATCATTATGAAAACACGCTAAGAAATTAATGCCTGACTTAGAGTTCTTTCATTAACACCATATTTCTGTGATTTGAAAATTTCCTCTGGATGTTCACGCTAATTTTTTTCTGAAAGCATGATCTGACAAATCTCACTAAGTTTATAAATGCTTTTTGCTTGAATTTATGAATCTGAAAACAGGTCCTCCCTTCACCTTTCCGTCATTATTGTTTGAGACATAAGGCTAAGTCAGTAACTACAAACCAGAAAACTGACTGGAGTCACTGTCAAACACTAAAAACTCTGCTTGACTGAAATTGGAGTAAATTGCTATGTCCATGCTACAATATTCATTTTTCTCCAGATGAGTTTACTGGAAGAGCAGCAATCCTATTTGCCGAGCAAACTATTTCAAAGTTCCTGGCTACAGAAATCAAATGTTGTTTCTCCTGTTTGTACCATCTCAGAGTAGCCAGAATACTTGAGAGCAGGATCTGAAAACACTTCTCTAGGTGAGGGAATCAGGATTTGGCTCTCAGTTTGTTTTTTTGTGCACCTGGAGTATATCTGTGCACGTATGCCTGTACTGATATCATAATAGGATCCAAGAATATGACTAACAGCTGAAACAGAGCTTGTGAAACTAATAATAATAATTGCTATAATAATAATAATGACTCTTTTGGTTTATTTGCATATTTCTAAATCTTAGTTTCAGAAACTGAATTGAACCTCCAGCACATTCTTACGAAAAAAAAGCATGACTCAGGAAGCCAGTGCTCCTGACATCAAAAAAGGGAAACGCACCTCCTGGAAAGAGCTAACACAAGAGCTATGCACTCTCTAATGTCTACTGTAATCTCTGTACAAGCATGACTTTCCGTGAGTGGCTTTCAGACTTCTGGAGTAGCAGTATGTTTCCTTCTGTGTAACTAAACAGAAGAAAATCATCAGTTTATTCAGGAGTAAGGAGTATAAAAGTTGATGTTTCGCTGTGATTTTCCAACAAAAGTTACATCTAATTTTCAAAATGAAATTTGGCAAATAAACAACTTCTCTAGGTCATACTTTGACTGATTTTGAGAGTTCTGAAAAATAATAGCTTTTCTGTAATGTTTGTATATTTGTGAACTGTCCATACCTAAGTTGGTTTAAAGGCAGTATATGCATCTTTCATTAGACTAATGGACCTAGGCAGAAAAAAATGATGACTTTTAAGGTGCAGAAATCATTCTTCAAGTTTCAAACACAAACCACAAACTTCAAAGTTGAAGTCAGACACTGCTAAGCACTATGAACACATCTGTGCTGCACTGTACCCCAAGATAAGAGGATGCTGTGTGTGTGAAAATGCTCCCTCTCCCTATAATAAATACAATCAGTGAAAACTTTTCAGTGTTTTTGGCCCCATCTTTTAACTTTTCTTTTCAACAACTGACTTAAGAATCTAGAAAGAGAAACACAGTCATAAAGAAAAACATTTTTTAAAATGAATCATAAAATAAGAAAATTTTCTGCAATCTGTCCAATAGTAGAGAACTGTGTATAGCTGTTTCTGTATATATGTGTTAAGTGCATCTTTTTGTCTTTCTACAATAGGGTTTTTTTTAGTATGAAATATTAATGACAGAATGAAGATAAGAAGTACAGAGTGAGAAGAAAATGCAAACTGCACATATAGCACCTAGATAAAGCTTATATATTCTTTTTACTGGAAGTGAAAAAGCAGACTTTCACGTTTTCAAATATTTCTATACCAAACTCTGAAGACAAAATTTTCAGGAACATTGCCTGTACTGAGGCTTAAAGTTTCTCTTCTTCTTCTCCTCCTCCTTCTTCTTTTTCTTTTTAATTACACGGTGATAGTTAGAAGGAAGAAAAAATACTAGACTTGCATATTCTTAAAGACTACTTCTGAAAAAATGCCTTATTTCACGATTTGGATTATCCTTAACCAAGGAGTCATCAGATCTTTGTTTTTGAATATTTTACTTTAGTTTACACAATACTATTCTTGATTTCTCTAGGAAAAAGCTGAATAACATGTAAGTAAGTGGTTCAGATGTATTTCTTGCTCAGGAATTGAAATAACCAAGTGCACCTACTGAATGTTCACTTCAAAGAATGTTCATAATATAGGTAAACCATCAAGGATTTGGTATTTTGTAATGTGATTAAATGGTGTATGTATTTTTGAGTAGGTATTTTCATAATGAAGTCACCACTTGAAAATATGTGACAGCAAAATAAACCTTAAATCAGAGACAAGCTTGAACAGCTTTGTAATGAGGATGATTTATTTTGATTCTCACTTCTGATTTCTGAGTTGTCACTGCTGTTGCATACTTCATCCATGCAACTTTGCACAACTGGCAGTGCTGAATATAAACCAAAGCCATATGTTTATGTCCTTTTGCCAAACGACTACAGCAAATAGTTCTATTATTCCCTTAGGTAACCAATGTGTGCCAAGTATTTCTATTAGTCTGCTTTACCAAGGCATTAGAGGGCAGAGTCACAGCTTTCGGAAATTAACGGGCAACGGCTAGCTTTATAAATTCAGAGAAAAATTATATACCGTACCCTGCTGAAATGCACCTCAACACAAGTTGAACTGTGACGCTACTTTTTAAAGTTTTTTTCTTGGATTTTTGTTATAGACATAGTTCAATGTCTTGTCATTATTTCCTAGGCTACTTTAATACGATAATACTATGTCCTAAAAAACATTTTTTCTCCTAATGAAGGAAAAAAGTGCCAATTTTATTCAAAATTAAACTGCTTTGATGTCTTGAGATCTTTCACAAATAAGACAAAGTATTTATTCCACCCTACTGACATATACTAAAAAATTTAATCAATATCCAATATCAAAAAAAAAAATTACAAACACGCCATCGCTCACAGATTAAATATAAACAGTACAATTCAAAATACATTCTCATGCATGGAGGCATAGACATTCAAAGATATCTGTGCTCTTGTAGGTCTATTATCCTTACCGGATGTAGTTCTGAAACTAAAAAACTAAAATTTCTAGGTATTTACAAAGGTTCGCCTCTTTCTCGGTTTTTCAGTATTATTACACTTGATTCTAGACTGCTGTTTTTAATATAGCAAATGCTATACGAGAAAAATAGCCGTAGCAGATGAAACACTACAAGTGAAATCCCACAGTATACTGGTATTAATACACAGATACATTTTGACTCAAATTCGTTTATATAAATAAATTTTCCCACCTTTGCGTGTTTCCAGGTGAAATTATGTGCAGATTCCAAAGGACAAAATTCGTCACTCTGACCAAGAAGTCTTGCCTGTTTTAGCAGATAATCCTGAAATTCATTCTCTGTGGGGGTGGGGGGGAAAGCCATACTGAATAAAATGTAGACGAAACAGGACAGTCATATATCAAATAGGCAAAGAATCCAGGTACATTGTTTTCTCACATAGTTTTTTTAACATGGTATAGAGGCATCAGTGATGCTTTTAAAGGGCAGAAATAAAAGCAAATGTTTATTTTTTAATGGTGCTTTGTTTATATTATAAATGCCCTCTCCAGTAGTTTACAAATTGGACCTACTCTAAGACAAGTTTTTATTTCTACACAGATAGAAACCTATAGTTTATATATGTAGAAGTCCTGACTCAAATCTTTTTACAGAAGCAGTACCCCGTCAATTGTGTAGCATGGTTGAGTACAAGATGAGATAAAGAGAATCATTTAAAAATGATTCTAAAACATTTTAATCATAGTATAGAAATCCCGAGTTTTATTTTTTTCTGATTTTGAAAATTAGTATTTAAAGTTTGGCAGACTGGCAGTGTTCTCACCAGAGGCAAACCGGAGGAAATTCTTGACATTTCCTTGTTCTCAATTTTTATGCCTTTCTGTGAGGAAACTCCCACTAAATAAATGGTAACAACGAAGGAAGAAGAGCTGCAGAAGTTGATATGTGAGTGTACAATACTGAAGGCCTCTGTGTTCAGAAATAATGAACACCCACAGCAAATTTAAGAGAAAATTCTAGACACTTGTAACCTAGGAAAATCGAGCTGTGACCAGTTATTTGTATGCAGTCTATCAGCATCACTCCTGCTCTTGGTGATCAAAATATAAATATTTTATTATCCTTTGCAACTTCAGAGGTAGTTTTCAAATACTTAGTAAAATATATGTATTCATTCTACCTACTCCAATTATAGGTTAATGGAAAAGTTTGCACAGAAACACTTGGAACTTCAAGTTTAAACATTATCTATTCGTTTAATAATATCTGATAAAGTTTTGTCAGTAAAATTTGTAATTTTAACTTTTATTACTGGAAAGGCTCATTCTAAACAGTTTCTCTGAGAAGCTACAGTTTATTTAATAGTGACTTATTTATGCCTGAGTACCAATAGGTAGAATGTTATGCTAGTTGCATCTCATCAATAACTTTTAACTAAAATAAATAAGCTTTTATCAAGTAGCAAAACAGACAACAGATGCAACACGATAAAGAGGGGAGAAAAAACAGAACAAAACAGCTCAATATCTACAACATTTTTTAAGCAGTTTTCCAGCCAGTGTGTTCCCAGAAAGGGATGCTGTTTACCCTCAAAGGCCTCTTTTCCCATTATTCTATTTCAACATCCATGAAAAGAACCAAGAGGAGTTTTAAAGCTTCCTACCTGCCTCTTCCTCTTTGTTCAAAATACACTACCCTAAAACAAAAGACCTCTGAGAACAGCCACAATGGTGAAAGAAGCTCTATCTAAAGCCTGAAACTTAGCAGCTTTTTGTCTAAAATCCTATCATGTTATGTATTTATTAGCAATACATTTTTCATTTATTTTCTCAAAGATTGCCAATAAAGAACCAAATCACATAAGGGAGTAGCTGTAAACCCTTTGAGTTCCCTAATGTCAAACTCATTAGCATCCGAATAACCACACAGCAGCACATCATCTGCACAATTGCAATTTTTTACTACTTTTAATAGCGTTTCTCAAAGGGCTCATTTTCAACTTTCTTCAGTGGTTAGTTGGTTCTCTGGGGAAAAGGAGCTTCCTGACGCTCACAGCTTCCACTCAACAACCAGGCCGTTTGCTGTCAGAAGCATCAGCCCTCTGCCCTAACCCCATCTGCTGTCTCTCTCATCCTAAGGGACTGAGAGTTAGGACAGCACAGCTGAGATCCACTTAGAAAAGTGCACAAAGGACAGGAAAAAATACAAAACTTTTTGCATTTACTTTTACATAATAAGCAAATACATTGAAAATCATGCTTTTAAGAAAATAAGTCTGGGCTGGCTGGGGGGAGGTTAAAATTGTGCTGGAAAACTACATGCAACAGTGCCATTTGCTATTTTATTCCCATCTGTCTTTTATGCCACATCATCAGCTATCTTTGTAAAGCACAGAGCGTTATAATAGGACAAAAGCAAGACTTACATAAAGCACAAACCTGACCCCTCTTCTATGTTTTAATTACAACAGCATTTATTGGTAAATGAGTGTAAATGTGCTATTTTCTATTTTTTTCATATAAAAAGCTGCCATACAGCTGATTCGTGGGTGAGTACCCACGTTTGAAGGTACGATATTTCATAGAAAAAATTAATACAGTGTCATGCATCTGTCATGTTATAAACGGGGTGTGTAGGATTATGCTGTGTCATGGGACGTGACACACCCCTAATGGAATATAAACCATGCGTCATCTGTGCCACACTCCAAAAAGCAACTTAGATTTCAAATATAGTGCTGGGATCTGATACTTCTGGTAGCAAATGAATTATTTTGAGAAGTTAGTGCTAATTTACCTGAACATCAAGATCTAGTACAAAAATTTATTGAGAATCACTTTGTTTTGGCATATTTTATCCATCATAAAATGAACTCTGGGCCAAATTCTGAGGCAGAACAAGGAGTATAGAAAAAAGGACTTCAGGCTGCAATGCCAACTTGAAGAATGAAGAGCGTAGACCCAAGAGCCCCAAAAGACCATCTCTGTAGGTTTTTTGGCAACTTTGATGATAAGACTAATGTTATTTGCAATCAGATAGAAATAACAAGGTTCCCTGATGGGATCATTCACCTTAAGTACACACATATATTCATATGAAGAGTTTTGGCCCAATCTATCCATGCTTTGTATCAGTTCATTCATTCATTTCAGCAAAGAATTGGGAGGACTGAAAATCCATGACTTGCAGATGGTAACTGATGACTATACTTAAACTCCTTATTTTTCTGAACTGATTTTATTTTTTTTCATTCCTGAAGGTGAAGCTTGCCTGCCCACAAACACACCTCCACCCTTTTCAACCAGCATCCCAATTCAACTAGAATGATAAACTCTATAAACCTACAAAGATGGAATAAATTAGTTGCTTGATTTGTCAATGTAATGGTTCAGTGAAGTCACCTGGAACCTTTGCAATTCATTCTTTGTTTTATAGCCGTTTCCAGTGCAACATGATTTTGTACTGACTCTGAAGTCCCAGCCTACTGAGATCCATGAGTCATATCAGGATGCTAATGTGAGTCACTGTTAGGGCCATGATCCTCAAATCAGATGTGTGTGACACCTTCAAGCAAGCATTCTTGTTGACCCACTGTCTGTGGATGGAAGTCCACTTATTCAGGTTAGATTACTAGATCGTGGCCATGATTTATAAAAAGGCTGATTTCTGAGAATTTTAATAATGAAAAAAAAAAGTATACTCTAGTTATAAATGATCTTATCAGAAGTCTGAGGTTGTTTTCTCCATCAGAATTGCAATACACAAAGCTCTACTACATCTATAAAAGACCTCTAACAACTTGTTTTCAACCATAATGGATATAATTTCTAACAGATGAATTTGATTTTCTTGTATTTACCACATCACCAGTTGATAAATTAAAAAGATGAAAATGAACTAGCATAGCAGTTTGTGATTTGTTAACTCAGAAGTAATAGCTAAGGAAACAAAATCCAATGTGCTCACTGCTATGATCTCAAGATATTTTTGGGTTTTTTTTTTTACAGTGACAATGATTTCTCTTTCTTAAAATAAAATAACCTGTTTAGTATCAGAAAAAATAAACATGAAAGCAAAAGATGCCATAACAAATGAGTGAAGATATATTGAGCTCTTGAATGCAATCAGATTTTTATTCTGCACAGGCTGAAGACAGTACATAACTTTACACATTAAGTTATGCACAGATTTATGGGGCATCTCAGTGAGATCCTTAAGCACATGTGAAATGTTCAGCACATGACTAAACAAATGAATTTCACTGGGCCCTCTGACGCTTCACTTTAACAGGCTCACCAGAGTACACATAAGACGTCCTGCTAATATGAAGAAGGCTACTTGGATTCCTCATTGTTTATAAATTGGGATTCAGAAAGGAATTTCCTCAGGACAGAGTACTACTCTTTGCACTTGTTTTATTAAGGGTACAATACTTCTGTGCTATCAAATACAATCATTGCTACTTCGACTATTGCGTTTTATTTCCCAGACATGGCTTAATTTTATGTTACTTATTTCTGCACTGACATGAACAAGAGGTCGTGTTACCAGTGCAGGACAGCCTCGTAACACATGCTCTTGTCCTTCCAGTACCTGCAAAAATATGTCCCTTGCCCTCATTCTCTCTTTTAAACATGGCAGTTATTCCAGTGCCATGTGCAAGATCATATTTCGCCTAGCAGAAGGGTTTAACTTTCACCTGATTTAAGCTACAAACTATCCCTCAAAGATGCCTGAGGCTTTGCTGTAATTAACATAACTGCATTTAGATGCTATTCATGGCCGATAATTCCAACACCTTGTGGAAAAAAAAAGGGGGGGGGGTTGCATGCTGTAAACATTATAAACATATTCAAATAAGCTTAACACAATCTGCCATGCTTATTTCTGCCTAGATCATGGACCAGCGAAATGGTTAATGCAAATGGATTTATAATTTGCTTTGGGGGGCCAGTTTCTTCTCCTTATTTATTAGCCCAGCTGATGGGGCAGATTTGATGAGGCACTTCTGGAATAATTGAGTCATCACACAAAGAAGGCTGCTAGCATTCAGAGTGGTTTTATCAGCAGCAAGCAGGCCTGATTACTGACAATTACACTCTGATCCGGTGATGGAGGAGAAAGAGCCAACGAGTGGGAAATGTCCGTGTTTCTATCCAGGAATAATTTCTACATTCATTTTACATGCTAAGTGTTTCCTATCTCTGCATAATAAACTGTAAACAGGAATAGATGGCACAATGTCCCTTAATATTTCCTGGTAATGAAGACACAAATGTACAGTGAGTGCTGATAAATATAGATGAAACATAAGCTATTCTCTCCGTCTGTATTGTTACCTTTAAAATAAATGCATTTTGGTGGTAAAAGCATAATCATAGCTAATGCAAAAAAATGACAGAAGATTGAAGCTGTCCTTGTAACTACACAGAAACTTTGTAAAAGTCCTGTTAATCACTGCTGCTTTAGAGGCTCAAAAGCTGAAGGTGATATACTGGCAAGTACATCATTCTGTTTCTCAGTAGTCAACTATGTAGAAACTCCTTTACTTTGACACGGTAAAGGAGAGCAACAACGGTGACCTCCATTAACACTTCAGGGAGAGAGTACATCTCAATGCTAAAGTGAAAAACAATGAAGCTAGTGCTAGAAGACATCTTCACTAAGATAAATTTTTATTTCCCTCCCATCAGGCCTTAAAGAAGATAATGTTTATAATGAATAATAAAGTTAGACCACAGATTTCATGAGTTGTTGTGTTTAACAATGCATTACTGCCTTTAGGATGCTATTTTTTAGCAAAAAGGTACTGTAAAATGTCATTTACTAAGAAAGTGCTGAAAGCAGAACTTTGGAGAAATCTGATTTTTCTCTGACTCAGGAAAAAAACAAGGAAAGAGACATACTGAAGAGCTGAAATATGATTTTGTGTTTGTTGATCAGCAATTCTAGATTTCAGCTGGAAAATGTTAACGCCCCAGTCTAAGGAGAGTTCTTCTTTTCTAGGGTTGATCAGGCATGAAACATTGAATAATAAACTTCTGCATGCCTGTTTATTGCTTTTCCTCTTTTTAAACTAATTCATAGGTTCAAAAGAACTGAAAGTTATTCTCTGTTCTCCTCTGGTAACTATGGTAACTATGTTTCATTAAAGTAGCTACTTAACTTCAAGGCTTGTGTTACAATGATATGCGTTATTTTGAGTACAACCACACCATAACAACCTTATGATTTCAGAGCAATTTTAAAAGAAAGTTCAAAGAGCATGCGTCATTGATTCTGGAACACAGGGTTTGTTTTAATGTAAAACATGTTTACTCTTTTTCAGCCTGGATGACTTTTCCTGCACAGAGTCATCTCTGCTGTGAGCTGCTGTGTGGGGACTGCTACTGACTTCTATACGAGCGGACCATGGTAAGCTCATCGCAAGGGTGCTTAGTAGTTGCAGGACTGAGGCCAGAGTGAGACCCTGGAGCACACAGATCAGTATTACTAAGAGCAGTAAAATCTTATAATGTTCTAATTACTCTATCAGAGCCTTCTTCAATAGCAGAAGGATGCTGAGGTTTTGCTACAATCCTGTGCTTAGGGACTATTGTTACTGTCCTTGTACCTTATATGGTTTCCAGCAAGTTAACTAGGAATCAGTGGGTTGAAGGGCAATTTTATGGGGGGTGCTATTATGGTTGCATTGAACTTCTACAAAAGTGCTGGAGCTGATTAGGTTCAGTCCAAGCGGTCACTTTTCACATGCTCATAGGCTTAATCTAGGTTACTACATTCTTTCCCTGCGATTTTTACCTGTTCCAACCAACTTTTATGGGACTGATTTAGTAGCTAGAATTTGGGACATAGTAATTCTTATGCTGGAAGAAAAAAAAAAAAAAAAACATGGCTAATTAGCTCACTGAACATTCTCTGACAGGGAGTCAAATGGAACATTGAATCTAGAAATACAAACTATTTTCATAAAAAGAAATACAACTACAGTTCTGCTTTCATATGCATTCACCCTCGCCTTTCTGAATAACAAGCTGTCTTCATTAAGCATGATAGACATGTCCCAAGAAGGGGAAAGTCACACAAAGGGAAGAAGTGTGCCTTCTCTCAACATGCAAATCACATATGTTCATTAACTTCAAGAGTGCCATGTGAAGTACAGTCTGCCACCATCTAAAAGACTTGTAATGACCCTAACTGCTAAAGATAATGGGACTCGCTTGCACTATTGCACGGCCCTGAAGATCCTGGGAGCATGCCGAGCAGCACAGGAAAAAAACAAACTGAGAACAAAAATACCACCTCAAAAGTAGAAGTAACAAAGCTTATGCAAAAACATTCCCTAATATTTGTTCGATACCAAAGTGAATATATAACATGGTCACTGACAGACTTCCTATCTGAAAACATTTAGCTCAGCAAAAGTTTGGAGTATAAAGCAGGGAAAATGGTGTTCAGCCTGTGCAGCTATGTCAAGAGGCAAATGGTTCAAGGAACAGTGTTTTAAACTCTCTTTTGGAGCCTTTTAAGATTTTGGAGTGTGGTAAAGGTTATTTCACAATATGACATCTGTCTTTTGTCGTGGACATAAACAGGAGGCACCAAGACTGAGCCACGACTGAGTGAATAACGAAAAGAAATAGGACTCCTTTCTTGCCTCTGCCACTGATCCATTCTGTGACCTTCAGCAAGTCTCTTAACCTTTTGACTAGGTGAGGATAATGATGCAGAGTGCTGGCAACTGCTTTTGTGCATTTCTAACCACGCTTTAAGGTACTGAATATTGTTTTCATCCTGATATGTTCACTGATTTAATAGCCAGCTTATGTTTTCACTTCTTTCAAAACTTAATCTGATACTTGAAGAGTATGTTATTATTTGGGATTTCCAAGGGGGGAGGGAAAAACCTTTCCTCTTTCTCTTTAAGTTTCTTTTTAAAAAACAAGCAAATGAAAATGGACAATTCTAATAACAACTACTAAGGAATATATGATGAGTGGTAAAAAAAAAACCAAAACATTTCTGGTCTCTTTTCTCTTAACACATTAGGCAAACAGGAGGCAAGGGTACTCTTGGCATGCTCAGGTCTTTGTCTTGAAAATCTTTTTTTACTTTTGTTCTTATAAATAGAAGCATTCTCCTTGAAAATCTCTTGAGCCCTTTTGGTCTGAATAGGTTTGTTCTCAATGCTGAAAATGTTATCAGTCAGTACTATAAAGAAATATTTTTGCGGTGACCCTCAGTTCAAATATTGTACCCTAGGAGTGAGCACTACATTTCATTTAAAAGAAACTGAAAGAGAAAAGTTACTTTCAATGTGAATATATTAGATGCACAGTAAGAAAATGGCCCATTGTGCCACTAGCAATACTGAGTTCAAAATGATACCACAGAAATCTACCTTCGCAATATTATTTTATATTGGTTAAATAATAGTAATCCAATATTCATTCTACTGTAGAAAATTTGTGTGCATTTGCCAGAGAACATGGCTTGAGCAGTAAGATAAAATCTTCCTATGAAAAGAGATATCATATACTTTATCACTTTAAACATAATTTTCCTTCAGATTTCCCAGTGTAAGTTTAGCTCCTTTGAAAACAATCAGAAAACTCTCATGGACCTCAATAATACATGTTATTTACATATGGAAGTACTTCCATACGTTCAGTATTAATCACACAGGTATACAAAGATACAGTCCTGGCCAGAAGATCTTACAAAATGAGATGATTAAAACTCTTTTGGATATTATAACAGTAAACAAAAAAACAGCACTTTAGAATTTTCAACAGTACATTAATGAAATATTGCTATTTTAGTTGACAGCTATGTCATTCTTCATAAGTAGGACTGTATCAGGTGTCTGAATATGTACGTAATAGGCTGGCTTGTTGTTTGGATGTCACAAAAAAATCATGGGTTCCATCTCTTCTACTGGCATGTCCAAGGTAGGCACAAAAAAAGGAGGGTGGAGGGACTGGCTTTCATGCTCAGGGCATAATCCTTCTTTCATATTCTCCTAGCCCAGGAGACACATTTTTGTTTTCTTCTTAAGAAGACTGCATCTCTGCATCAGAACTACGTCCTGACACAAGAAGTAGTAGCTGTGACTTTTGAATAATCAGCCTCGCTACGAGCTCCATTATGGCAAGCAACAATGTTCTACCTTAAATCATTTTGACAATGCATTCTCTGTGTTGCCCATAGACTTGGAGGGTGTCTTCAGAACATTCAAAGCTGGGATAATATTCATGGTTAAGAAAACTCCAGAAGCAGCCAAACAGGTGTGTACTTCTCTCAGAAAAGGCTGTTTTAGATGGAAGACCTTTTGTACACTATTTCTATCCTAAGCCCCTTTTAGGGGCCACACCTGAGAGAGAAAGTGAATTATCAATGACATTTTTTTTAAAGAATCAGTGGTTTAACACTAATTTCTAATCAGATTCTACAGAAAGGAACAGCTCGCATGGCAGCTGTACTTTTCCCAGGGTTAATTACCTTTCACTGCTCTCTACTAATGAGTCAGCTGTTCCTGTCATCACACAACTACACTGTGTTCATCTGTAGCTCTAGCTGTGGACAAACACAGTAGCTGGAGCCCTGTTTACATATTGGTGAGGTTTGTTGTGCAAAGAATTTGCAAAGCAATTTAAAAAAAAAATACATAAAAGTCCTTCCATTTCCATGTCTCTTTTCATGGAAACAACTGTATTTTTCAGGCCAACACTGTGTTCTCAAGGCTACTGAATTAATCAAAAAGACTAGAAATCAAAGAACATGGGAACTAATAAAAATTCATTTTTGTAATATTGCATAAGAGTTTATTTAAGGAAGACTGGATCTGTACACCTACCCAGCTTGTCTTACTTGATTTTGGGGTGAGAATGTTTATTTATAACTTGCTGGTTTATGGACTGGAAAGCTTCTTTATAAAATATTATATTAACCAGTAGAACAGACAATAGTGCAAAAAATAATGAGGTTAAGAAATAGTTTGTATTATTATTATGGCAAAATCTAATGAGACAATGATTTAAGGCTTTCAGTAACCTCCTGCTAATGAGTTTACATAATTCTAAAAGGTAATTCAATAGCAAGCAAATAAAACACATTGTTTTCCAGCTGGGGTGAACAGGATGTATTCTTTATAGCTGTGTAAGATCAATGGAGATTCTCATATATCTCCTTTATACGTCCTCTTTAAGGACTGTATAAAACTTTGGGGATATTTAAAAACACTAAATTTAACAATAGGGAGGGAACTCTCTTCTAGACTTATTACCAAAGGAGTAAGGACCCAGGCTTCTCAACTATGGTTAAAGTTGGCCTTAGCAGCAGAGCTTCCAAGGCTCAAGTCCTGCCTTGGTCAACAGTTAGAAAGTGTTTGCTTTTCACATTGCTGAGGGCCAGATTCTAACTTGGCTCTATCTTCAAAACAGGACTCCATGCTAAAATACGGAGGTTGCCCTCATCTGAGCCAATGTCCTCAGAGCAAGATCTGTAGACGTTAGCCAGGAAAGTAAGTTTTCACAATGAACCAAAGGTACACCACCAGCACAAATTATCTGAGAATAAGCTCAACCACAGGCAGTTGTATTTTTAACATACCTGCTCATGATGCTATCATTTGAGGCTGAATTTTTTGCTTGCTGTCACATAATATAAAGGTAATTGCCAAATTTAAGGGAAGAATATGACCCTCCGGGTATGACCATGGAGGAAGAAAGATAAACTTTCTAGGTTAACTTCACAGGGCTAGCAGCTCAAATTTATGATAAAATTGCTTTTGAAAATACCAAGAAACAAAGACTGTGGCACTCCAAGGGATCACTTGAACAGTCATCTTCAAAATGAGTCACGTACTTTTCTTCGAATATTACCATAAGCAAGCAATCCTTTCTCCCGGGTTCAAGTTATGCAAGCTGCATCCACAACCTCAGCCACTTTGAGCAAAAAGAAAACATAAGCTATGTAGCTATGATCTTTTAAAAGGCAGATAGTTGTTTATGACTCTATTAGAAGCATTTTTCTTGCTTTATTTTGGAACTCTATGTGAAAGAGAATTTCCTAGAGGTGCATTAACTGGGCTTCATGATTCACAGAAACCTCTGATCATTCATGTTGGGCCAGGGAAAACCATCATTATGTAATACCTGCTTTGCCTTAGAGTCTTCCTCTGCTTAAGAAACTATTCCTTCTTCCAGCACACTGTATCTCACTCCCCTCTGCTGTTCAAAAATTTTCTCAGGGATAGCATGGACTTTCTCCTTCTACTCAAAGGTCTTCATGTGTTGCTGGCTTGTCCTTTTCCTAAGTTCGCAAGAAGAACATTCTGCCTGGGAAAACTGGGAACCAGTCCTCTGCATTTGGCCAATAGGAAAATCTAGGCCCATGGACTAAGTTTCATCCATTCCTAAGGTACAATCTGTTTAACTGCAGCTCCATCAGTATTAGGGCACACTAGCTCTCTATCGGAAGTAGTATTCTTGCTGTTGGCTGAAGCAGCTGAGACTCTGTAAGACAGCTTCCCTAAAGAGCCTACTGCGTTGGTGATAGCTCTACTCTGGGGATCCCGCTTGGAGGTTCAGGAGGGAGAAGGCATGCCAAATGGTCTCTCTGAAGAATTTAAGGCAAAAAATCCTGATATCTTCCATAGTGTGCGCAGTTAAAAACTTGACTTGGTTACTTTTAAAGTATTATCAAAATAGCCATGCAATTTCTAAATTTAAAAGATAGGGAATATCATGTAAATAACAAAAATATTGAATACAAATAATAACAAATGCCACAAATAAATAGATAAGCATGATCTGAAGGGAGGGTACCCCACTATGCTGAAATTGCATTTTGAAGGTTAGCACTTACTGATTGAAAGTAACTTGCATTTCTGCAATATTACAGTATTATTCGCTGTGATCACAAAATAGTTGCAATTATTATAAATATTAATAAAAATAATGGTAAGTAGCATTACTAATGTTGTTGCTATAAATAATATTGGGCTCAGAAGTGTTCAAGGCTAAAGCTAATTACTCTCCCATGTTACTAAAAATGAGTTAGGGATATTTAAAAAGATACTTTTTAAGGTCAATCAGTGTTGACTGTGGGGAAAAAACTTTGAGAAAATGCATGTGAGCAGCTTGAGCTTTTCAAGATAAATATTAAGTCAGACTAATGAGTTATATTTATTTAGCTGGTGTCAATTTATGCAATCTTTCACTTTGCATACCAAAAATTTTGGGCACCATTTTCATTGATTTTGAAGATCACACGTGGAAGTGTCACTGGAAATATACAATTACTAACAGTTTATAAAACTCTTTACAAAATTAGATGAAACTAAGCATGTTCTTAGGTATATTCATACAAGCTTATTACTGTGGCTATCTCCATTCAGGAAAAGAGTATGGGAAGGTGAAAGACTGTTAAGAGCCTAGCTATGGCTCCCTGCTTCGAAGGTCAATCTGTGCTAGCCATGGTATAGCTTAGGGCAGTGTATAGCCATATGCTGCGTGATCCTTTAGGGATCCACAGTGAGCATCCAGCATATAAGAGTTAGTTAGCACAACTTAATGGAGCTCCATCTAGCTCTGATTCCTGAATAAATTCTTAGTATACCAGGTAGAAACAAAACTTAAGCATTTTTCCTTGAATCTGAAGAACTTTGAGAGCCTATCCTAAAACTTTAAAGAACAAAGATTTATTAAAAAAACTTCACTATATCCTAAAGTTATATGCATGATATTAATCCTCTAAAAATCAAAAGTTGCACCATTAAAGCTCCTCAAATAAAAATAAATAAATAAATAAATGCAAATATATGTAGGGTATGCCCAGTAACTGGAATTTTGAAATGAATCATTGCTTGTATTTTTTATAATAACATGAGAAATATTGAATTATTATAATCACTCAAAGAAATAGCACCAAATTATCACCTAATCTATCCTTCTACTACCTAACAGTTTCAGAAACAAAGTCTTAAAAGCCTGAGAAAAGAGATAAACCACAGAGGCACCTTTAAAAACACCTACAGAGCCCTAGTAATAACCAAAGAGAGAAAGAAAATCTAGAGCTAAGAGTCTGGGAATCTTCCATTACCAGTGTTTAAAAAATCCAGCTGGTTTAATCTCGATGTATCTATTGTATATTGACATGAACAGGGATATTTTAATCTTTACAGTTAATTTTTTATTATTTTTTTAAGAATTAGCAATGAGAAAAGAAAATCTTTTCTGAAAGGAAAAAATAATGCTTCCTAAGAGGAGAAGGAATTAGCTGCTTCTCTTTTTTAAATATCATGTTTCCAATGCAAAATTCTGTTCTCAGAACTGCACAGCAATATGCAGCTCTGCTATTCTACTTTTTCTTAATATCTGAGGACATACCAAATTTCACATATGCTGTGTATACGCAAGAGGAAACTTTTGGTCTAAGTTATACCATACTATCCATACCACTGTCTTTCATGAAATTTGGGGATAGAATGAGTGCTATGGAGACAAAACGTAAGAAATTAAGTCCATTTGTAGGCTGGAGAGGAACAACAGGGTTCTCCTAACTTTACGTATCTGAAACACAGACATCTGTTTCTGATCTAGTGTCCCTTGGCTCCCCATGGGCTGTAGGTAGCACTAGGCATTTCTACTGCTCTGTGTAGATGTGTGATACCTCTTATTTATTTTATACATCTGCTTTTGGGTGAGTTGAATTGCATTTGGGAAATGTCACTTTCTTTCTACTGACTCTAAAGGGAGTTCGGATGACTAGCTTAGGTCTAGACACCTACATTGTGCACATTGATATTTCATCAGAGGATTCCTAACTAAGGAACCTATGGCAATTGCTCAGCAACATCTTACAGCTCATAAAACATGTATACTGTGTAGCTCTGAGCTGTACCTGAAATAGGGGTGAAAAAACACCAACAGAAATAAAGGAGGGAAACCATTCAGCAGGAATGAACATAGTGCCAATCTTCGCAGGAAAAGAAGAACCGGCAAACAAAACCAAGCTAATGCACAACTAAAAGGAAGAGCAGATGCTGTAAAATAAAGAAAAAAGAAGACTTAGCCATGGCTCTGCTATGAGGACTGTGGCTTCAGAGCAATGGGCAGATCCACTGTTAAGAGGAAGAGAAAGAATGAGCTTCGGATGACATCGAAAATATTTCTTTACCTAGATATAAAAGAATGAGTATAATCAAATTTTAAGAATAGCAGAGATAAATTGAACTCTCAGAGTTAGTGTCGACTGAAATAACACCCTTTTAATATTTAGACTTACAATATTTTATGAAGGAATAGAAGTTTTGCAGACAAGTAAATGTTTCTCATGGATTAATGTCTGATAAATGGGAAGTACCTCTCAGCTTGTATTACTATTTTCTAATACTGAATATGATAGTTTTCTCATAAGATTTTCTCAGTAGGTTTGCTATTTAATCTCAGCTGAGTTTTTCACTTGAATTATTATGTACTGTTGTATACTTGAGGATCCTGATGGCACCAATAACAGTGGCTCTGCATTTTTTTTTTTAAACCATCCATAATGCCACATGCCCTGTTCCGTTTGGTGTGTTCTCTTCAGTGCCAGGTTTTCAACCATAAAATTAAAGAAACTAAAAACTAAATTCCTTCTACCAACTCTTAGTGGCCTTGGAGAGCCAACAGCAAGACATAAATTTTCAAAAATGAAAATGTTATTGTGCCTACATTGCCTGCCACAAATATGCCCTTTTTTTTCAGTAAGTAAAGTGAATGTTTAGGCAAAGAATTATTAATATAATCACTTACTCTATTTGTATGTGCCAAGCAGGGGTTTTTTTTCACATGCACTCTGTGAAATCAAGTTAAAAAAACAGCCTTTATGTCTTGTTTTATTTATTTTATGTATTCACTCTGAAGAAACAAAGTGTTGTAAGTAAAATCCATCATATCCAAACAAAAGACTGGCAGCTTAAGTAAGTATATGAACAGGGGGAAGGGAGACTTATTTCCTGAGTTTCAACAGATGTCATACTTAATTGGTTGTGAAATAAACCAGAGCTACTCTCGGCCTGTTTCCCTAGTTTCAGCTGTGAAGACACTTTCAAACATGTGCATTTCCCTCCTGCTTGTCATAATGAGGGTGTGGGGTGAGAATCAAACCCCCAAAAGGAGTAAAGTAGTATGCGTGCTTTATACAGGCTTTCAGATATACTAATTAAACAGAAGTGAGAGTTGCATCTTTTGTTCCTATGAGAGACATGTCAACATAGCATTACGCAAGACACTTCTGTTGAGAGATGTCTGTCATTGCCTTGCACTAATGTCGGCAAATCACTGGACTATTCCATTCTGCACCAAGTTTCCCCAGCTTCAAGTATCTTCCTCTCTAAAACACCCCTGCTTTCTTAGCCCATGACATTGACAATATCCTACAACTTGGTGAAATCCAAACACTTTTTATCATACAGAGGAAACATCTCCTAGATAATTTTTTTTTCTCTTCTGGATTTTTTATGCTGGAAGGAGCAGGGGATATAACATGTAACAGCACAGAAAAGAAAAGAAAAGAAAAGAAAAGAAAAGAAAAGAAAAGAAAAGAAAAGAAAAGAAAAGAAAAGAAAAGAAAAGAAAAGAAAAGAAAAGAAAAGAAAAGAAAATTCAGATGTGAAATAGCTTGCCTAACATGATGAAGGATACAAGAAAATGGAAAACTAGACTTGCCATAGCCAAAATAAAAACAAACATTTGTAACTGTGGCTTGCCACCTGTCCGTGATAAGCTAATATAAATATAGGCAAGCATTTCAAAAAAACTATGGCAATGAACGTTAGCTAATTATTTTATACCTTATTGTGTGTAGCCTTCAAAATTAAAATACCTTTTTGAGCCTCAAAGAAAAAGCTAAATACATGATAGATGCTACTCTGTGAAACTCAATACGATCAAGTTCCAAAAAATGAAAAAAAAGGAAAGTGTTTGTTAAAAAATTTCAAATAGAAATGTAATGGGATTTACTTAAAACAAAAAATTAAGACCAAGGTCAAATATATTTAAATCACCTGTGACAATCAAAAAGAACAATATTTGTTCTTTCAGTTTAGACTTGGAACCCAGATCCCAGGAGTGCTAGGAGAGAGCTTTAATCCCTAGAAAAAACTCAAATTCCCAAAGTGCATGATGGAAACCAGTATAATCCTTTCTAAAGTCAGAAATAAAATAGAAAACACTTTCTTTGCTATTAAAACAAGAGCAGTCATCATAATCTTTATTCTTTTAATGTTTTACAGGTCTGACTTTCGGCAGATGACCTCTCTTGTTTGTCCCTACATGTTTTCCAAAATATAAAAGTGAAATAGAGTCCCAAGGGCACTGTACTTGAAAGGTTATGAGAGTTAGAGAATTTTAACCATGCCTGCCAAATCAGCAGATGGCTTGTGATTATAATTATATGCATCAATAAAACGAATAATCTTTACAAAATTTGAATTTCTACTAAAGTAAGGGATTTAGTAAGCAGATGCAACAGAATGCATTTTCTTTAACCCTTTTTGTAGACAGCACAGTTTCTCACAAAAATAATGGGAAGGGTTATCCATAAAGTAGCTTGATCATACACTCAATATATTTGTTTCTTTTGATCAAGTGTTAATGTTATTTAGAGTGATTTATGTGTTCAGTTGCACTTTGATCATTATATGTTTAATGCTGATATATAGGATGATTCCCATCAGATCCATAGTTCAAAATGGTGCTTAATATTATAAAATGTTAGCGATACAATGAAAAGATGTGTACTCGGTCTCCCCATTTCTATTGCTGCAGTACTTTCAGTACTTTCAGTGTAGGATTTTGTTAGTAACCACACTGTTAGTGAAGAAATATACCCTCCTCCCCCCCCGAATATGAGAAATTTATTAAATATTTTTCTTCACAAGAAATTTCATTATAAGAAAGAAAACAAATTATTACCAGAAAAATCACAATCTTTGATTTTTCTGGCTACCGTTTTTCTTGAAAATTATTTTGGTAATAAGATTTAGATTGTGTATGTTAGATTGCGTCAAACTTCTGTCTGAAGTTGGAGAAAGTCATACAGTAGAAAAATTAAACAAAACAAAACAAACACAAGTCCCCCTAGGCATAATCTATTTCTGGAATACATCATAAAAATACTATTTGAAGACATCATATTCACAAATATCCTATGCTTTTCTAATATAACAAGGAAGAAGAGATTTGAAAATAATCCTTGATGCATTTTCAAAAACATCTCCCTTTGTGATACTTTAGCTGTCTATATAAAACCTATAATATTTTAACATTTATTTTAATAAAACATTTAAATGTGAACTTTTATATGGACAATATATGCTTTTTTTAAACTATCATAATATCACTGATGTCGAGTGCACAATAGTATTTTGATCCTTGTTAAAAAGTGGATTTTTACTTGAGAAATGACAGAGTCATTACTCTGTATCATGTAAATCCTTCTTAGCATAAGGATTATTGACCTGATAGTCCATAACGGTGCCTTTAGAGCCAATACTATTTTGTTGTGCCAATCCAGCTGCTGTACATGTGCTCTAAACAGGGTGTGGAGGGGGGCAACAATGAAGGCGTCAAATTTTCTCCTGAGATTTAAGGAAGCGACATACGGACGCTCACTATCACCTGTAGAAAGGCCGTTCAGAAGAAATTGGAACCTCCGATCTTCACGTGAAATGATATTTTGGAAAAGTTCTACAGCATTTTTTTTCTGATGTAGCAGAATTCAAATGTCTTTAAAGGGAAAATAAGCTTCTCTTAAGCAAAGTTCCTTAATGGAGGGAAAAGCTCATGTATGAAGCGAAATCTGAAAAATGACCTAGCAGATGCTACCTAAATCTATCAAACAAATCAACAAACACCTCCTCTTCAGAACACTTACACACCTGTTTTACTCCACTGAAGTGAGCCATCCCTCTGACTTCAGTGGAGCAACTCACATATGTACAACTGCTTTAGTAAGTGTTCGTCTGCCTGAGAAGGTAGCCCCAGTTTTCATCATAAGGCAACTTTTACTGCTAAGTTACTACCTTCTGCGAACCAGAAATTTGTCATTTAGAGAGGCAAAAGTTGCCAGTACTATTAAAAGACTTCCATGAACATAAATGAGAGCAATTCTGCTTCAAAGAGATTTTATTTAAGTAAGTACTAAAAAAGGTTAAGAGGGACAATTTTTTTATCATTAATTAAACAGTATCTTTAGTCTGAAATGATTCAAGATAATTACAATTCAGAAGCACTCATTCTGCTTATGGAGTTTTTAATAATCTACAACTATGCCCACATAAACTACAAGTTCAAGAAGTGACCCAGACTCGGTTATCCAGGTACACTTCTAAAAGCAGTCAGCCCAAGGAATAGATTTTGGTCTAAATGCTCTGAATAGATATGGATGTATTAGGACATGAAGTTTAATCTGCATGTTATTTGCCATATTTTATTCTGGAATGACAGAGTCCGGCCTTTAGGAAGATAGTTTACAACTAATCTTGGAAATACCTGCTTCATCAGAAATATCAGATATTTTGATAATTCTCGCTTGAAAAACTATAAGCATTCAAAAGACTGAACTGAATTTATTCAAATCAGTTATGTAATGCCATAAAGTTTTTCAGACCCATATGCACAACAGACACTGGTGTCCACTAGAACTGAACACAAAGATATGTGCAAAAGCTGGAAGGTGAGATCCAAAAAGTCTATATCTAAAAGTGGTTTCTAAAAATCTGGTGTGTTACACAGTTTATATGGGAGATCAGATGATAACATTAATTATCATAAATCAAGGTTTTTTTTCATTTTCTCTTAGTTATACCAAAGAAATGATAGACAAGATAAAAATGAATGAAGCTATGAAAAACTAATGAAACTTAGTATGGCTTAACCTGTCTGATTATAGTATTATTATTACTTTTGCAGCACTGCTACATGTGCATTACCCCTATGAAATCACTCTCTACTTTTAAGAGGATAAAGGGCTGCTGAACTTGTTCAGTAATGTGATGAACGCTGTAATACCAAATACCCTTTTTTCTCATTCACATAGGTATGTAGAAAGCATGATGACTGTGTGATAAGGATGTGCACATTTTTAAAAGCTGTGCTGATGCAACGGAACATAAAATACTTTCAAATCTTATCTGCTAAAATGTACTGAAAACTTATTATCAATTAGCAAAGTTCAAAGTAAAACTGTGTCATAAGCCCGTAGCTTACTAAATCTCTGCTGATTTAACAATGAGGTATGAATTATAGGGCTCAGCTGAGAAAGCAAGCTTGTTTTCTGATGCCTACATACTTTCTGAGATAACAAAAGGAAAACATGTTGCTGAGATGCAAATACCTAGACATATGCAAAAAAACTAAATACAAAATTTTACTTGAGTTTTTTTATTCCCTCATTAAATTTCCTAAGTTGGAAATGTTGGGAGATGCAAAAAGCACACATCATCTCTTACTTAAAATAAACTGAGTGTCAATATACTAGTAGTATTGTATAGGTGAACATAGTCTTTTGCATATATACACTGTTATACAAATGTGCATGTGTGGAGTCATCTATATGCATGCACACACCTTTGCGAGGAATCCCCAAGCATATACATTAAAAAGACATGTTTTATCTGAGTTTCTGTAAGCTATGATAATATTTCTATTGTCCATGCAGCTTTTAAAAAGGATGTTCCTGGGTAAGCGATATATCATAGTGAACTGACTTCTGTGACCTATGAAGAGTTTTAGTTAAACAAGCAGGTTATTCTGACATGCCTATACAAACATACATTGAAAAGTATTTTCCCAAATTAAGTAAAACTCTTCCAAAACAAAAAGCAATAAAATCCAACTATAATGCAGGCTGATATCTAAATTCCACTTCTTTAACTATCTGTATCTGAGAAAGCATTCTTAAAAGATCATTTCTGTATGTTTTCCAGTGTTTTAAGGAAAAAAAAAACTTAATTCACATAGACGTCTTGTAAAAATATCATACTATTTTGAATCAGAGGATGTTTCCCCTGAGCCTCCAAAGTGCAAAGGAGACAGAAACATTTTAGCAATGCAAATAAGACTTTCTGGTAACTTCCTGTTGCCATTTTTCAGCAAAATACAGGTTCCTGAGATATTAAACTCAAACACTGATAGAACAGATTTAATCATTGGATACACAAACAGGCAACTGCTATTACAAGATATCAACTGAATATGTTGCTGCTGGGTAAAGAAAATGGATAATGACTGTATAACTGCTTAACAACAGATCTTCAACTCTTTCTTTAATTTCAGCTCATGTAAAAGACAACACAGAGAGACATCATGTAAAAATTCTGTGGGAAAAAAACGAAATTATAGTAACAACTTCATCTACGCCTGCATAGCTGTAAAACTGTACCATTTATTCAGGGGTGTAAGGAGCAGGCTAGTGGATTGAAATGTATACTCATACATATAACAAATTTTCAGCAGATTTTTACAGAGAAGTAAAAAGAAACTTTCTGACTGTAAAGTTCATCAGATGTTAATGTACGTCTCAGGTGGTGCCTATTGCGTGGCAGTTCCTACAAAGAATATTTATTTCATTATACTATAATTACAATATCCAGTTCATAAAACATCCCTGTTTCATGTTACTTTTGGAATTCCAGAAACTTTTGTAAGCTGGCAAATAAAACAGGCAGAAAAGAAAACAAACAACGAGAAACAAACTCAACCTTGATTCCAGAGACATTTCTCTCCCCTTCATGAAGTGACAGGGAAAACAATCCCTTCATTATGACCTACTTGTCTAGAAACGGACTTTCAACCCCATGGTTAGGCTAAGATTTGCTCTACTTTCTCCCTAGGGCATAATTGTCAGACTGACTTACCGTGTGCCTTTTAGCCTTTGTTCTGCCTCTCACGCTGACATCAGGGAAGCAGTGATGTAGAATAAAGCAGGGGTGGGCTAGGTTAGTCCACTGTTTGTGTCGTTGTGTGGTGTGCAGGGACACTCTGTGATACTCTAGTGAGCTGCTAAGCTTTTTTTGTAGGCTTTGTGTCATTTACTTAACGACCAATCTCATTAGCTGCCAGGGTACAATGGGCTGATGCATTTTCTATGTACATACTCTACACAGTGACCCTCAAGGTTGCCGAAGGTCTATTTAATCAGTCAAAATGCTGAATATATTTGCCGTAAATCACTAAAAAAAATATAGGACCACAGAAGTATCTCATGAGGACTTACTTTTCCTGGGAGTTATTTGCAGGTAATAAAGTGACAGGAGATTCAGGCAAAAGCAAGGGCAAAGAAGGCAGAGGGGCGCTCAGCAGGGCTTGCACTGGTCACCTTTAATTTAGGGAACCTTGGGGGCCCTGCATATCACTGTGTCTCTGCTTGTTGATTTCTCCATGCAGTTCATGCTTCAGTGTAATCGTGTTATCACAATTAAAGCCCTTTAAATAAGAGCAGCAGTAACAAAACACACAGCTCTTCACACGTTGGGGAGGGGATATGTGTGTGTGCGGGGGGGGGGGGGGATGATATTTATTTATTAACTTCCTTAGTATAGGCAACCTCAGGGCTGGCATCTTTGCATTTCTAACCTCTCGTCAGTTACAAGGTAAAACCCTTTTAACTCTTATGAAAAATGAAATGCTGAAAAGCCCTATGAATGACGACAGCTGTCCATAAGTAACAGGGAGAGTTCTATTGTCCAACTTGTCCCTGGATAAAATGAATACTTTACAGCAGAGGCTGTTCAGCTTGGCTAAAGAGTATGGGGAGAAGGGGAGGAGGTCACTGGAGATTTCGCACACTAATTTAATCTGGGAAAAGGACAGGCACTGCATCTCACTTGAACAGACTGGCGGCAATCTGGGCTCCCACAGAACTATCTCCTTTTGCCTGTGCTCTATTTATTCCTTATCTCTGTTTACCAACCGCTAGGTCCCTTTCATTCACACCACGAGGCCGTTCTCCTACTATCAGTCAGCAGCTGACACTGTGGAAGAGCCTCAAAGGCAAAAAAAAAAAAGGGATCAAAACTAAACCAAAGCTGTATAAACAATGCAACAGTAGAAGTAAATGCATAAATCCTAATTCTTAACCCAACCCACAGGGTGCGAACAGAACCTTTATAGTAAATCCAACAAACCCACCACAGTGAGCTATGGGCTACAGAGGAAACAGGAAAAGCCAAATATCATTCATGAAATCACCATCTCAAGCAGAAACACTGAAAATAGGCATTGGCAGGTATTTAACTGGCTTCAGGATAACACGTTCATCAGCCCTGTGTATCCATCAGCAAGTAATGAGGGGCACACTCACCTGTGTGCCTGGTATAAGGTGAACAAGAGCCTTGTCACAGCTGACTCGACTATCTCAAGGTTCAAAGACCTTAGATAACTTTGCATTCTCTGCTTGTGGTTTAGATTAAAAGAGATAGAGGCAAGCACCTGTATCTGGAGATTGCAACACTTTGTATAACATTATATCTAGAACGTAAACAACAAATTATTATTGATACGTTGTCCAATTAATTTTGCCTTTAAAACTCTAGATATTTCAATATCTGCCTTCCTCAGTCGTTAACTTCTGTTTTCCCCATTACTCCTGTACAAGTTCTCAATACGTATCGTAAAAAAATAAATGGCTGGGGACAGAAGGAAAAGAAAAATGAAGTGTGTAACTCAGATAGAAAAGTAAAGGAAAGAAAGAATCTCTTTGCACTTGTTATTCTGGTTGTGGGTTATTTCAGTAATTAAACTAACAACTTAATTTGTATTAATAAACTCACTTAATATGAAAGAAGTTGCGAAAATTAATAAAAATACACCAATATTGCTTCAGTGAGACATTCCACCTTTTTAAACCTACATAATCTGTAACTCCCCAAGTAGAAGATGTTTCTCCCAGAAAAAAAGCTATGCTTTCACAACTGTTCTCAAGTTTTTAAGATATGAAAATATCAGTTAACAGCACATAGTCAGTATATCGTCAATCGCCTGATCAAGATCAATATAAAAATAACAAAGAAAATGTTCCTCATTATCAAAGATAATCAACTGGACCCAATTTCAGTTTTGATTTCCACCTATGTGCATTATGAGCAATGAAGTCTTTACTACTTGGATCCTTTTTTCCAAATGAATTAATGAATTAAATTTATCCTTTCACCAGCTGCTAGGCAGCAGATGGAACCATTTCTGAAGCCTTGTTGAATTCAATCCATAAAACTCATTTCCTAGGATTAGCAGTCCAAAGTTTCTTTTAATGTTTATATACCGCTTGGGATTTTGAATTTCATGATGTTAAACTTTCAATTTAACTATTTTTTTCATTTCATATAAAACAAATATGATCGTTTGGATTTCTATAGCTTTGAAACCACACATTTCAGGTCACATAAGGACAAGAATTCATTTCAAAAGCAATCAAGTAATGCAAGTCTGGGGTCTTTTTTTTTTTTGGGGGGGGGGGAGTTATTCGTTTTGTTTACATTGCAACAGTACCCTATAAACCATTTCTCTTATACTCAAAGATTAATTTAGACTTAAAAAATTGTAGTCTTTAAAACTTTAAGAAAAACTTTAGCATATAAATATATATTTTAAAAGCTATTTGATAAAGTTATTGTGATCGGAAGGTGTTTGTGCTATTCACAGAAATGTGCTATGCTCCCAAAGTAAGTTTTTAAATACACTTTTATTTTCTATGACTGACTTGAATATAAGGCTTATCCAGTTTTGTTAAAAAAAAAAAAAAGAAAAGTATCATATGGTGGAAGTTCTCTGAACACTACAGTAAACAGTTTTTCTGTATAGTAACAGGAAATATTAGTTAATCATCTGCAGTACCCTGGACAGCTCCTGTTCTTTCATTTTCGTTTTTCTTATATCTGCTATATACCTCTGAAACAATAACCAGAGATCAGGAAACTTTAAATGTGATTTCATTAACAAAGGCCTCTATTTACAGATTTTTAAAAGAACTAAATTATAATTTAGCCAGAGTCTCTACTTATTAGAAACTAACAGGAGAGAAATCAAAAACAAAAATACGCTCTCTCCCTAACTCCCAGCTTTCAAAGACATATTATATTAAAGTCTTAAGAATAAAGCCTCATGATGTCAAAGTCCTCCTGTTATTCAACAAAGTAAATAAAACTAAAAAAAAGTGATTCGTTGTTGTGTATAGCAGTGATTTCCGCTAATTTGGCACAAGAAATCTATATTAATCTAATAATGCAGTAAGCCAAGAAGGCCACATAATAATAATTACCATTGAGTAATTGAATATTTAGAAGGAGGAGGAAAAAAAGGAAGACTGGTAATCTTAGCCTGCAGGCATGAAAGTATTATAATACACAGATGATATTTACGAGTAAAAATAAAATGCTACAAACTGGGAAGTTAGGAGGCAAAGTCTATATTTAGAAATTCCTCATTATGAATCTGGATTATTTGTTAGCCACCTTATAGCAGAAATATACTATTGTCTCAGTGAAAGCTTTCATCACAAATGCTGTAATTTTCCCCAAGAATTACAAAACTATTGCACAGCCAAACCAAAGAAGACACTTCTACACAATTAACTTAACTAATTTAATTGACAAAAGAGATAATAAATGGTTGTTCTGAATCTGAAAAAGATCCTTAACTGCCAAAGTTCATCCATACAGTTTAAGAA